>NC_080378.1:54679466-54985788 GCF_014773155.1 Arachis stenosperma | reverse complement strand
AAAAAAATGGTCAGCACAATGTAAAAAAAAATCTGGTCAGCACAACAAAAAAAACCGGTCAGCAAAATGTAAAAAAAGGGAAAAAACCGGTCAGCACAATGTAAAAAAAACTATCAGCCCAACTAAAAAAAACGGTCAGCACAACGTAAAAAAGTGAAAAAAATAGGTCAGCACAACGTAAAAAAAATGGTGGGGGGAACCGTTCAACATAACGCAAAATAAAAGGGAAAAAAACCGGTCAGCACAACGTAAAAAAAGGGGAAAAACCGGTCAGCAAAACGTAAAAAAAAAATCGATTAGCACAATGAAAAAAGCAACCGGTTAGCACAATGTAAAAAAAAGGGGGGAACCGGTCAGCACAACGTAAAAAAATCGTCCAGCACAACGTAAAAAAAGGGGAAAAAACAGGTCAGCACAATGTAAAAAAAAGGTGGGGGAACCGGTCAACACAACGTAAAATAAAAGGGAAAAAATCGGTTAGCACAACGTAAAAAAAAGGGGGAAAAATCGGTCAACACAACGAAAAAAAAACCGGTCAGCACAACGTAAAAAAAGGGGGGAACCGGTCAGGACAACGTAAAAAAAACGTTCAGCAAAACGTAAAAAAAGGGAAAAAAAGAAGGGGAAACCAGTCAGCACAACGAAAAAAAATCGGAGGAGTCTGCCGAAGATGAGGCCATTACTTCGCCTTTAGGTGTCCTCCTCTGGATAGCGTCATTTAAAGAACAAGTGTCAGCAGAACGTAAAAAAAATGGAAAAAAGGGGAAAAAACCGGTCATCACAACGAAAAAAATAAAAAAATAAAAATAAAAACGGTCAGCACAACGTAAAAAAAAATGAAAAAAACAGGTCAGCACAACGTAAAAAAATCGATCATCACATTGTGAAAAAAAACCCAGTCAGCACAATGTAAAAAAAGAAAAAAAAACGGTCAGCACAACGTAAAAAAAAAAGCCGGTCAGCCCAACGTAAAAAAAACCGGTCAGCACAACAAAAAAAAACCGGTCATCGCAACATAAAAAAAGGGAAAAAACCGGTCAGCACAATGTAAAAAAAAAACTATCAGCCCAACGAAAAAAAAGGTCAGCACAACGTAAAAAAAAGGGTGGGGGTAACCGTTCAACACAACGTAAAATAAAAGGGAAAAAACCGGTCAGCACAACGTAAAAAAAAGGGGAAAAAACTGGTCAGCACAACGTAAAAAAAATCCGGTCAGCACAACGAAAAAAAAACAACCAGTTAGCACAACGTAAAAAAAAGGGGGAACCGGTCAGCACAACGTAAAAAAAATGTTCAGCACAACGTAAAAAAGGGAAAAATAGGTCAGCACAACGTAAAAAAAAGGTGGGGGAACCGGTCAACATAACATAAAATAAAAAGCAAAATACCGGTCAACACAACGTAAAAAAAGGGAAAAAAACCGGTCAGCACAACGTAAAAAAAATTCGGTCAGCACAACAAAAAAAACCAGTCAGCACAACGTAAAAAAAAGGGAGGGAACCGGTCAGCACAACGTAAAAAAAACGTTCAGCAAAACGTAAAAAAAAGGGAAAAAAGAAGGGGAAACCAGTCAGCACAACGAGAAAAAATCGGAGGAGCCTGCTGAAGATGAGGCCATTACGGCGCCTTTAGGTGTCCTCCTCTGGATAGCGTCATTTAAAGTACAAGTGTCAGCACAACGTAAAAAAAAATCCGATTAGCACAATGAAAAAAGCAACCGGTTAGCACAATGTAAAAAAAAGGGGGGAACCGGTCAGCACAACGTAAAAAAATCGTCCAGCACAACGTAAAAAAAGGGGAAAAAATAGGTCAGCACAATGTAAAAAAAAGGTGGGGGAACCGGTCAACACAACGTAAAATAAAAGGGAAAAAATCGGTTAGCACAACGTAAAAAAAAAGGGGGAAAAATCGGTCAACACAACGAAAAAAAACCGGTCAGCACAACGTAAAAAAAGGGGGGAACCGGTCAGGACAACGTAAAAAAAACGTTCAGCAAAACGTAAAAAAAGGGAAAAAAAGAAGGGGAAACCAGTCAGCACAACGAAAAAAAATCGGAGGAGTCTGCCGAAGATGAGGCCATTACTTCGCCTTTAGGTGTCCTCCTCTGGATAGCGTCATTTAAAGAACAAGTGTCAGCACAACGTAAAAAAAATGGAAAAAAGGGGAAAAAACCGGTCATCACAACGAAAAAAAAAAAAAAATAAAAATAAAAACGGTCAGCACAACGTAAAAAAAATGAAAAAAACAGGTCAGCACAACGTAAAAAATCGATCATCACATTGTGAAAAAAAACCCAGTCAGCACAATGTAAAAAAAGGAAAAAAAAAACGGTGAGCACAACGTAAAAAAAAAAGCCGGTCAGCCCAACGTAAAAAAAACCGGTCAGCACAACAAAAAAAACCGGTCATCGCAACATAAAAAAAGGGAAAAAACCGGTCAGCACAATGTAAAAAAAACTATCAGCCCAACGAAAAAAAAAAGGTCAGCACAACGTAAAAAAAAGGGTGGGGGTAACCGTTCAACACAACGTAAAATAAAAGGAAAAAACCGGTCAGCACAACGTAAAAAAAAGGGAAAAAACTGGTCAGCACAACGTAAAAAAAATCCGGTCAGCACAACGAAAAAAACAACCGGTTAGCACAACGTAAAAAAAGGGGGAACCGGTCAGCACAACGTAAAAAAAATGTTCAGCACAACGTAAAAAAGGGAAAAAATAGGTCAGCACAACGTAAAAAAAAGGTGGGGGAACCGGTCAACATAACATAAAATAAAAAGCAAAATACCGGTCAGCACAACGTAAAAAAAGGGAAAAAAACCGGTCAGCACAACGTAAAAAAAATTCGGTCAGCACAAAAAAAAACCAGTCAGCACAACGTAAAAAAAGGGAGGGAACCGGTCAGCACAACGTAAAAAAAACGTTCAGCAAAACGTAAAAAAAAGGGAAAAAAGAAGGGGAAACCAGTCAGCACAACGAGAAAAAATCGGAGGAGCCTGCTGAAGATGAGGCCATTACGGCGCCTTTAGGTGTCCTCCTCTGGATAGCGTCATTTAAAGTACAAGTGTCAGCACAACGTAAAAAAAATGGAAAAAAAGAGGAAAAAAACTGGTTAGCACAACGTAAAAAAATGGAAAAAAATAGGTCAGCACAACGTAAAAAAAATGATCATCACATTGTAAAAAAAAACCTAGTCAGCAAAACGTAAAAAAAGGGAAAAAAATCGTCAGCACAACGTAAAAGAAATCCTGGTCAGCACAACGTAATAAGGGAAAAAACCGGTCAGCACAACGTAAAAAAAATATGGTCAACACAACAAAAAAAACGGTCAGCACAACGTAAAAAAAGGGAAAAAACCGGTCAGCACAACGCAAAAAAAAAACCGGTCAACACAACATAAAAAAAATCTGGTCAGCACAACGAAAAAAAAATCGGTCAACCCAACGAAAAAAACGGTAAGCACAACATAAAAAAAAGGAAAAAAAATAGGTCAGCACAACGTAAAAAAAAGGTGGGCAAAACCGGTCAGCACAACGTAAAAAAAAAAGGTCAGCACAACGTAAATAAAAGGAAAAACCGGTCCGCAAAACGTAAAAAAAACTGGTCAGCACAACGAAAAAAAATCGGAGGAGCCTGCTGAAGATGAGGCCGTTACGGCGCCTTTAGGTGTCCTCCTCTGGATAGCGTCATTTAAAGAACAAGTGTCAGCACAACGTAAAAAATGGAAAAAAAGAGGAAAAAAACCGGTCAGCACAACGTAAAAAAAACGGTCAGCACAACGTAAAAAAAGGGGGAAAAAAAAGGTCAGCACAACGTAAAAAAAACGGTCAGCATAACGTAAAAAAAAGGGAAAAAAACCGGTCAGCACAATGTAAAAAAGTGAAAAAACAGGTCAGCACAACGTAAAAAAAAGGTGGGGGGAACCGTTCAACACAACGCCAAATAAAAGGGAAAAAAACCGGTCAGCACAACATAAAAAAAAAGGGGAAAAAACCGGTCAGCACAACGTAAAAAAATATCCGGTCAGCACAATGAAAAAAGCAACCGATTAGCACAATTTAAAAAAAGGGGGGGAACCGGTCTGCACAACGTAAAAAAAACGTCCAGCACAGCGTAAAAAAAGGGGAAAAAACAGGTCAGCACAACGTAAAAAAAAGGTGGGCGAACCGGTCAACACAACGTAAAATAAAAGGGAAAAATCGGTTAGCACAACGTAAAAAAAAGGAGAAAAAAATTGGTCAACACAACGAAAAAAACCGGTCAACACAACGTAAAAAAAGGGGGGAACCGGTCAGGACAACGTAAAAAAAACGTTCAGCAAAACATAAAAAAAAGGGAAAAAAAGAAGGGGAAACCGGTCAGCACAACGAAAAAAAATCGGAGGAGTCTGCCGAAGATGAGGCCATTACTTCGCCTTTAGGTGTCCTCCTTTGGATAGCGTCATTTAAAGAACAAGTGTCAGCACAACGTAAAAAAAATGGAAAAAAGGAGAAAAAAACCGGTCATCACAACGAAAAATAAAAAAAAAAAAAAACGGTCAGCACAACGTAAAAAAAATGAAAAAAACAGGTCAGCACAACGTAAAAAAATCGATCATCACATTGTGAAAAAAAACCCAGTCAGCACAACGTAAAAAAAGGAAAAAAAACTGGTAAGCACAACGTAAAAAAAAAGCCGGTCAGCCCAACGTAAAAAAAACCGATCAGCACAACGAAAAAAAATCGGAGGAGCCTGCTGAAGATGAGGCCGTTACGGCGCCTTTAGGTGTCCTCCTCTGGATAGCGTCATTTAAAGAACAAGTGTCAGCACAACGTAAAAAAATGGAAAAAAAGAGGAAAAAAACCGGTCAGCACAACGTAAAAAAAACGGTCAGCACAACGTAAAAAAGGGGGAAAAAATAGGTCAGCACAACGTAAAAAAAAACGGTCAGCATAACGTAAAAAAAAGGAAAAAAACCGGTCAGCACAATGTAAAAAAAAATCTGGTCAGCACAACAAAAAAACCGGTCAGCACAACGTAAAAAAAGGGAAAAAACCGATCAGCACAATGTAAAAAAAACCTGTCAGCCTAACGAAAAAAACGGTCAGCACAACGTAAAAAAGTGAAAAAAATAGGTCAGCACAACGTAAAAAAAAGGGTGGGGGGAACCGTTCAACACAACGCAAAATAAAAGGGAAAAAAACCGGTCAGCACAACATAAAAAAAAGGGGGAAAAACCGGTCAGCACAACGTAAAAAAAAATCCGGTCAGCACAATGAAAAAAGCAACCGATTAGCACAATGTAAAAAAAAAGGGGGAACCGGTCTACACAACGTAAAACAAACGTCCAGCACAACGTAAAAAAAGGGGAACAAATAGGTCAGCACAACGTAAAAAAAAGGTGGGCGAACCGGTCAACACAACGTAAAATAAAAGGGAAAAAATCGGTTAGCACAACGTAAAAAAAAGGGGGAAAAATCGGTCAACACAATGGAAAAAAAACCGGTCAGCACAACGTAAAAAAAGGGGGGAACCGGTCAGGACAACGTAAAAAAAACGTTCAGCAAAACGTAAAAAAAGGGAAAAAAAGAAGGGGAAACCAGTCAGCACAACGAAAAAAAATCGGAGGAGTCTGCCGAAGATGAGGCCATTACTTCGCCTTTAGGTGTCCTCCTTTGGATAGCGTTATTTAAAGAACAAGTGTCAGCACAACGTAAAAAAAATGGAAAAAAGGAGAAAAAACCGGTCATCACAACGAAAAATATAAAAAAATAAAAATAAAAACGGTCAGCACAACGTAAAAAAAAATGAAAAAAACAGGTCAGCACAACGTAAAAAAATCGATCATCACATTGTGAAAAAAAACCCAGTCAGCACAACGTAAAAAAAGGAAAAAAAACCGGTAAGCACAACGTAAAAAAAAAAGCCGGTCAGCCCAACGTAAAAAAAACTGATCAGCACAACGAAAAAAAACCGGTCATCACAACATAAAAAAAGGGAAAAAACCGGTCAGCACATTGTAAAAAAAAACTATCAGCCAAACGAAAAAAAAGGTCAGCACAACGTAAAAAAAGGAAAGAAAATAGGTCAGCACAACGTAAAAAAAAAGGGTGGGGGTAACCGTTCAACACAATGTAAAATAAAAGGGAAAAAACCGGTCAGCACAACGTAAAAAAAAGGGGAAAAAACTGGTCAGCAAAACGTAAAAAAAATCCGGTCAACACAACGAAAAAAAATAACCGGTTAGCACAACGTAAAAAAAAGGGGGAACCGGTCAGCACAACGTAAAAAAAATGTTCAGCACAACGTAAAAAAGGGAAAAAAAATAGGTCAGCACAACGTAAAAAAAAGGTGGGAGAACCGGTCAACATAACATAAAATAAAAAGCAAAATACCGGTCAGCACAACGTAAAAAAAAGGGGAAAAAATCGGTCAGCACAATGTAAAAAAAATTCGGTCAGCACAACGAAAAAAAACCGGTCAGCACAACGTAAAAAAAAGGGAGGGAATCGGTCAGCACAACGTAAAAAAAACGTTAAGCAAAACGTAAAAAAAGGGAAAAAAGAAGGGGGAAACCAGTCAGCACAACGAAAAAAAAATCGGAGGAGCCTGCCGAAGATGAGGCCATTACGGCGCCTTTAGGTGTCCTCCTCTGGATAGCGTCATTTAAAGAACAAGTGTCAGCACAACGTAAAAAAAATTGAAAAAAAGAGGAAAAAAACTGGTCAGCATAACGAAAAAAATGGTCAACACAACGTAAAAAAATGGAAAAAATAGGTCAGCACAACGTAAAAAAAATGATCATCACATTGTAAAAAAAAAACCTAGTCAGCAAAACGTAAAAAAAGGGGAAAAAAATCGGTCAGCACAACGTAAAAAAAATACGGTCAGCACAACGAAAAAAAAACGGTCAGCACAACGTAAAAAAGGGAAAAAACCGGTCAGCACAACGCAAAAAAAAAACCTGTCAACACAACATAAAAAGAATCTGGTCAGCACAACGAAAAAAAACGGTCAACACAACGAAAAAAACGGTAAGCACAACATAAAACAAAGGAAAAAAACAGGTCAGCACAACGTAAAAAAAGGTGGGCAAAACCGGTCAGCACAACGTAAAAAAAAAAACCGGTGAGCACAACGTAAAAAAAGGGAAAAAACTGGTCCGCAAAACGTAAAAAAAACTGGTCAGCACAACGAAAAAAAATCGGAGGAGCCTGCTGAGGATGAGGCCGTTACAGCACCTTTAGGTGTCCTCTTCTAGATAGCGTCATTTAAAGAACAAGTGTCAGCACAACGTAAAAAAATGGAAAAAAAGAGGAAAAAAATCAGTCAGCACAACGTAAAAAAAATGGTCAGCACAACATAAAAAAAGGTGGAAAAAACAGGTCAGCACAACGTAAAAAAAAATGGTCAGCAAAACGTAAAAAAAGGGGAAAAAACCGGTCAGCACAATGTAAAAAACAATCTGGTCAGCACAACGAAAAAAAACCGGTCAGCACAACGTAAAAAAAGGGAAAAAACCGGTCAGCACAATGTAAAAAAAACCTGTCAGCCCAACGAAAAAAAGGTCAGCACAACGTAAAAAAGAGAAAAAAAAGAGGTCAGCACAACGTAAAAAAAAGGGTGGGGGGAACCATTCAACACAACGCAAAATAAAAGGGAAAAAAACCGGTCAACACAACGTAAAAATAGGGAAAAAACCGGTCAGCACAACGTAAAAAAAAAATCTGGTCAGCACAATGAAAAAAACAACCGGTTAGCACAATGTAAAAAAAGGGGGGAACCGGTCAGCACAACGTAAAAAAAATGACCAGCACAGCGTAAAAAAGGGGAAAAAACAGGTCAGCACAACGTAAAAAAAAGGTGGGGGAACCGGTCAACACAACATAAAATAAAAGTGAAAAAATCGATTAGCACAACGTAAAAAAAGGGGAAAAAAACCGGTCAACACAACGAAAAAAAACCGGTCAGCACAACGTAAAAAAAGGGGGGAACCGGTCAGCACAACGTAAAAAAAACGTTCAGCAAAACGTAAAAAAAGGGAAAAAAAGTAAGGGGAAACCGGTCAGCACAACGTAAAAAAAAAAGGGGGAACCGGTCAGCACAACGTAAAAAAAACGTTCAGCAAAACGTAAAAAAAAAGGGAAAAAAAGAAGGGGAAACCGGTCAGCACAACGAAAAAAAAATCGGAGGAGTCTGCCGAAGATGAGGCCATTACGTCGCCTTTAGGTGTCCTCCTCTGGATAGAGTCATTTAAACAACAAGTGTCAGCACAACGTAAAAAAATGGAAAAAAGGGGAAAAAACCAGTCATCACAACGAAAAAAATAAAAAAATAAAAATAAAAACGGTCAGCACAACGTAAAAAAAATGAAAAAAACAGGTCAGCACAACGTAAAAAAAATGATCATCACATTGTGAAAAAAACCCAGTCAGCACAACGTAAAAAAAGGGAAAAAAACCGGTTAGCACAACGTAAAATAAAAAAGCCGGTTAGCCCAACGTAAAAAATATTCGGTCAGCACAACGAAAAAAAACCGGTCATCACAACGTAAAAAAGGGAAAAAACCGATAAGCACAATGTAAAAAAAACCTATCAGCCCAACGAAAAAAAAAGGTCAGCACAACGTAAAAAAAGGGAAAAAAATAGGTCAGCACAACGTAAAAAATGGGTGGGGGTAACCGTTCAACACAACGTAAAATAAAAGGGAAAAAACCGGTCAGCACAACGTAAAAAAAAGGGGAAAAAACTGGTCAGCACAACGTAAAAAAAATCCAGTCAGCACAACAAAAAAAAAAACAACCGGTTAGCACAACGTAAAAAAAAGGGTGAACCGGTCAGCACAACGTAAAAAAAATGTTCAGCACAACGTAAAAAAGGGAAAAAAACGGGTCAGCACAACGTAAAAAAAAGGTGTGGGAACCGGTCAACACAACGTAAAATAAAAAGGAAAAAACCGGTCAGGACAACGTAAAAAAAAAGGGAAAAACCGGTCAGCACAACGTAAAAAAAATGGAGGGAATCGGTCAGCACAACGTAAAAGAAACGTTCAACAAACCGTAAAAAAAAGGGAAGAAAGAAGGGGAAACTAGTCAGTACAACGAAAAAAAAATCGGAGGAGCCTGCCGAAGATGAGGCCATTACGGCGCCTTTAGGTGTCTTCCTCTGGATAGCGTCATTTAAAGAACAAGTGTCAACACAACGTAAAAAAAATGGAAAAAAGGGGAAAAAACCGGTCATCACAACGAAAAAAAAAAATAAATTAAATAAAAAAAGGTCAGCACAACGTAAAAAAAAGGAAAAAAACAGGTCAGCACAATGTAAAAAAAATGATCATCACATTGTAAAAAAAAACACGGTCAGCACAACGTAAAAAAAGGGAAAAAAAATCGGTCAGCACAACGTAAAAAAACCCGGTCAGCACAACGTAAAAAAAAAAGCACAACGAAAAAAATAAAAAATATGGTCAGCACAATGAAAAAAAAATCGGACGAGCCTGCCGAAGATGAGGCCATTACGGCGCCTTTAGGTGTCCTCCTCTGGATAGCATCGTTTAAAGAACAAATGTCAGCACAACATAAAAAAAAAGGAAAAAAAGGGGAAAAAACCAGTCAGCACAACGAAAAAATAAAAAAAATAAAAAAAACGTTAAGCACAACGTAAAGAAAAGGAAAAAAAAAAGGTCAGCACAACGTAAAAAAAAATGATCATCACATTGTAAAAAGAACCCGGTCAGCACAACGTAAAAAAAGGAAAAAAAACCGGTCAGCACAAAATAAAAAAAAAAACGGTCACCACAACGTAAAAAAAATTCGGTTAGCACAACGAAAAAAAATAAAATAAAATAAAATAAAAATAAAAAAACCGTTAGCACAACGTAAAAAAAGGGAAAAAAACAGTCAGCACAATGTAAAAATAATCTGGTCAGCACAACGAAAAAAATGGTCAGCCCAATGGAAAAAAAGGTCAGCACAACGTAAAAAAAAAGGGAAAAAAATAGGCCAACACAACGTAAAAAAAAGGTGGGGGGAATCGGTCAGCACAACGTATATAAAGGGAAAAATTCGGTCAGCACAACGCAAAAAAAAATTGGTCAGCACAACAAAAAAAATAGGGGGGACCAGTTAGCACAACGTAAAAAAGGGGAGAACCGGTCAGCACAACGAAAAAAAAAATCTGGTCAGCACAACAAAAAAAATGGTCAGCCCAACGAAATAAAATGGTCAGCACAACATAAAAAAAAGGGAAAAAACTAGGTCAACACAACGTAAAAAAAGGTAAGGGGAACCGGTCAGCACAACATAAAAAAAGGGAAAAAATTGGTCAGCACAACGTAAAAAAAAAATCGGTCAGCACAACGAAAAAAATAGGGGGGACCAGTCAGCACAACGTAAAAAAAGGGGGGAATCGGTCAGTACAACGAAAAAAAAATTGGAGGAGCCTGCCGAATATGAGGCCATTACGGTGCCTTTAGGTGTCCTCCTCTGGATAGCGTCATTTAAAGAACAAGTGTAAGCACAATGTAAAAAAATGGAGAAAAAGGGGAAAAAACAGTCAACACAACGTTAAACAAAAAAACCCGGTCAGCACAACATAAAAAACGAAAAAAAACCGGTCAGCACAACGTAAAAAAAATGGTCAACATAACGTAAAAAAAGGGAAAAAAAACCAGTCAGCACAACGTAAAAAGAATTCGGTCAGCACAACGTAAAAAAAGGGAAAAAACTGGCCAGCACAATGTAAAAAAAAACCTGTCAGCCCAACGAAAAAAACGGTCAGCACAATGTAAAAAAAGGGAAAAAAACAGGTCAGCACAACATAAAAAAAAGGGGGACCGGTCAACACAACGTAAAAAAGGGAAAGAAACCGGTCAGCACAACGTAAACAAAAGTGGAAAAAAACCAGTTAGCACAACGTAAAAAAAAATCCGGTCAGCACAACGAAAAAAAAACCGGTCAGCAGAACGTAAAAAAAAGGGGGGGAACCGGTCAGCACAACGTAAAAAAAGGGAAAAATCGGTCAGCACAACGTAAAAAAAAAATCGGTCAGCACAATGAAAAAAATAGGGGGGACCAGTCAGCACAACGTAGAAAAAGAGGGGAACCGGTCAGCACGACGAAAAAAAAATCAGAGGAGCCTGCCGAAGATGAGGCCATTACGGCGCCTTTAGGTGTCCTCCTCTGGATAGCGTCATTTAAAGAACAAGTGTAAGCACAACGTAAAAAAATGGAGAAAAAGGGGAAAAAACAGGTCAGCACAACGTTAAACAAAAAAACCCGGTCAGCACAACGTAAAAAAGGGAAAAAAACCGGTCAGCACAACGTAAAAAAAAATGGTCAACATAACGTAAGAAAAGGGATAAAAACCAGTCAGCGCAACGTAAAAAGAATTCGGTCAGCACAACGAAAAAAAAAACCGGTCAGCACAACGTCAAAAAAGGGAAAAAATTGGCCAGCACAATGTAAACAAAAAAAACCTGTCAGCCCAACGAAAAAAAACGGTCAGCACAATGTAAAAAAAGGGAAAAAAAACAGGTCAGCACAACATAAAAAAAAAAGGGGACCGGTCAACACAACCTAAAAAAAGGGAAAGAAACCAGTCAGCACAACGTAAAAAAAAGTGGAAAAAAACCGGTCAGCACAACGTAAAAAAAAATCCGGTCAGCACAACGAAAAAAAACCGGTCAGCAGAACGTAAAAAAAAGGGGGGAACCGGTCAGCACAACGTAAAAAAAATTAGAACAATGAAAAAAAGGGAAAAAAACCGGTCAGCACAACGTAAAAAAAATTCGGTCAGCACAATGAAAAAAAAAAGGGAGAACCGGTAAAAAAAACTGGTCAGCACAACGTAAAAAAGGGGAAAAAATCGGTCAGCACAACGTAAAAAAAATGGTAAGCACAACGTAAAAAAAGGGAAAAAAACAAGTCAGCGCAACGTAAAAAAAACAAATCAAAACGGTCAGCACAGCGTAAAAAAAGGGAAAAAAATCGGTCAGCACAACGTAAAAAAAACAGGTCTGCCCAACGTAAAAAAGGAAAAAAAACGGTCAGCGCAACAAAAAAAAGGGGAACTGGTCAGCACAACGAATAAAAAATCGGAGGAGCCTGCCGAAGATTAGGCCATTACGGTGCCTTTAGGTGTCCTCCTCTGGATAGCGTCATTTAAAGAACAAGGGTTAGCACAACGTAAAAAAATGGAAAAAATGGAAAAAAACCCGTCAGCACAACGAAAAAAAAGATCAGCACAATGTAAAAAAAATGATCAGCACAACGTAAAAAAAATGGGTAGCACAACGTAAAAAAAAGGGGGGAAACCGGTCAGCACAACGAAAAATAAAAACTAGAAAAAAAACTAGAAAAAAAATCGGTCGGCACAACAAAAAAAAAAATCGGAGGAGCCTGCCGAAGATGAGGGCATTACGGCTCCCCTTTAGGTGTCCTCCCCGGGATAGCGTCATTTATAAACAAGGGGGAAATCGGTCAGCACAACGAAAAAAAAAACAAAGAAAAACAAAAAAAAAAAAAAAAAAAAACAAAAAAAAACAAAAAAAACGGTCAGCACAACGTAAAAAAAGGCAAAAAAATAGGTCAGCATAACGTAAAAAAAAATCGGTCGGCACGACGAAAAAAAGGAAAAAAAGCGGTCAGCACAACGTAAAAAGAATAAAAAATATAAAATAAAAAAAGGGGAGAACCGGTCAACACAACGTAAAAAAAAGGGAGGTAAAAACCGGTCAGCACAACGTAAAAAAAAAGGGGGAACCGGTCAGCACAACGTAAAAAAAAATGGTCAGCACAACATAGAAAAGTGAAAAAAAACCGGTCAGCACAACGTAAAAAAAATGGGGGGAACCAGTCAACACAACTAAAAAAAATCGGAGGAGCCTGCCGAAGATGAGGCCATTACAGCGCCTTTAGGTGTCCTCCTATGGATAGTGTCGTTTAAAGAAAAAGGGTCAGCACAACGTAAAAAAAAATGGAAAAAATGGAAAAAAACCGGTCAGCACAACATAAAAAAATATCAGCACAACGTAAAAAAGAAACGATCAGCACAACGTATAAAAAAAACCCGGTCAGCACAACGTAAAAAAAAGGGGGGAACCAGTCAACACAACGAAAAAAAAGAAAAATCAAGAAAAAAAACCGGTCAACATAACGAAAAAAAAGTCAGAGGAGCCTGCCGAAGATGAGGCCATTACGGCTCTCCTTTAGGTGTCCTCCTCGGGATAGCGTCATTTAAAGAACAAGGGCCAGCACAACGTAAAAAAAAAGGGTGAAACCGGTCAGCACAACGAAAAAAAAAAGGTCAGCACAACGTAAAAAAAATGGAAAAAAAAATCGGAGGAGCCTGCCGAAGATGAGGCCATTACGGCTCCCCTTTAGGTGTCCTCCAAAAAAAAACTGAAAAAAAACCGGTCAGCAAAACGTAAAAATAATAAAAAAAATAAAAAATAAAAAGGAAGAAAAACTGGTCAGCACAACGTAAAAAAATGGAAAAAAAAATCGGAGGAGCATGCCAAAGATGAGGCCATTACGGCTCCCCTTTAGGTGTCCTCCTCGGGATAGCATCATTTAAAGAACAAGGGTCAACACAAGGTTAAAAAAAATCTGAAAAAAAAATTGGAAAAAAAATCAGAGGAGCCTGTCGATTATGAGGCCATTACGGCTCCCCTTTAGGTGTCCTCCAAAAAAAACTAGAAAAAAATCGGTCAGCACAACGTAAAAAAAATAAAAAAAATAAAAAAGGAAAAAAGGAAAAAAAAACCGGTCAGCACAACGTAAAAAAAAATCGGAGGAGCCTGCCGAAGATGAGGCCATTACGGCGCCTTTAGGTGTCCTCCTCTGCATAGCGTCATTCAAATAACAAAGGTCAGCACAACCTAAAAGAAACTGGTCAGCACAACGGAAAAAAAATGGTCAGCACATAAAAAAGGGAAAAAAGGTAAAAAAAACCGGTCAGCACAACGTCAAAAAAAAACCGATCAGCACAACGAAAAAAATTAAAAAAAAATTGGAGGAGCCTACCGAAGATGAGGCCAGTACGGCTCCCCTTCAGGTGTCCTCCTCGGGATAGCATCATTTAAAGAACAAGGGTTAGTACAACGTTAAAAAAAAGAAAAAAATTGGAAAAAAAATCGGAGGAGCCTGCCGAAGATGAGGCCATTACGGCTCCCCTTTAGGTGTCCTAAAAAAAACTGGAAAAAAAACCGGTCAGCACAACGTAAAAAAAATAAAAAAATAAAAAATAAAAAGGAAAAAAAACCAGTCAGCACAACGTAAAAAAAATCGGAGGAGCCTGCCGAAGATGAGGCCATTAATGCGCCTTTAGGTGTCCTCCTCTGGATAGCGTCATTTAAAGAACAAAAAAAAACAGAAAAAAATCGGAGGAGCCTGCCGAAGATGAGGCCATTACGGCTCCCCTTTATGTGTCCTCCTCGGGATAGCGTCATTTAAAGAACTAGGGTCAGCACACCCTAAAAAAACTGAAAAAAAAAACCGAAAAAAAAAATCGAAGGAGCCTGCCGAAGATGAGGCCATTACGACGCCTTTAGTTGTCCTCCTCTGGATAGCGTCATTTAAAGAACAATGGTCAGCACAACGTAAAAATAGGGAAAAAATGGAAAAAAACCAGTCAGCACAACGTAAAAAAAAGATCAGCACAACGTAAAAAAAAAACGATCAGCACAACGTAAAAAAACATGGTTAGCACAACGTAAAAAAAAAGGGGGGGGAACTGGTCAGCACAACAAAAAAAACTAGAAAAAAAACCAGTCAGCACAACGAAAAAAAAAATCGGAGGAGCCTGCCAAAAATGAGGCCATTACGGCTCCCCTTTTGGGGGGAAAAGCGGTCAGCACAACGAAAAAAAAAGGTCATTACAACGTAAAAAAAGGGAAAAAAAACTGGTCAGCACAACGAAAAAAAATCGGAGGAGCCTGCCGAAGATGAGCCCATTACGGCTCCCCTTTAGGTGTCCTAAAAAAAACTGGAAAAAAATCGGTCAGCACAACGTAAAAAAAATAAAAAGTTAAAAAAGGAAGAAAAACCGGTCAGCACAACGTAATAAAAATGGAAAAAATCGGAGGAGCCTGCCGAAGATGAGGCCATTACGGCTCCCCTTTAGGTGTCCTCTTCGGGATAGCATCATTTAAAGAACAAGAATCAGCACAACGTTAAAAAAAATCTGAAAAAAAAAGCAGGAAAAAAAATCAGAGGAGCCTGTCGAAGATGAGGCCATTACGGCTCCCCTTCAGGTGTCCTCCAAAAAAAAACTAGAAAAAAACCGGTCAGCAAAATGTAAAAAAAATAAAAAAATAAAAAAAAAGAAAAAAAACCGGGCCACAACGTAAAAAAAAATCGGAGGAGCCTGCCGAAGATGAGGCCATTACGGCGCCTTTAGGTGTACTCCTCTGCATAGCGTCATTTAAATAACAAGGGTCAGCACAACGTAAAAAAAATGGAAAAAAGGGGAAAAAACCGGTCATCACAACGAAAAAAATAAAAAAATAAAAATAAAAACGGTCAGCACAACGTAAAAAAAATGAAAAAAACAGGTCAGTACAACGTAAAAAAAAATGATCATCACATTGTGAAAAAAAACCCAGTCAGCACAACGTAAAAAAAGGGAAAAAAACCGGTCAGCACAACGTAAAAAAAAAGCCGTAAAAAAAGGGGGAAAACCCGTCAGCACAATGTAAAAAAAACTATCAGCCTAACGAAAAAAAAGGTCAGCACAACGTAAAAAAAGGGAAAAAAATAGGTCAGCACAACGTAAAAAAAAGGTGGGGGTAACTGTTCAACACAACGTAAAATAAAAGGAAAAAATCGGTCAGCACAACGTAAAAAAAGGGGAAAAAACTGGTCAGCACAACGTAAAAAAAATCCGGTCAGCACAACGAAAAAAAACAACCGGTTAGCACAACGTAAAAAAAAGGGGGAACCGGTCAGCACAACGTAAAAAAAATATTCAGCACAACGTAAAAAAGGGAAAAAAAATAGGTCAACACAACGTATAAAAAAAAGGTGGGGGAACTGGTCAACATAATGTAAAATAAAAAGGAAAAACCAGTCAGCACAACGTAAAAAAAAAAGGGGAAAAAAACGGGTCACCACAACGTAAAAAAAATTCGGTCAGCACAACAAAAAAAAATCGGTCAGCACAACGTAAAAAAAGAGGGAACCGGTCAGCACAACGTAAAAAAAACGTTCAGCAAAACGTAAAAAAAAGGGAAAAAAGAAGGGGGAAACCAGTCGGCACAACGAAAAAAAATCGGAGGAGCCTACCGAAGATGAGGCCATTATGGCGCCTTTAGGTGTCCTCCTCTGGACATCTAAAGAACAAGTGTCTGCACAACGTAAAAAAAATGGAAAAAAAGAGGAAAAAAACTGGTCAGCACAACGAAAAAAACGGTCAGCACAACGTAAAAAAAAATAGGTCAGCACAACGTAAAAAAAATGATCATCACATTGTAAAAAAAAAACCCAGTCAGCAAAACTTAAAAAAAGGGAAAAAAATTGGTTAGCACAACGTAAAAAAAACCTGGTCAGCACAACGTAAAAAACGGGAAAAAACCGGTCAGCACAACGTAAAAAAAATACGGTAAGCACAACGAAAAAAACGGTCAGCACAACATAAAAAAGTGAAAAAAACAGGTCAGCACAACGTGAAAAAAAGGGTGGGGGGAACCGTTCAACACAACGCAAAATAAAAGGGAAAAAAACTGGTCTGCACAACGTAAAAAAAAGGGGAAAAAACCGGTCAGCACAACGTAAAAAAAAATCCGGTCAGCACAATGAAAAAAACAACCGGTTAGCACAATGTAAAAAGAAGGGGGAAACTAGTCAGCACAACGAAAAAAAAATCGGAGGAGCCTGCCGAAGATGAGGCCATTACAGCGCCTTTAGGTGTCCTCCTATGGATAGCGTCATTTAAAGAACAAGTGTCAGCACAACGTAAAAAAAATGGAAAAAAGGGGAAAAAAATCGGTCATCACAACGAAAAAAAATAAATTGAATAAAAGAAACGGTCAGCACAACGTAAAAAAAACGATCATCACATTGTAAAAAAAACACGGTCAGCACAACGTAAAAAAAGGGAAAAAAAATCGGTCAGAACAACGTAAAAAAAACCCGGTCAGCACAACGTAAAAAAAAAATCCGGTCAGCACAACGAAAAAAAATAAAAAAAATGGTCATCACAACAAAAAAAAAATCGGAGGAGCCTGCCGAAGGTGAGGCCATTACGGCGCCTTTAGGTGTCCTCCTCTGGATAGCGTCATTTAAAGAACAAATGTCAGCACAACGTAAAAAAATGGAAAAAAAAGGAGAAAAAACCGGTCAGCAAAACGAAAAAATAAAAAAAATAAAGAAAACGGTAAGCACAACGTAAAGAAAAGGAAAAAAACAGGTCAGCACAACGTAAAAAAAATGATCATCACATTGTAAAAAAAAACCCGGTCAGCACAACGTAAAAAAAGGAAAAAAAACCGGTCAGCACAAAATAAAAAAACCGGTCACCACAACGTAAAAAAAAAATCCGGTTAGCACAACGAAAAAAATAAAATATAATAAAATAAAAATAAAAAAATGGTTAGCACAACGTAAAAAAAAGGGAAAAAAACCAGTCAGCACAACGTAAAAAAAATCTGGTCAGCACAACGAAAAAAAATGGTCAGCCCAACGAAAAAAAACGGTCAGCACAACGTAAAAAAAAGGAAAAAAAATAGGTCAACACAACGTAAAAAAAAAGGTGGGGGAACCGGTCAGCACAACGTATAAAAAGGGAAAAAATCGGTCAGCGCAACGCAAAAAAAAAAATCGGTCAGCACAACAAAAAAAAATAGCGAGGACCAGTTAGCACAACGTAAAAAATGGGGGAACCGGTCAGCACAACGAAAAAAAAATCTGGTCAGCCCAACGAAATAAAATGGTCAGCACAACATAAAAAAAGGGAAAAAACTAGGTCAACACAACGTAAAAAAAGGTAGGGGGAACCGGTGAACACAACGTAAAAAAAACCCGGTCAGCACAACGTAAAAAAAGGGAAAAAATCGGTCAGCACAACGTAAAAAAAAATCGGTCAGCACAACGAAAAAAATAGGGGGGACCAATCAGCACAACATAAAAAAAGGGGGAACCGGTCAGCACAACGAAAAAAAATCGGAGGAGCCTGCCGAAGATGAGGCCATTACGGCGCCTTTAGGTGTCCTCCTCTGGAGAGCGTCATTTAAAGAACAAGTGTAAGCACAACGTAAAAAAATGGAGAAAAAGGGAAAAAAATAGGTCAGCACAACGTTAAAAAAAAAAAACCCGGTCAGCACAACGTAAAAAAGGGAAAAAAATCGGTCAGCACAACGTAAAAAAATGGTCAACATAACGTAAAAAAAGGGAAAAAAAACCAGTCAGCACAACGTAAAAAGAATTCGGTCAGCACAACGAAAAAAAACTGGTCAGCACAACGTAAAAAAAGGTAAAAAACTGGCCAGCACAATGTAAAAAAAACCTGTCAGCCCAACGAAAAAAACGGTCAGCACAACGTAAAAAAAGGAAAAAAAATAGGTCAGCACAACATAAAAAAAAAAAGGGGGACCGGTCAACAGAACATAAAAAAAGGGAAAAAACCAGTCAGCACAACGTAAACAAAAGTGGAAAAAAACCGGTCAGCACAACGTAAAAAAAAATCCGGTCAGCACAACGAAAAAAAACCAGTCAGCAGAAGATAAAAAAAAGGGGGGAACCGGTCAGCACAACGTAAAAAAAATAGAACAACGAAAAAAAATGGAAAAAATCGGTCAGCATAACGTAAAAAAAATTCGGTCAGCACAATGAAAAAAAAAAGGGGAGAAGCGGTAAAAAAAACTGGTCAGCACAACGTAAAAACAGGGGAAAAAATCGGTCAGCACAACGTAAAAAAATGGTAAGCACAACGTAAAAAAAGGGAAAAAAACAAGTCAGCACAACGTAAAAAAAAAAAAACAAAACAAAACGGTCAGCACAACGTAAAAAAAGGGAAAAAAATCGGTCAGCACAACGTAAAAAAAAAACATGTCTGCCCAACGTAAAAAAGGAAAAAAAACCGGTCAGCGCAACAAAAAAAAGGGGAACTGGTCAGCACAACGAATAAAAAATCGGAGGAGCCTGCCGAAGATTAGGCCATTACGGCGCCTTTAGGTGTCCTCCTCTGGATAGCGTCATTTAAAGAACAAGGGTCAGCACAACATAAAAAAATGGAAAAAATGGAATAGAAAAAACCCGTCAGCACAACGTAAAAAAAGATCAGCACAATGTAAAAAAAATTATCAGCACAACGTAAAAAAAATGGGTAGCACAACGTAAAAAAAGGGGGGAAACCGGTCAGCACAACGAAAAACAAAAACTAGAAAAAAAACTAGAAAAAAAATCGGAGGAGCCTGCCGAAGATGAGGCCATTACGGCTCCCCTTTAGGTGTCCTCCCCGGGATAGCGTCATTTATAAACAAGGGTCAGCACAACGTAAAAAAAAAGGGGGGGGAAATCGGTCAGCACAACGAAAAAAAAACAAAGAAAAACAAAAAAAAAAAAAACGGTCAGCACAACGTAAAAAAAGGCAAAAAAATAGGTCAGCATAACGTAAAAAAAAAACCGGTCAGCACAATGAAAAAAAGGAAAAAAAACCGGTCAGCACAACATAAAAAAAATCCGGTTAGCACAACAAAAAAATAAAATAAAATAAAAATAAAAAAACGGTTAGCACAACGTAAAAAAAGGGAAAAAAACCAGTCAGCACAACGTAAAAAAAAATCTGGTCAACACAATGAAAAAAATGGTCAGCCCAACGAAAAAAAACGGTCAGCACAACGTATAAAAAGGGAAAAAATCGGTCAGCACAACGCAAAAAAAAATCGGTCAGCACAACAAAAAAAATAGGGGGGACCAGTTAGCACAACGTAAAAAAGGGGGGAACCGGTCAGCACAACGAAAAAAAAAATCTGGTCAGCACAACGAAAATAATAGTCAGCCCAACGAAATAAAATGGTCAGCACAACATAAAAAAAAGGAAAAAAACTAGGTCAACACAACGTAAAAAAAGGTAGGGGAACCGGTCAGCACAACGTAAAAAAAAAAACCTGGTCAGCACAACGTAAAAAAAGGGAAAAAATCGGTCAGCACAACATAAAAAAAAAATCGGTCAGCACAACGAAAAAAATAAGGAGGACCAGTCAGCACAACGTAAAAAAAGGGGGGAACCGGTCAGCACAACGAAAAAAAATCGGAGGAGCCTGCCGAAGATGAGGCCATTACGGCGCCTTTAGGTGTCCTCCTCTGGATATCGTCATTTAAAGAACAAGTGTAAGCACAACGTAAAAAAATGGAGAAAAAGGGGAAAAAAATAGGTCAGCACAACGTTAAAAAAAAAACCCGGTCAGCACAACGTAAAAAAGGGAAAAAAATCGGTCAGCACAACGTAAAAAAATGGTCAACATAACGTAAAAAAAGGGAAAAAAACCAGTCAGCACAACGTAAAAAGAATTCGGTCAGCACAACGAAAAAAAACTGGTCAGCACAACGTAAAAAAAGGGAAAAAACTGGCCAGCACAATGTAAAAAAAAAACCTGTCAGCCCAACGAAAAAAAAACGGTCAGCACAACATAAAAAAAGAGAAAAAAACAGGTCAGCACAACATAAAAAAAAAAGGGGGACCGGTCAACACAACATAAAAAAAGGGAAAAAAACCAGTCAGCACAACGTAAACAAAAGTGGAAAAAAACCGGTCAGCACAACGTAAAAAAAAATCCGGTCAGCACAACGAAAAAAAAAACCGGTCAGCAGAACGTAAAAAAAGGGGGAACAGGTCAGCACAACGTAAAAAAAATAGAACAACGAAAAAAAGGGAAAAAAACCGGTCAGCATAACGTAAAAAAAATTCGGTCAGCACAATGAAAAAAGAAAAGGGGAGAACCGGTAAAAAAAAACTGGTCAGCACAACGTAAAAAAAGGGGAAAAATCGGTCAGCACAACGTAAAAAAAAATGGTAAGCACAACGTAAAAAAAGGGAAAAAAATAAGTCAGCACAACGTAAAAAAAAACAAAACAAAACGGTCAGCACAACGTAAAAAAAGGCAAAAAAAGCGGTCAGCACAACGTAAAAAAAACAAGTCTGCCCAACGTAAAAAAGGAAAAAAAAAACAGTCAGCGCAACAAAAAAAAGGGGAACTGGTCAGCACAACGAATAAAAAATCGGAGGAGCCTGCCGAATATTAGGCCATTACGGCGCCTTTAGGTGTCCTCCTCTGGATAGCGTCATTTAAAGAACAAGGGTCAGCACAACATAAAAAAATGGAAAAAAAAAAACCCGTCAGCACAACGTAAAAAAAGATCAGCACAATGTAAAAAAAAATGATCAGCACAATGTAAAAAAAATGGGTAGCACAACGTAAAAAAAAAGGGGGGGAAACCAGTCAGCACAACGAAAAATAAAAACTAGAAAAAAAACTACAAAAAAATCGGAGGAGCCTGCCGAAGATGAGGCCATTACGGCTCCCCTTTAGGTGTCCTCCCCGGGATAGCGTCATTTATAAACAAGGGTCAGCACAACGTAAAAAAAAGGGGGGGAAATCGGTCAGCAGAACGAAAAAAAAACAAAGAAAAACAAAAAAACAAAAAAAAAACGGTCAGCACAACGTAAAAAAAGGCAAAAAAATAGGTCAGCATAACGTAAAAAAAAAACCGGTCAGCACAACGAAAAAAAGGAAAAAAACCCGGTCAGCACAACGTAAAAAAATATCCGGTTAGCACAACAAAAAAATAAAATAATATAAAATAAAAATAAAAAAACGGTTAGCACAACGTAAAAAAGGGAAAAAAACAAGTCAGCACAACGTAAAAAAAAATCTGGTCAACACAATGAAAAAAATGGTCAGCCCAACGAAAAAAAAAACGGTCAGCACAACGTATAAAAAGGAAAAAAATCAGTCAGCACAACGCAAAAAAAAAATCGGTCAGCACAACAAAAAAAATAGGGGGACCAGTTGGCACAACGTAAAAAAGGGGGGAACCGGTCAGCACAACGAAAAAAAAATCTGGTCAGCACAACGAAAATAATAGTCAGCCCAACGAAATAAAATGGTCAGCACAACATAAAAAAAAGGGAAAAAACAAGGTCAACACAACGTAAAAAAAGGTAGGGGGAACCGGTCAGCACAACGTAAAAAAAAACCCGGTCAGCAAAACGTAAAAAAAGGGAAAAAATCGGTCAGCACAACGTAAAAAAAAAATCGGTCAGCACAACGAAAAAAATAGGGGGACCAGTCAGCACAACGTAAAAAAAGGGGGAACCGGTCAGCACAACGAAAAAAAATCGGAGGAGCCTGCCGAAGATGAGGCCATTACGGCGCCTTTAGGTGTCCTCCTCTGGATAGCGTCATTTAAAGAACAAGTGTAAGCACAACGTAAAAAAATGGAGAAAAAGGGGAAAAAAATAGGTCAGCACAACGTTAAAAAAAAAAAAAAACCCGGTCAGCACAACGTAAAAAAGGGAAAAAAACCGGTCAGCACAACGTAAAAAATGGTCAACATAACGTAAAAAAAGGGAAAAAAACCAGTCAGCACAACGTAAAAAGAATTCGGTCAGCACAACGAAAAAAAACTGGTCAGCACAACGTAAAAAAAGGGAAAAAACTGGCCAGCACAATGTAAAAAAAAACCTGTCAGCCCAACGAAAAAAATGGTCAGCACAACATAAAAAAAGAGAAAAAAACAGATCAGCACAACATAAAAAAAAGGCGGACCGGTCAACACAACATAAAAAAAGGGAAAAAAACCAGTCAGCACAACGTAAACAAAAGTGGAAAAAAACCGGTCAGCACAACGTAAAAAAAATCCGGTCAGCACAACGAAAAAAAACCGGTCAGCAGAACGTAAAAAAGGGGGGAACCGGTCAGCACAACGTAAAAAAAATAGAACAACGAAAAAAAAGGGAAAAAAACCGGTCAACATAACGTAAAAAAAGTTCGGTCAGCACAATGAAAAAAGAAAAGGGGAGAACCGGTAAAAAAAACTGGTCAGCACAACGTAAAAAAAGGGGAAAAAATCGGTCAGCACAACGTAAAAAAATGGTAAGCACAACGTAAAAAAAGGGAAAAAATAAGTCAGCACAACGTAAAAAAAAAAAAACAAAACAAAACGGTCAGCACAACGTAAAAAAAGGCAAAAAAAGCGGTCAGCACAACGTAAAAAAAACAGGTCTGCCCAACGTAAAAAAGGAAAAAAAACCGGTCAGCGCAACAAAAAAAAGGGGAACTGGTCAGCACAACGAATAAAAAATCGGAGGAGCCTGCCGAAGATTAGGCCATTACGGCGCCTTTAGGTGTCCTCCTCTGGATAGCGTCATTTAAAGAACAAGGGTCAGCACAACGTAAAAAAAGGAAAAAATGGAAAAAACCCGTCAGCACAATGTAAAAAGAGATCAGCACATTGTAAAAAAAATTATCTGCACAACGTAAAAAAAATGGGTAGCACAACGTAAAAAAAAAAGGGGGGGAAACCGGTCAGCACAACGAAAAATAAAAACTAGAAAAAAAAAACTAGAAAAAAATCGGTCGGCACAACAAAAAAAAAAAATCCGAGGAGCCTGCCGAAGATGAGGCCATTACGGCTCCTCTTTAGGTGTCCTCCCCGGGATAGCGTCATTTATAAACAAGGGTCAGCACAACGTAAAAAAAAGGGGGGAATCGGTCAGCACAACGAAAAAAAAACAAAGAAAAACAAAAAAACAAAAAAAAACGGTCAGCACAACGTAAAAAAAGGCAAAAAAGCAGGTCAGCATAACGTAAAAAAAACCGGTCAGCACAATGAAAAAAAGGAAAAAAAACCGGCAGGAAAAAAAACCGGTCAGCAAAACGTAAAAAAAAATATAAAATATAAAATAAAAAAGGGGAGAACCGGTCAACACAACGTAAAAAAAGGGAGGAAAAAATGGTCAGCACAACGTAAAAAAAAAAAGGGGGGGAACCGGTCAGCACAACGTAAAAAAAAATGGTTAGCACAACGTAGAAAAGTGAAAAAACCGGTCAGCACAACGTAAAAAAAGGGGGGAACCAGTCAGCACAAATAAAAAAAAAATCGGAGGAGCCTGCCGAAGATGAGGCCATTACGGCGCCTTTAGGTGTCCTCCTCTGGATAGTGTCATTTAAAGAACAAGGGTCAGCACAACGTAAAAAAAATGGAAAAAAATGGAAAAAAACCAATCAGCACAACATAAAAAAAAAAGATCAGCACAACGTAAAAAAAAGCGGGGGAACCGGTCAGCACAACGAAAAGAAAAGAAAAATCTAGAAAAAAAACTGGTCAGCATAATGAAAAAAAGTCGGAGGAGCCTGCCGAGGATGAGGCCATTACGGCTCTCCTTTAGGTGTCCTCGTCGGAATAGCGTCATTTAAAGAACAAGGGTCAACACAACGTAAAAAAAAGGGGGGGAACCGGTCAGCACAACGAAAAAAAAAGGTCAGCACAACGTAAAAAAAATGGAAAAAAAAATCGGAAGAGCCTGCCGAAGATGAGGCTATTACGGCTCCCCATTAGGTGTCCTCCTCTGGATAGCATCATTTAAAGAACAAGGGTCAGCACAAGGTTAAAAAAAATCTGAAAAAAAAACTGGAAAAAAAAATCAGAGGAGCCTGTCGATGATGAGGCCATTACGGCTCCCCTTTAGGTGTCCTCCAAAAAAAACTAGAAAAAAATCGGTCAGCACAACGTAAAAAAAAATAAAAAAAATAAAAAAGGAAAAAAGGAAAAAAAACCGGTCAGCACAACGTAAAAAAAAATCGGAGGAGCCTGCCGAAGATGAGGCCATTACGGCGCCTTTTGGTGTCCCCCTCTGCATAGCGTCATTCAAATAACAAAGGTCAGCACAACATAAAAAAAAAACTGGTCAGCACAACGGGAAAAAAAACGGTCAGCACATAAAAAAGGGAAAAAAGGGAAAAAAAACCGGTCAGCACAACGAAAAAAATGAAAAAAAAAATCGGAAGAGCCTGCCGAAGTTGAGGCCATTACGGCTCCCCTTTAGGTGTCCTCCTCGGGATAGCGTTATTTAGAGAACAAGGGTCAACACAACGTTAAAAAAAATGGAAAAAAAAATCGAAAGAGCCTGCCGAAGATGAGGCCATTACGGCTCCCATTCAGGTGTCCTCCTCGGGATAGCGTCATTTAAAGAACAAGGGTTAACACAACGTTAAAAAAAAGAAAAAAAAACTGGAAAAAAAATCGGAGGAGCCTGCCGAAGATGAGGCCATTACGGCTCCCCTTTAGGTGTCCTAAAAAAGTTGGAAAAAAACCGGTCAGCACAAGGTAAAAAAAATCGGAGGAGCCTGCCGAAGATGAGGCCATTAAGGCGCCTTTAGGTGTCCTCCTCTGGATAGCGTCATTTAAAGAACAAGGGTCAGCACAACGTATAAAAAAAAACAGAAAAAAATCGGAGGAGCCTACCGAAGATGAGGCCATTACGGCTCCCCTTTATGTGTCCACCTCGGGATAGCGTCATTTAAAGAACAAGGGTCAGCACAACCTAAAAAAACTGAAAAAAAAAACCGAAAAAAAAAATCGAAGGAGCCTGCCGAAGATGAGGCCATTACGACGCCTTTAGTTATCCTCCTCTGGATAGCGTCATTTAAAGAACAAGGGTCAGCACAACGTAAAAATATGGAGAAAAATGGAAAAAAACCAGTCAGCACAACGTAAAAAAAAGATCAGCACAACGTAAAAAAAATGATCAGCACAACGTAAAAAAACATGGTTAGCACAATGTAAAAAAAAAGGGGGGAAACTAGTTAGCACAACAAAAAAAACTAGAAAAAAAAACCAGTCAACACAATGAAAAAAAAATCGGAGGAGCCTGCCAAAGATGAGGCCATTACGGCTCCCCTTTAGGTGTCCTCCTCGGGATAGTGTCATTTAAAGAACAAGGGTCAGCACAACGTAAAAAAAGGGGGGAAAACTGATCAGCACAACGAAAAAAAAGGTCATTACAACGTAAAAAAAAAGGGAAAAAACTGGTCACACAATGTAAAAAAATGGAAAAAAAATCGGAGGAGCCTGCAGAAGATGAGGCCATTACGGCTCCCCTTTAGGTGTCCTAAAAAAAACTGGAAAAAAACCGGTCAGCACAACATAAAAAAAAATAAAAAAAATAAAAAATAAAAAGGAAGAAAAACCGGTCAGCACAACGTAATAAAAATGGAAAAAATCGGAGGAGCCTGCCGAAGATGAGGCCATTACGGCTCCCCTTTAGGTGTCCTCTTCGGGATAGCATCATTTAAAGAACAAGAGTCAGCACAACGTTAAAAAAAATCTGAAAAAAAAAGCAGGAAAAAAAATCGAAGGAGCCTGTCGAAGATGAGGACATTACGGCTCCCATTTAGGTGTCCTCCAACAAAAAAAACTAGAAAAAAACCGGCCAGCACAATGTAAAGAAAATAAAAAATAAAAAATAAAAAAAGGAAAAAAAATCGGTCAGCACAATGTAGAAAAATCGGAGGAGGCTGCCGAAGATGAGGCCATTACGGCGCCTTTAGGTGTCCTCCTCTGCATAGCGTCATTTAAATAACAAGGGTCAGCACATCCTAAAAAAAACTGGAAAAAAACCGGTCAGCACAACGGAAAAAAAACGGTCAGCACATAAAAAAGGGAAAAAAGGAAAAAAAACCGGTCAGCACAACGTAAAAAAAAAAAAAACCGGTCAACGCAACAAAAAAAATGAAAAAAAATCGGAGGAGCCTGCCGAAGATGAGGCCATTACGGCTCCCCTTTAGGTGTCCTCCTCGGGATAGCGTCATTTAAAGAACAAGGGTCAACACAACGTTAAAAAAAATCGGAGGAGCCTGCCGAAGATGAGGCCATTACGGCTCCCCTTTAGGTGTCCTCCTCGGGATAGCGTCATTTAAAGAACAAGGGTTAGCACAACGTTACAAAAAAAAAAGAAAAAAAACTGGGAAAAAAATCGGAGGAGCCTGCCGAAGATGAGGCCATTACGGCTCCCCTTTAGGTGTCCTCAAAAAATTGGAAAAAAACCAGACAGCACAACGTAAAAAAAATAAAAAAAATAAAAAATAAAAAAAGGAAAAAAACCGGTCAGCACAACGTAAAAAAAATCGGAGGTGCCTGCCGAAGATGAGGCTATTATGGCGCCTTTAGGTGTCCTCCTCTAGGTAGCGTTATTTAAAGAACAAGGGACAGCACAACGTATAAAAAAATAGAAAAAATCGGAGGAGCCTGCCGAAGATGAAGCCATTACGGCTCCCCTTTAGGTGTCCTCCTCGGGATAGCGTCATTTAAAGAACAAGGGTCAGCACACCCTAAAAAAACTGAAAAAAACCGGAAAAAAAAATCGGAGGAGCCTGCAGAAGATGAGGCCATTACGGCGCCTTTAGGTGTCCTCCTTTGGATACCGTCATTTAAAGAACAAAGGTCAGCACAACGTAAAAAAATGGAAAAAAACCAGTTAGCACAACGTAAAAAAAAGATCAGCACAACGTAAAAAAAATGATCAGCACAACGTAAAAAAATGGTTAGCACAACGTAAAAAAAAGGGGGGAAACTGGTCAGCACAACGAAAAAAAAACTAGAAAAAAACTAGAAGAAAAACCGGTCAGCACAACAAAAAAAATATCGGAGGAGCCTGCCGAAGATGAGGCCATTACGGCTCCCCTTTAGGTGTCCTCCTCGGGATAGCGTCATTTAAAGGACAAGGGTCAGCACAACGTTAAAAAAAATTATAAAAAAAACTGGAAAAAAAATTGGAGAAGCCTGTCGAAGATGAGGCCATTACGGCTCTCCTTTAGGTGTCCTCAAAAAAAAAACTAGAAAAAAACTGGTTAGCACAATGTAAAAAAAATAAAAAAATAAAAAATGAAAAAAGCAATAAAAATCAGTCAGCACAACGTAAAAAAAAATCGGAGGAGCCTGCCGAAGATGAGGCCATTACGGCGCTTTTAGGTGTCCTCCTCTGCATAGTGTCATTTAAATAACAAGGGTCAGCACAGCCTAAAAAAAAACTGGAAAAAAAACCGGTCAGCCCAACGAAAAAAAAATGGTCAGCACATAAAAAAGGGAAAAAAGGGAAAAAAATCGGTTAGCACAACGTAAAAAAAAAAACCGGTCAGCACAATAAAAAAAATTAAAAAAAAATCGGAGGAGCCTGCCGAAGATGAGGCCATTACGGCTCCCCTTTAGGTGTCCTCCTCGGGATAGCGTCATTTAAAGAACAAGGGTCAACACAACGTTAAAAAAAATGGAAAAAAAATCGGAGGAGCCTGCCGAAGATGAGGCCATTACGGCTCCCCTTTAGGTGTCCTCCTCCGGATAGCGTCATTTAAAGAACAAGGGTTAGCACAACGTTAAAAAAAGAAAAAAAAAACTGGAAAAAAAACTGGAAAAAAAAATCGGAGGAGCCTGCCAAAGATGAGGCCATTACGGCTCCCCTTTAGGTGTCCTCCTCGGGATAGCGTCATTTAAAGAACAGGGGTCAACACAACGTAAAAAAAAAGGGGGGAAAACCGGTCACCACAACGAAAAAAAAAACAAAAAAAAAAAACGGTCAGCACAACGTAAAAAAAGAGGGAAAAATCAGGTCAGCCCAACGTAAAAAAAACCGGTCAACACAACGAAAAAAGGGAAAATAAACCGGTCAGCCCAACGTAAAAAAAACCGGTCTGCACAACGTTAAAAAAAGGGAAAAAAACCAGTCAGCACAACGTAAAAAAAACCGGTCAGCACAACGTAAAAAAAAGGGAAAAAACCGGTCAGCACAACGTAAAAAAAATAAAAAATATAAAATAAAAAAGGGGGAATCGGACAGCACAACGTAAAAAAAGGGGGGGAACTGGTCAGTACAAAAAAAACCGGTCAGCACAACCTAAAAAAAACAAAGGGAAAAACTGGTCAGCACAACGTAAAAAAAGGGGGGACCGGTTAGCACAACGTAAAAAAAAACGGTCAGCACAACGTAGAAAAGTGAAAAAACCGGACAGCACAACGTAAAAAAAGGGGGAAACCGGTCATCAAAACATACAAAAAAGGGGGGAAACCGGTCAGCACAACTAAAAAAAAATCGGAGGAGCCTGCCGAAGATGAGGCCATTACGGCTCGCCTTTAGGTGTCCTCCTCTGGATAGCGTCATTTAAAGAACAAGGGTCAGCACAACGTAAAAAAATGGAAAAAAATGGAAAACAATCGGTTAGCACAATGTAAAAAAACGATCAGCACAACGTAAAAAAGAAACGATCAGCACAACGTAAAAAAAAGGGGGGGAACCGGTCATTACAAAAAAAACCGGTCAGCACAACCTAAAAAAAACAAATGGAAAAAACTGGTCAGCACAACGTAAAAAAAGGGGGGACCGGTTAGCACAACGTAAAAAAAAAACGGTCAGCACAACGTAGAAAAGTGAAAAAAACCGGTCAGCACAACGGAAAAAAAAGGGGGAAACCGGTCAGCAAAACGTAAAAAAAAAGGGGGAAACCGGTCAGCACAACTAAAAAAAAATTGGAGGAGCCTGCCGAAGATGAGGCCATTACGGCGCCTTTAGGTGTCCTCCTCTGGATAGCGTCATTTAAAGAACAAGGGTCAGCACAACGTAAAAAAAATGAAAAAAATGGAAAACAACCGGTCAACACAACGTAAAAAAATGATCAGCACAACGTAAAAAAGAAACGATCAGCTCAACGTATAAAAAAAACCCGGTCAGCACAACCTAAAAAAAAGGGGGGAACAGGTCGGCACAACGAAAGAAAAAAGAAAAAACTAGAAAAAAAACCGGTCAGCACAACGAAAAAAAATCGGAGCAGCCTGCCGAAGATGAGGCCAGTACGGCTCCCCTTTAGGTGTCCTCCTCGAAATAGCGTCATTTAAAAAACAAGGGTCAGCACATCATAAAAAATGGGGGGAAACCGGTCAGCACAATGAAAAAAAAAAAGGTCAGCACAACGTAAAAAAAAGTGAAAAAAATAGGTCAGCACAACATAAAAAAAAACTGGAAAAAAAATCGGAGGAGCCTGCCGAAGATGAGGCCACTACAGCTCCCCTTTTGGTGTCATCCAAAAAAATGGAAAAAAACCGGTTAGCACAACGTAAAAAAAATAAAAAAATAAAAAAAGAAAAAACGAAAAAAACCGGTCAGCACAACAAAAAAAATGGAAAAAAAATCGGAGGAGCCTGCCGAAGATGAGGCCATTACGGCTCCCCTTTAGGTATCCTCCTCGGGATAGCATCATTTAAAGGACAAGCGTCAGCACAACGTTAAAAAAAATCTTAAAAAAAACTAGAAAAAAATCGGAGAAGCCTGTCGAAGATGAGGCCATTACGGCTCTCCTTTAGTTGTCCTCCAAAAAAAAAACTAGAAAAAAACCAGTCAGCACAACGTAAAAAAAAAATCGGAGGAGCCTGCCGAAGATGAGGCCATTATGGCGCCTTTAGGTGTCCTCCTCTGCATAACGTCATTTAAATAACAAGGGTCAGCACAACCTAAAAAAACTGGAAAAAAAACCGGTCAGCACATAAAAAATGGAAAAAAGGGAAAAAAACCGATCAGCACAACGTAAAAAAAAAAAAAAAACCGGTCAGCACAATGAAAAAAAAATAAAAAAAATCGGAGGAGCCTGCCGAAGATGAGTCCATTACGGCTCCCCTTTAGGTGTCCTCCTCGGGATAGTGTCATTTAAAGAACAAGGGTCAACACAACGTTAAAAAAAATGGAAAAAAAAATCGGAGGAGCCTGCCGAAGATGAGGCCATTACGGCTCCCCTTTAGGTGTCCTCCTCGGGATAGCGTCATTTAAAGAACAAGACTTAGCACAACGTTAAAAAAAAAAGAAAAAAACTAGAAAAAAAAATTGGAGGAGCCTGCCGAAGATGAGGCCATCACGACGCCTTTAGGTGTCCTCCTCTGGATAGCGTCATTTAAAGAACAAGGGTCAGCACAACGAAAAAAAATGGAAAAAAACCAGTCAGCACAACGTAAAAAAAAAAGATCAGCACAACGTAAAAAAAATGGTTAGCGCAACGGAAAAAAAAGTGGGGAAAATCGGTCAACACAACGAAAAAAAAACTAGAAAAAAAACCGGTCAGCACAACGAAAAAAAATTGGAGGAGCCTGCCAAAGATGAGGCCATTACGGCTCCCCTTTAGGTGTCCTCCTCGGGATAGCGTCATTTAAAGAACAAGGGTCAACACAACGTAAAAGGGGGGGAAAAACCGGTCAGCACAACGAAAAAAAAAAACAAAAAAAACAATAAAATAAAAAAAACGGTCAGTACAACGTAAAAAAAGGGGAAAAATCAGGTCAGCACAACGTAAAAAAAAACCCGGTCAGCACAACAAAAAAAAGGGAAAATAAACCGGTCAGCCTAACGTAAAAAAAACCGGTCTGCACAACGTTAAAAAAGGGAAAAAAACCGGTCAGCACAACGTAAAAAAAAACCGGTCAGGACAACGTAAAATAAAGGGAAAAAATCGGTCAACACAACGTAAAAAAATATAAAATATAAAATAAAAAAAGGGGGAATCGGTCAGCACAACGTAAAAAAAGGGGGGGAACCGGTCATTACAAAAAAAACCGGTGAGCACAACCTAAAAAAAAACAGAGGGAAAAAATTGGTCAGCACAACGTAAGAAAAGGGGGGACCGGTTAGCACAACGTAAAAAAAAAACGGTCAGCACAACGTAGAAAAGTGAAAAAACCGGTCAGCACAACGTAAAAAAAAAGGGAGGAAACCGGACAGCAAACCGTAAAAAAAAAGGAGGGAAACCGGTCCGCACAACTAAAAAAAAATTGGAGGAGCCTGCCGAAGATGAGGCCATTACGGCACCTTTAGGTGTCCTCCTCTGGATAGCGTCATTTAAAGAACAAGGGTCAGCACAACGTAAAAAAATGGAAAAAATGGAAAACAACCGGTCAACACAACGTAAAAAAACGATCAGCACAACGTAAAAAAGAAACGATCATCTCAACGTATAAAAAAAAAACCGGTCAGCACAACGTAAAAAAAGGGGGGGAACAGGTCGGCACAACGAAAGAAAAAAGAAAAAACTAGAAAAAAAACTAGTCAGCACAACGAAAAAAAAATCGGAGTAGCCTGCCGAAGATGAGGCCATTACGGCTCCCCTTTAGGTGTCCTCCTCGAAATAGCGTCATTTAAAAAACAAGGGTCAGCACATCATAAAAAAATGGGGGAAACCGGTCAGCACAACGAAAAAAAAAAAGGTCAGCACAACGTAAAAAAAAGGGAAAAAAATAGGTCAGCACAATATAAAAAAAAAAAACTGGAAAAAAAATCGGAGGAGGCTACCGAAAATGAGGCCATTACGGCTCCCCTTTTGGTGTCATCCAAAAAAAATGGAAAAAAAACCGGTTAGCACAATGTAAAAAAATTAAAAAAAAAGAAAAAAGGAAAAAAAAACGGTCAGCACAACATAAAAAAAATTGAAAAAAAATCGGAGGAGCCTGCTGAAGATGAGGCCATTACGGCTCCCCTTTAGGTGTCCTCCTCGGGATAGCGTCATTTAAAGGACAAGGGTCAGCACAACGTTAAAAAAAATCTTAAAAAAAACTAGAAAAAAAATCGGAGAAGCCTGTCGAAGATGAGGCCATTACGGCTCTCCTTTAGGTGTCCTCCAAAAAAAAAACTAGAAAAAAACCGGTCAGCACAATGTAAAAAAAAAAATAAGAAAAGGAATAAAAACCAGTCAGCATAACGTAAAAAAAATCGGAGGAGCCTGCCAAAGATGAGGCCATTACGGCGCCTTTAGGTGTCCTCCTCTGCATAACGTCATTTAAATAACAAGGGTCAACACAACCTAAAAAAAACTGGAAAAAAAAACCAGTCAGCACATAAAAAAGGGAAAAAAGGGAAAAAAACCGGTCAGCACAACGTAAAAAAAAAAAAACCGGTCAGCACAATGAAAAAAAATAAAAAAAAATCGGAGGAGCCTACCGAAGTTGAGGCCATTACGGCTCCCCTTTAGGTGTCCTCCTCGGGATAGCGTCATTTAAAGAACAAGGGTCAACACAACGTTAAAAAAATGGAAAAAAAATCGGAGGAGCCTGCCGAAGATGAGGCCATTACGGCTCCCCTTTAGGTGTCCTCCTCGGGATGGCGTCATTTAAAGAACAAGGGTTAGCACAACGTTAAAAAAAAACTGGAAAAAAAATTGGAGGAGCCTGCCGAAGATGAGGCCATTACGGCTCCCCTTTAGGTGTCCTAAACAAAACTGGAAAAAAACCGGTCAGCAAAATGTAAAAAAAAATTGGAGGAGCCTGCCGAAGATGAGGCCATTACGGCGCCTTTAGGTGTCCTCCTCTAGATAGCGTCTTTTAAAGAACAAGGGTCAGCACAACGTATAAAATAAACAGAAAAAAACCGGAGGAGCCTTTCAAAGATGAGGTCATTACGGCTTCCCTTTAGGTGTCCTCCTCGTGATAGCATCATTTAAAGAACAAGGGTTAGCACACCCTAAAAAAACTGAAAAAAAAAAACCGAAAAAAAAATCGGAGGAACCTGCCGAAGATGAGGCCATTACGGCGCCTTTAAGTGTCCACCTCTGGATAGCGTCATTTAAAGAACAAGGGTCAGCACAACATAAAAAAAGGAAAAAAACCGGAGGAGCCTGCCAAAGATGAGGCCGTTACGGCTCGCCTTTAGGTGTCCTCCTCTGGATAGCGTCATTTAAAGAACTAGGGTCAGCACCACGTGAAAAAAAAAAATCGGAGGAGCCTGCCAAAGATGAGGCCATTACGGCGCCTTTAGGTGTCCTCCTTTGGATAGCGTCATTAAAAGAACAAGGGTCAGCAAATCGCAAAAAAAAAAAAATCGGTCAGCACAACGTAAAAAAAAGAGGAAAAAAACCGGCAGCACAAAAAAAAAAAAACTGGAAAAAAATCGGAGGAGCCTGCCGAAGATGTGGCCATTACGGCTCGCCCTTAGGTGTCCTCCTCTGGATAACGTCATTTAAAGAACAAGGGTTAGCACAACATAAAAAAAAAAAAAGAAAAAAATTGGTCACCACATCGTAAAAAATAATAAAAAAATAATAAAAAAACCAATCAGCACAACGTAAAAAAAACCAGTTAGCACAACGTAAAAAAAAAAGGCAAAAATCGGAGGAGCCTGCCGATAATGAGGCCATTACGGCTCCCCTTTAGGAGTCCTCCTCGGGATAGCGTCATTTAAAGAATAAGGGTCCGCACAAAAAAAAAAAAAAACTGGTCAACACAACGTAAAAAAAAAAGAAAAAAACTGAAAAAAAAATCGGAGGAGCCTGCCAAAGATGAGGCCATTACGGCTCCCCTTTAGGTGTCCTCCTCGGGATAGCGTCATTTAAAGAACAAGAGTTGGCACAACGTTAAAAAAAAAAAGAAAAAAAACTGGAAAAAAAATCAGAGGAGCCTGCCGAAGATGAGGCCATTACGGCTCCCCGTTAGGTGTCCTGAAAAAAATTAAAAAAAAATAGGACAGCACAACGTAAAAAAAATAAAAAAATAAAAAATAAAAAAAGAACAAAAAAACGGTCAGCACAACGTAAAAAAAATCGGAGGAGGTTGCCGAAGATGAGGCCATTACGACGCATTTAGGTGTCCTCCTCTGGGTAGCGTCATTTAAAGAATAAGGGTCAGCACAACGTATAAAAAAAATAGAAAAAAATCAGAGGAGCCTGCCGAAGATGAAGCCATTACGGCTCCCCTTTAGGTGTCCTCCTCGAGATAGCGTCATTTAAAGAACAAGGGTCAGCACACCCTAAAAAAACTGAGAAAAACCGGAAAAAAAAAATCGGAGGAGCCTGCCGAAGATGAGGCCATTACAACGCCTTTAGGTGTCCTCCTCTGGATAGCGTCATTTAAAGAAACAAGGGTCAGCACAACGTAAAAAAATGGAAAAAAAGGAAAAAAAAACCAGTCAGCACAACGTAAAAAAAAGATCAGCACAACGTAAAAAAAACGATCAGCACAACGTAAAAAAAAATGGTTAGCACAACGTAAAAAAAAGGGGGGAAACTGGTCAGCACAACGAAAAAAAACTAGAAAAAAAACCGGTCAGCACAACGAAAAAAAATCGGAGGAGCCTGCCAAAGATGAGGCCATTACGGCTCCCTTTTTGGTGTCCTCCTCGGGATAGCTTCATTTAAAGAACAGGGGTCAACACAACGTAAAAAAAAAGGGGGGAAAACCGGTCAGCACAACGAAAAAAAAAAAAAAAAAAAACGGTCAGCACAACGTAAAAAAAGGGGAAAAATCAGGTCAGCACAACGTAAAAAATAAAACCGGTCAACACAACGAAAAAAAGGGAAAATAAACCGGTCAGCCCAACGTAAAAAAAACCGGTCTGCACAACGTTAAAAAAAAGGGAAAAACCAGTCAGCACAACGTAAAAAAACCGGTCAGCACAACGTAAAAAAAAGGGAAAAACCGGTCAGCACAACGTAAAAAAATAAAAAATAAAAAATAAAAAAGGGGGAATCGGTCAGCACAACGTAAAAAAAGGGGGGAACTGGTCAGTACAAAAAAAACCGGTCAGCACAACCTAAAAAAAACAAAGGGAAAAACTGGTCAGCACAACGTAAAAAAGGGGGGACCGGTTAGCACAACGTAAAAAAAAACGGTCAGCACAACGTAGAAAAGTGAAAAAAACCAGTCAGCACAACGTAAAAAAAGGGGGAAACCGGTCAGCAAAACGTACAAAAAAGGGGGGAAACCGGTCAGCACAACTAAAAAAAAATCGGAGGAGCCTGCCGAAGATGAGGCCATTACGGCTCGCCTTTAGGTGTCCTCCTCTGGATAGCGTCATTTAAAGAACAAGGGTCAGCACAACGTAAAAAAAACTGGAAAAAAACCGGTCAGCACAACGAAAAAAAAAACGGTCAGCACATAAAAAAGGGAAGAAAGGGAAAAAAAAACCGGTCAGCACAACGTAAAAAAAAAAAACCGGTCAGCACAATGAAAAAAATAAAAAAAATCGGAGGAGCCTGCCGAAGATGAGGCCATTACGGCTCCCCTTTAGGTGTCCTCCTCGGGATAGTGTCATTTAAAGAATAAGGGTCAACGCAACGTTAAAAAAAAATGGAAAAAAAAAATCGGAGGAGCCTGCCGAAGATGAGGCCATTACGGCTCCCCTTTAGGTGTCCTCCTCGGGATAGCGTCATTTAAAGAACAAGGGTTAGCACAATGTTAAAAAAAAAGAAAAAAAACTGGAAAAAAAATCGGAGGAGCCTGCCGAAGATGAGGCCATTACGGCTCCCCTTTAGGTGTCCTAAAAAAAACTGGAAAAAAATCGGTCAGCACAACGTAAAAAAAATAAAAAAATTAAAAAATAAAAAAGGAAAAAAAAATCGGTCGGCAAAACGTAAAAGAAAATTGGAGGAGCCTGCCGAAGATGAGGCCATTACGGTGCCTTTAGGTGTCTTCCTCTAGATAGCGTCATTTAAAGAATAAGGGTCAGCACAACGTATAAAAAAATAGAAAAAAAATTGGAGGAGCATGCCAAAGATGAGGCCATTACGTCTTCCCTTTAGGTGTCCTCCTCGTGATAGCGTCATTTAAAGAACAAGGGTCAGCACACCCTAAAAAAACTGAAAAAAAAAACCGAAAAAAAATCGGAGGAACCTGCCGAAGATTAGGCCATTACGGCGCCTTTAGGTGTCCTCCTCTGGATTGCGTCATTTAAAGAACAAAGGTCAGCACAACGTAAAAAAAAAAGGAAAAAACCGGAGGAGCCTGCCAAAGATGAGGCCGTTACGGTTCGCCTTTAGGTGTCCTCCTCTGGATAGCGTCATTTAAAGAACAAGGGTCAGCACAACGTGAAAAAAAAAATCGGAGGAGCCTGCCAAAGATGAGGCCATTACGGCGCCTTTAAGTGTCCACCTCTGGATAGCGTCATTAAAAGAACAAGGGTCAGCACATTGAAAAAAAAAAAAAACGGTCAGCACAACGTAAAAAAAAAGACGAAAAAAACCGGAAGCACAAAAAAAACTGGAAAAAAAATCGGAGGAGCCTGCCGAAGATGAGGCCATTACGGCTCGCCTTTAGGTGTCCTCCTCTTGATAACGTCATTTAAAGAACAAGGATTAGCACAACGTAAAAAAAAAAAAAAACTGGTCGGCACAACGTAAAAAAAAAAATAAAAAATAATAAAAAAACCAGTCAGCACAACGTAAAAAAAAAAAGTTAGCACAACGTAAAAAAAAAGGAAAAAAATCGGAGGAGCCTACCGAAGATGAGGCCATTACGGCTCCCCTTTAGGTGTCCTCCTCGGGAGAGCGTCATTTAAAGAACAAGGGTCAGCACAAAAAAAATGGAAAAAAACTGGTCTGCACAACGTAAAAAAAAAAAAGAAAAAAAACTGAAAAAAAAATCGAAAGAGCCTGCCGAAGATGAGGCCATTGCGGCTCGCCTTTAGGTGTTCTCTTTTGGATAGCGTCATTTAAAGAACAAGGGTCAGCACAACGTAAAAAAAAAAACGGAAAAAAAATCGGAGGAGCCTACCGAAGATGAGGCCATTACGGCTCCCCTTTAGGTGTCCTTCTCGGGATAGCGTCATTTAAAGAACAAGGGTCAGCACAATGTAAAAAAAAAAAAAAAAAAAAACCGAAAAAAATCGGAGGAGCCTACCGAAGATGAGGCCATTACGGCTCCCCTTTAGGTGTCCTCCTCGGGATAGCGTCATTTAAAGAACAAGGGTCAGCACACCCTAAAAAAATGAAAAAAAAAACGGAAAAAAAAAATCGGTGGAGCCTGCCGAAGATGAGGCCATTACGGCGCGTTTAGGTGTCCTCCTCTGGATAGCGTCATTTAAAGAACAAAGGTCAGCACAACCTAAAAAAAAAAAAGAAAAAAAAACCGGAGGAGGCTGCCGAAGATGAGGCCATTACGGCTCGCCTTTAGGTGTCCTCCTCTGGATAGCGTCATTTAAAGAACAAGGGTCAGCACAACGTAAAAAAAAATCGGAGGAGCCTGCCGAAGATGAGGCCATTACGGCTCGCCTTTAGGTGTCCTCCTCTGGATAGCGTCATTTAAAGAACAAGAGTCAGCACAACGTAAAAAAAAATCAGTAAAAAAATCGGAGGAGGCTGTCGAAGTTGAGGCCATTACAACTCGCCTTTAGGTGTCCTCTTCTGGATAGCGTCATTTAAAGAACAAGGGTCAGCACAACGTAAAAAAAATAAATCGGAGGAGCCTGCCGAAGATGAGGCCATTACGGCTCGCCTTTAGGTGTCCTCCTCTGGATAGCGTCATTTAAAGAACAAGGGTCAGCACAACGTTAAAAAAAAAAAAACCGGAGGAGCCTGCCAAAGATGAGGCCATTACGGCTCGCCTTTAGGTGTCCTCCTCTGGATAGCGTCATTTCTATCATTTTTATTTATAAAATAATTATAAATATAGAGGTAAATTATTACTGACTTAATACTGATAAAAATAATATTTACTGAGCATTTAACATTGCTCATAGTTAATATATAAGTTGAAATCTCAAGTTTAAATTTGACAACATACGAGCTTATGAATTAATTTATTAAGCTATTAGGTAACGTTTATTTTGAGGTATTGAGATAGAGACTGCGAGACTAAAACTCAGTATTATGTTTGTTGGTTTAAAGACTCATACTAAAATTTTTATCTGTCCCAAAATTTCAATATTTCAGTATCTGCAAAATGTAGAAACACAGGAGACTCAAATTTTTAAAAATGGAGATTGAAACTTTAATAACATTTTATACTTAAAATATCCTCATTTTAATTAATTAATTTTAATTTTACCTTTGTGCAAATTAAATTAGAGTTTTATTATTATTTAAATTCTATCTCCCATTTTGCACCAAATAAAATACTGAAATTTATTTCAATCTCTATTTCTTAGTCTCTATCTCTCAGTCTTAATCTTTCTATCTCTGTCTTTCTACTAAACACTACCTTAAGGAATGAAACTCAAGCTAGCTTAGGAATTAACTTGACTCACCTTTTACGGACATCATCGGAGTATAATATTTGTACGATTTTGAGAATAAGTGATGTAAATGCTATTTACTCAATTTCACGTATATCAAGAAATTTTGCACTCATCTTCGATGATAATCCTCTACTCCAAAACTTTGGCCGCCGCCCCCACCCCATGTGATTTTATTAGATACAGTCTTGGGCTCTTGGCCATAAAATCGCTCTTAAAAAGATGAAACACATCCTTATACAATGGCTTCAAACAATAATAATAGATCAAAAATGGCCATGAGAAATAAAACCAAATATAAAATAGTAGGATTTTGTCGAACATAAGACAAGAAACAACTCAGTCCATGATTAAGGTGCAAAAATTTTATCCAAACAACTGTTCAATAATCTCTGAGATTGCTGAATATGATCCAAAAGCGGAGGATACAACAGCTACTATCATAACTGTAACACAAAGTGCTACCTGTAGGAACAGAAAGAGAAAAGACGTTATGTCACAGTGGATTTCATCATAACCATGAAAAACAAGTAACGTTGAACGAGTATAGTGGTTTCAAAAAAACATCTGATGATTTTCCTCTTCCACCACCTCTTAAGTCAACTTTTGACATTGAGTTAGGCATGTTCAATTCTAATAGAACTTTTTGCATGTCACCTTAAATTTGATAAGACAACATTATGATTGAATACTCGCTACATTTTCAATGTTTTCAAAGGTTTCTCTTTGCTTATGCTATTAACATTAATGGTGGAAAAATGTTAATATTCATTTGGACAAATCAAATCTCTAGTTAATTACAAGGTGGTTTCACATTTTTAGTATATCAATGCTAAAACATAGTCTCATGGAGTAAAAAATTGAGTGATTTTGTAACTTGCATTCAGTACCATTACAATGACCATCATCATCATCGTACCTGAATTTGAGAGATTTTGCCCCATTTAATCTTTAGGAAACAAGCAGAGGGAAGAATCAAGGACTGCATCCAAAATGGTTTTTATTAACAAAATGCTGAGTAGCTAGTAACCATAGGACAAGGAAAGGAAATGAACAGTAATCTTACAACAAACATTGTGAGTAAAGATCCAATCAATGACATTACCAAACCTGCAGTGAAAAGTTTATATGTTATTCATAAACTTGAAGCCAATGCTGAAACAGTAAGTTCATTTAAAAGGAAAAATAAAGAAAATTAAATTGAATTTATAGCTAAAGTAACATTGTAGAAAATTTGGAGCAAGGAAAGGGGTATAGCAACCTTGGTTCCACAAATTTGTTGTATGAAGAAATATTGAATTTCATTCTGAACCCAGACTCTAATACGGTTCTTGGCAGTAAATGCGATGAAATACATAGTTAAGTAGAAGAAAGACTCACCAAAAAAGGGAACAGAAAGACCAACAAGCAGTGTAGAAACCACTAACATTGTTCGGATGAAGATTGAATATAAGTTAAACTTGGGGTCGTTTAATGGTATCAGCTCCTCTAGACACTTTGCCACTGGAGTCAAACTCAATGCATATGTGGTGCTAATTAAGAGAAAACATCTTTTCGTTCAACTTCAATGTGTAAGTAATAACGGATTTAAACAAATTATTTCTGCCCTAAATCATTTTCTCATATCTTCAGGGTACTCCATGAAGAGAAACCAAGACAACTTAAATGATATGTGTCATTCCTAGTACCTGGAAAAGCTTGTTAGAATGTACATATAATGAATTAAAAAATTTGAGTCTTAGAAAAGCAGCCTAAGAGAAGCAAAATGTATGATAAAATGAACTTTTATGAATGGGCAGAATACATTGTAATTTAAATTGTATAAGTTAGCATTTTATGGCACATCACATTGCGTATATGAATCATATTTTCAACTTATAGCACTATTACCCATCTATCTTCTCTATCTTCTACAAGCCTAAACTCTAACAATGTCAAGTGACTCACTTTTAAGAGAGACACGTTTTAGAGACTAAGAATATGGTTGGCTGTGTTTTGACAGCACAAATTAGAGGGTCACCTATCGGATTGGATTCCATTCCTTATGCCAGATAATTTTGAGCAAGAACTATGTATTTATACGATGCATACAAAGGATATTTGGTAAATGGATTCACCACCTGCAAAATAAAAAATACAGAATTAGGTTAGAAAATCATGTATTGATTAGAATAACAAAGTAAACTAGTTCCAAGAATAATAATTGACCAAAAACATCTGAATCTCATGTATCTTCTAGTCCAATTAGTAGCTAAAAGTCTAATTTGTAACTGAGCTGGGGTTATTTTACATTTGATTACCTCTTCCTGGATTTTAATATAGTAAGTAAACTAAAAGTGCAATTTCTTTTGGCATCAAGTTATACACTAAGTCTATTGCTAGAATTCTTTGGGGTTGAGATAAGTTTTTGATCATTACAACTTCCATTAATTTTGAATTAAAGCATAGTATACAAATACCCCAAAGATAAACCCTTATCAGACCTTTTCTCCATGCACCCTATATGATCAATTAAAGGGCAACCTAGTGTACAAGCATCCTGCAATAATGCAGGGTCCAAGAAAGGGCCGCACCCAACGGGTATAATATAAGCAGTCTAACCCGATAATTAAATCAGTGCTAATTCTACAGCTTGAACCCATGACCTTGAAGCCATACGGAGACAACTAAACCATTGCTTCAAGACTCCCTTTACCCTATATGACCAATTGCTAAGCAAAAACACCAAAAACTCTTCATCGCCTAAAACTTAAGACAACTACAAAACAAACTATATTAGCATCTGCACTGCACCCACCTGTATTGATCATATCTACATATTCCAATTTCTCCCTTTTGAAGAACCAAAATAAGACCATGCCAAGGTTATAATGAACTCTTGGATACCGTGCCAAAAGTTTCAGAGCTAGTTGTTTCAACCAAGAAGATGGCTCTAATCTCTAAAATCTACCTCCCAAACAAAAATATATAATAATAAAATAATTCATTTAGAGAGAAAATCCAGCAAATAAAGTATGATGGGCGATGGGAAATTGTTCTTCAAAAATCTAGAATGAGCATACCGTTGTCCACACAGCAAGTTTGGTGGCCACTAAGCCTTGAGGCATGTTAAGAGTGTACTGAGACAATGTATATTCTCCAAACATTGTGTATCCCATAATAGCTACTGCAGCATACATAACTGTACAGAGTGCAAAACTGCATGTAGAAAGAATCGTGTATTATATATATATATATATATAATATATATATATATATATATATCAAAACCGAGAAATCTAGAGTAACTTTTTCTTTGAGTTTAACCAATTCAAATGTCTAGGTGATTTATGCCTCAATGGCTAATCTTAAAGATTATGTTGTGTTTACCATACTAAAAGCACTGCAGGGAATTGATTTCTGTTTGCCATGGCTGTATACAAGTTTGGGAACACAGCATGTCCTGAGTAGCAGTAACCATAGAGACCCATAGCAACAGGAAAAGTTGCAAGATTGATTGTAGTTCCTTTGCTGTGAATGCCAACATTGTCTATTAAGCCAACCCAAAACAAGCAGAGAACCACCAAAGTTGTTGCAAGAACACCACATGCTAGACACACAATATAAAAAGGTCATAATGGAATACCCCAAGTATGATAACATTTTAATGTCATTGTCGATACCCAAATATAGGCTAAATTTATCAACAAAGAAAGAAAGTTATGGAAAAGGAAGTGACTGTTATACTACACGGTTTTATATGAAGATTTTCCTAAAACAAAACAAAAACAAAACTAAAACCAAAAAGATTGAGTTTAAAGCATATGAAGCATTACATAAAACAAATCCAACGTCTATCTTTTAAAAAATAGGATAAATTACATTGACCTCTTCCTGACAACTCTAAATTTATAAAACCATACCCTAAACCATTTAGAAATAACATTTTATCAAAGGTACCATCTCTCTGTTCTCTAAGATAGTGACTGTATTTCACACATACTCCTCCTCCCTCCCCTCCCATGGGTCTCTCTCTGTCTGTCTCTCCCAATATAAATATCTTGTGTTATTGTTATATTCCTTAATTTAGGAAAATTAGCAAGGACAATAATTCCTTTGATTCGAATTGAATCGATTTTGAATAGCGGTTTGAAAACAGGAAAAAATGGAAGAGAGGAGTAGCCGGCCCTGGGATTGAGATGATTACATAACATGGTTATGATATGTGGCAATGGATGGCACTTCATGTCCTTGAGTTTGCTAAAACGATCGTGAATATGAAGGGTAAATGCATTTTGACAAAACTTGGTGTAACCATAATCAGACAAGTATAAATTGGAATCGAGAATAAAATAAAAAGTTATATTAAACTTTTTAAGTTTAAAAAAATTGAGTTTTGAATAATATATTTATAGAAATTTTAAAGACAAAAATATAAATATATAAACTTTTTAATTTATCAATTATAAAGTATTAACTTATGCTTTACAAAAGCAAAAGCACCGTTCAAATTAAATCACCTAACCCACCCTTAGCCAAAGGCCCAAACAGTTCAATCATCATACCGTAAAGATCTTTGTCTTGAAGAATAAAACGTTGCATTCATTATCAAATGTTGCACACGACCAAATCCTTGACATAGAAGGCTTGATTATATGAGCCCGTTAAAATATTATTACTATGCCGAATTTGATACACTTTTATATAAGATTTTGTATTATATAGTAAGAAATCTAATAAAAAATAAAAAGAAAAACTCTACGTGGCCATCAGTTTTTTATAATTTTGGCTATCATTTGGTCATTATAAATACTAAATTATCATTTATGTATGCAAATTCTAAAAATTGTAGGTGCAAATTATATTGATTTCACGTGTGCAAACTCTGGTAAATATATGTGTAAATTATGTTTCTTGTGTTCAAATACTTGTAAATATGGGAGCAAATTGTATTAATTCATGTGTGTAAGCTCTGGTAAATATAGCTACAAATTATATGTTTTTTGTGTGCAAATACCGGCAAATATGGATGCAAATTATTGCTGGCCAAATGATAGCCAAAAACAAGAAATTTTTATGGCCCTCTAACATTCCTCAAATAAAAATTATGGAATGAGATGTCAGAAGTTATTAGAAAAGTGGCCAAAAAAACCTTATAGAGAAACAAGATGTATCTGAGCAAGAGATAAAGAGTAACTCACAAGTGGGCCAGAGAATGTAAAGAAGGAATGCTTTAAAGTGCTTATTAATCTAAAATGAGGAGATCCGAAAAAGTATAAGATGACTAAGAAGGAGACAAATGGTGGTAACCGAAGCAAGAGCAAGACATTATAGGGGGTATTTATTAGTATTTTGTCACGAAAGAAAGGAAGAGGCATTTGCAAGATAGCAAATGATCAAGAAAAAAGGATGACAGATTAAGTATATTAAGTAAAACGACTAAAGCTAGAAAAAAGAGGAGATTTGGATCAAGTTAAGTAAATTAAGTGATATGACTAAAACTACACAAGAAGGAATAGTTAACTGTGCTTTACAACTTTTATAAGCAACAAAATCTAGGTTAGATCTAATTTTTAAATGAAAACGTTAAGTTCTTTGAAAAACCTTGATCTGAGGTCTATAAAATGAATAAGGAATATAAGTTGATATTTTCCATTTTCACCATGAATTGTAACAAAAAGAAAATCACAAAATATAATTTTAGTGAATTAATTATTTTACTAAAATTTGTAACATTGTTATAAAAATTTATATATGTATCATTCAAAAGTCATTATTTAATTAATTGTAATTGTTAATAAACTAATAATTTTTTATATTTAAAATTATTATTACTTATTTATCTTTAGTAATTGTATATTGTATATATTATTAAATTTATAATCATATTACTTGTTACAATTTTGTGTTGAATTTGATTTTTAAAATAATAATTTACTATATGATTTAAAAAAATATTTTATTTATATACTAATTATCCTTTTAAATATTTATTTCTTAATTTTTATTTTTAAAAAATATATAAAAATATAAAATACCCTTGTAAATTAAATGTTAAAAGCTTCATATATAGTCTCATATAGCCTCATATATATCTGTTATTTTGAAGTATAGAATGGTGATGAAGGCCATCATAATAAGTTTTTACAAAATTCTTAAGTGCATCAAACAACGAATAAAATCATATCATTATCATACAGTATTTGTTTATCCTGTCACACACATACAGCATGCAAACCAAACATTGCTACCTAACATTTATTTGCAAATAAGTAAACATAAAAGTAAAGTGTTTACCTGAGAGGTAACTCAGAATGCGCAAATCACGAAGATAAACAGTAGGAAGAATAGCCAAAGTGGTCAGAATTGCAAATAGAACATGAGGGTTCAATTCAAGTCCACCTAAACTTAGGTGCGCATTTGGAAACAATGAAGATAAGTTATCGCTCTCCAAAATTATATATTCTATGCAACAAGCCTGCATGAAAGAATAAGTTTTTGAGATTTGATATATTCTAAGAAAAGGATGGTAACTACCATGACCCACCATCAAGATTACAAGAAAGTAATTAAACAGTTGAAAGTTTACCTCCATTTATAATTTTACAGTGTAAAGCTCAAGCAAGAGTAAATTCAGGTGGGAAGCGCTAGGAATGAAAGGAAATTCTGTTAAAAAAAGAATGGCCAGGAGTTCCTATGGAGAGAATTTGATGAAATTATTCTGGGAAGTTTGGACTAGGACAGACCTTACGCGGGGGGAAAAGGAATCCCCTCAAAGAACGTGACGTTCACAGAGGTATAATAATGTAATAGTGATTGTCTGAATGATAGCAAAAATCCCAATTCTAACCACAAGGCTACATGAGGAATACGCATTTGACTATTTGAGAGCTTTAGCTTGTAACTTCATTATATACAGGAATTAGATTTGGAACAAAACAAGTACAAGCAATATTCTGAGTGCTGTCATTTCCTTGATGCATTTCTTTCTGCAAATAATAGACACTCACCGATATCATTCAGCATCCCTGTTTCTACCGCTATTTTCCCTCTCTTTAATCTTTGCTATATCTTCCCTATATTACTATTCTATTTCCTATTCTTTTACAGATACCAGGTTCTTAGAGAGAATAACAGGCATTGAAGAATGGTTGATAGGAGATTAGGGGGAAAAGGAATCCCCTCAAAGAACGTGACGTTCACAGAAGTATAATAATGTAATAGTGATTGTCAGAATGATAGCAAAAATCCCGATTCTAACCACAAGGCTACATGAGGAATACGCATTTGACTATTTGAGAGCTTTAGCTTGTAACTTCATTATATACAGGAATTAGATTTGGAACAAAACAACTACAAGCAATATTCTGAGGAGTTAGTGAGTAGAAAGAGGCAAAGGGAAACAACAATAAGTTATTCGGCTATTGTCCAAAAATGAATTCAGGTACACAGGCATTTAAATAACAAGTGGAAAAAAACATTACTTCAAAGCCTTGTAGGAGTATGTGTATGAAGAAGCACTTGTTGCTTCACTCCAATGACAATTCTTATGCTCAACACCACCATTTTGTTATTGTCTATTCGCACAATAACATTGGTGAAGAATGCCCTATTAAGTTCTAAAAGGTATAAAAGAAGAAGATAAACTATAAAATAAAATAGTCCATCTTATGTTATCAGCTGATGAGATTAAAATATATACTCAAGATCATAAGAGGAGACTACCAATAAAAACCAAAACTGCTCAACCCAAACAAGTACCCCCCTAAAATAATCTTTAAATTAACAAATACTAGACCACACGGCAGTAGTTTAATCCATATAGCTGAGTCTACTTAACAAGACAACGCTAAGTTGTTAAGGTATTATTTTAGTACAACGAAAATAGTGGAAAAAAGCAATACTCACTGAGTGAAGGCGAATGTACTACTTACATATAATTCCGAGTATAATATTACCTGTGTCCACAAAATGGCCGAAAAAGGTCAGAGGTTTATTTTTTTGAATCTAACCCATTGAAGAAAAATTGCATACTCAAATAAAATTAGCAATTAGTCAGCTGGAAGACTTACAGAAATGAAAATGCGTCCACTAGTACCAAAAGCTGCTTGGCCAATGTCAGGGTATGTCTCAAGCCCAGGTTCACTATCCAAGCAGTGACGTAATAGCAACCCAGTATAGAAGCTGAAAGCTGAAAATATAAACAAGACTGAAAGCGCAACCCATCCACCTTCTTTGAGGGCATAAGGGGTAGAAAGGATTCCAACACCACAAAGAGCATTTATGCCTGCGAAATTCAAAATAAGACATAAATATAGCACCTTAAGTGCTTGGTTTATGGTTTTGTGCAGTGTATGTGTCAGGCAGTCAATTCTGTTATAGATAACTAGTTTTGGTGCATCAATGGTGATAAAAATACAAGGTTTGGCTATATATAAACCAAACTTGGGTCTTAATTTAAGAATTTCGGGCTATGGGAGAATTATTACTCGACACAATATAGTGCTTCTAACAGTGAGAAATTCAGGGTGTGTTTGTTTGTGTTTTCATTTTCGTTTTCTATTTTTAGAATTTTGTGAAGAAAAAAGAGAAAACAATGAAAATAATAAAATCTTGTTTTCTTTTTCTCCTTTGCAAAATCATGAAAATAGAAAATACTAAAAATGAAAACAGAAAATAAAAACAACCAAACGCACTCGATTTCACTCCCTTCTCTTCTCCTACTTAAGCTACAACCTGAGGGAATATTACCGTGTTACAGATATAAAAACCAACACTGCATCTTCACCAAATAGTTTATGCCTTTATGGAGGTTGATCTTTACATTAAGCCAGTGTGAAAGCTTCAACTAAAAATTTAATATTCAAAAACTGTAGACAAAAATTCAGAGATATACTGGCTCACAATTTATCTTGTCCTTGCAACAGAAGTTAGTTTGCCAAAAAATAACGATTTCATTGTGTCTTAGTTTTATGGAAATCTCAGATAAATCCAGACATCTTGATGTTAAATGATAACCTTTGCTAAATAAGGACTTCAAAGGGCAGAGGAAAAATGAAAGGCCAAAGGCTAGTACTTATTTGCACATGGGCAGAAACTCAGCATAAAGAAGGAATGATCACAGTCAAGTAGAGATGCGACAGTTGCATTAACTATCAACAACATTGTTTTCTAATGCTTGTGACCATTAGTGGTTTGTGGTCCCTTAAATCAGAGGTAAGACTGATACCTGACATTAAGAAAGTTGGTATGGGACCACTTATTCATGATTCTTTGGGAAATTGTCCAATGAGGTGCATTTACACAAGGGAGGACCACAATAGTTCTTCACAACTATATTCATATTCATAATAAAGTACAAAAGTGTATTGATATGAAGGAAGATAATATGAAAGGTAAATTGCCAAAATATCCTAAACCTTAGAAAATAATTAAGGTGGGAACATTCCAATTGAAAGTGTGGAGCAAGTTCTGTTAGGAAAAAAATATAGACATAGTCCATATTCATTAAATTAATCCTTTATACTGGAACAAGCAGTTTGCATCCTATCTTTATTTGTATATCTAATATAGCTTCAGTATTATGTTCTTCCTTCTTTGCTTTAACTCCATTTATTTTTCTTTCTAAATTCACCAAGAGGCACAATTAGAGATCAGTACATATTGAAAGCCAAGGATCCACTAGTTACCATTAAGCACAGCTTGACCAAAAGTGCATTGGCCAGAAAAATGAACTTCATGATCATGAGCAACCTTGGAAATCACATTCCTAGTAGAACCCCTCAACAGATGGGGAGGATGCAGGATATGGGAGCTACGCCGCTGATCATCAATGTCTGTTGGTTGTAGCAGAGGTTTCTTTGCTGACGGAATTGTATCTGGAACTGGGGGGTGCCTCTTTATCAAAGGTGGAACAATAAAAGAACTTCCTAATCTTGATAGGGAGGTAGTACCCAAAAATCCAATATTTGGTGATGGTACACTGCCTAACAGATCAATGGATTGCCTGAAACATCAGTTAAAAGAGATTGATGCAATAGATTTTTGAGACACAGAGCTGTGGCACATCGATGATCTTTCTCAACAATCATCTTGCTTTACGTAATTCAACAGTCTTGGTGAGTGAATTTTTTCTCAAAAACCTTTCGATGAACAACGTAAAAGTTTGCAGATATGTTTCTTCCAAGGCTAATGTTAATTACCTAAGTTTCAGATTATACACATACATCTAATCCAGTAGTCAAATCACTACAAAAGTTTAACTCTTACAGCAGTCGCAAAGATGGTGTTGTGAAATTAGTATATAGTATAAAACATTTTACCACTAAATTACATCAAAATAATCTGAATAGCATAATTAAGTTTCAATAATGTTTTCTTTCACGCTTTGAGGCCTCATTTAAACAACTATATTATCACGAATTGATGAGAACGTGGTCCCTCATCTATGATCTACTTTCTCGACCCTTGAATGTCATGAGTGACTAATGAAACAACTTTTTGACGGATTCTCACTGTCACAGAAATACAGAGAAGGTTCTGACCTGTAACTTTGAGGCCATGCCATGCTGTAGGAACTGGGTTTTCTCATTGCGTCGTGATCATTCCATTCATGCGAATCGTCTGAATCGTTTCCTTGATCTACATTGTTCAAATCCTTCTCCTCATCTTCGTCGTCGCTCTCAATGTAGAAACTGCGATCTGAAACGGAGTTTTTCATCTTCCTTCAATCTTTCTTGAACTAGTTAGTCTCCGCCAAAATCCACTCTGTATCTGTATGGTTCATAGAATGCACTCCATTACGTCATTGTCAACAAAATAAAACAACATATCATAAATCACAGAAAAAGATAACAATGCAGAACCGAAACCAAAGGAATTCTCTTGCAATGAGATCAGGAACCCACCGAAAAAATTAAAAGTCCAGGCTTCAGATTCAAATTCATGGATTATGATTTATAACTTAACAAAATTCGTGATTCAATATTTGCAATTGAGCGTAGCACAACCATAATGTGATTAATCCATCCACATGACTTGAGATTTGAATATCGGCATATAAAAATGCAACAGAGTATAGCATATTGGATAAGATACACGCAAAAAAAGGAGAATTACTTTGCATCTTGCGAGTAACAGCGGACATGTCTAATGTGAGATAAAGAGAGCAATGAGAAAGAGTGTGCAGAATAAAAAACAATTAACACCGGCATTTTATTTTTATTGTTATTTCCCTCTTTTCAAAAAGGAGAGAGGAAACGGAAGAGAACAGATACAGACAGAAAGGAAAGAGCTTTGTACTTTTATTATTTCTCTGTCGTGAGTGTTAGATCTCTACGTCACTGCTCCATTGACAGCTTTTCCTTCACGGTGACTGCGAGCATGAACAATCACCCTTATGCAATCCGGAGTTTGGACATATATATAGAGACTGGACTGATAGTGATACTTCAAAGTACTCTCTAATAATTCTCCCAATAAATTAATTTTTCATGAATATAATAAAAATATATAAATTAATAAATCCTTTTATTTTATTATTAAAAATTAATATATTTAATATTTTAATAAATAAGTATTATTTTATTAATAATTATCTTATCTAATACAAAAATAATTAAGAATCCATTTGGAATATCATTGCAAATTACAAAATTCCAGCACATAAGAGAAATTTTGACCGTGCATTTCATATTTTCAGATCGCCACCCCATATTTTCATATTTGGAATATCATATTTTCATATTTTCTTGGAATACCTAGGGGTTAACTAAATGAAGCAAGGCCTAATTGTTGTCATCATTGAAGGAACTATAAGGATAGGATTTCTAATGCCAACCCTAGGCCAAGTCTTTTAAAGATTGATTGTTTGTCTTCTATTTTGCTAAAACCTTGAAAGAATCATAACAAGGCTTCCAAATCAATAAGATGCATGCTCTATCAATTCCAAGGAAGGACGACTCGAGAGACTAGTACTCTCGGTTATAGATTGTAGGATTGTTTGATGCGAAGTTTAAGTGTCGATTAGACTATGCTCACGATCATATTCATCATTGAATTCTAAATCGACATGCTAAATTTCGTTTATCAAAATGGCGCCGTTGCCGGGGATTTTGCTTAGTGTGCCATGTTATTGTTTGGAGTAAATGTGTGTATATATGTACATAGTTGCGTTTCATTGTAAATTGTTCAAGTGACTAACCCCTCATCGTTACCATGAATCTCACTTCCCCTTCATTGCATGACACGTTCACAACCGAATCCGAGCTTAGTCCCCTTTGATCCGGAAATAGAACGAACTTTGTTTCATATTAGACAAGCTCGGAGGCGGCTAAAGTTTGGGAAAGGTGAAGAGGTTTTCACCACCTCAACCACCTTACTAAAAGTGAACATTGAACCGTCACTCAAAGAAGGCATTAGTCATTCTTCCATCAATATTACTAACAACTCTTCTTTTGTTTTAGGTACTAACGCCATGGATGCTCCGAGGAGAGTTACTATCAAGGAAGCGGGTCCACCGGATTATGTCCTTCAACCCCTTCATGTGACTCATCCCAACTTGAATGCAAACTTTGAACTTAAGACCGCTTTGATCAACCTCCTACCTAAGTTTCATGGGCTTCCCGCACAAGATCCTATTCGACATCTCAAAGACTTTCATCGGATATGCCTAACAACTAGACGGGAAGGATCCGATGAGGTTGCTATATGGTTGTTTGCTTTCCCTTTTTCTCTTGAGGACAAGGCTAAAGAATGGTTCTACACTCTATCTAGTGAAGTCACCTCCGATTGGGACTTACTTAGAAGAGGATTCTTGGATAAATTCTTGCCCCCAGAGAAGATGGATAGGCTAAGGAAGGAAATGTCTTGTATTGTGCAAGGTGAAACGGAACCGCTATACGAGTATTGGGAACGATTTCATAAGCTACTAGACGCATGCATAAGCTACTAGACGCATGCCCTAATCACATGCTTGACACTCAAGTATTGCTTGGATACATATGTCAAGGGATGCGAGAACAAGATAGAACTCTCTTGGACACCTCTAGCAATGGTTCTTTGTCTAAATATAAAACAACGGAGGAGGCATGGCAACTTATCATTGACTTAGCCGAATCAAATCAACATATGAGACGAAGAGTCAACTGCCCAAGAACCGTGAATGAGGTATCAACTAGTAGTGAAACCACCGTTCTAACTCAATCCTTGAGCGAAATGACATCCATCTTGAGGCAACTCCAATTAAGCCAACAACAACCTCAATCATACCAACAACACTCCCCACCCCCTCAACAATACAATCAACAATTAGTCCCTCAAAAAGTGTGTGGCATTTATTCTTGCTATTCCCACTAGACGGATGAGTGCCCGAGCCTTCAAGAAGATAACACTTTGGCGGCTACCCATAATTTCTATGACCGCCCAAATCAAGGGTACTACCAAGGCGGGTAATCCTAACCAAGGGCACCCTTATCAAGGAGGAAGCTACAATCAAGGGAGTGGGTATCACAATCAAAATTGGAGAGACAATCATCAACAAGGGAATAGGGACAACAACAACAATGGAGGAGGTCAATGATGGAGCAACAACTCACAAAATTTCTCACAAAACCGGCCATCATACAACCAACAAAATCAACCATACAACCAACAAAACCCACAAAGAAACTACCAAACATACCAACCACCACATCAAAGACCACCACCCAACCAATCACAAACTCCTCAACTCACATATGCAACCGCCCCCTCCAACCAAGATGAAACACTCCGGACCATCATCCAAGGCCAAAAGGAACTACAAAACACACTTGCTTCTAGTCTCACCGGCCTCACCTCTACACTACAAGCTCTTCTAGCACGAATGGATACACCATCAAATCCCACTCCTCAACCCCCAATCCAAAGCGTCATTCCCTCTTAACCTTAACTCAACCCTAAGGGAGGCATCAATGCCATCACCCTTAGATCCGGAACACAATTAAAAGAGAAGGGAGCAAAAGACTCAAATCCTATCACAATCGCTCAAGAGGAGGAGAGAATAGATATAGAAGAGGTAGTGGAAGAGGAGACACCACAAGTCATAGTTGAGGATGAAGCTCAACCAACAATGGAGACCCCCAAGACCAAGAGAACCTTGGAAGAAGAAATTGCTCAACCACTCCCATTTCCAACACTTGCAAAGAAAGCTAGAAAGCGCATAGAACTCGACCCCAAAATGGTAGAAATGTTCAAGAAAGTTGAGGTAACCATCCCCCTCTTTGATGCTATCCATCAAGTTCCTAGATATGCAAAATTCCTTAAAGATCTATGCATGAACAAGGATAGAATTCTTGAATTGGAAACCATTCCATTGGGGAGTTCTATTTCCGCTTTAATGGAAGCATTGCCCGAGAAGTGTGATGATCCGGGCCCTTGTATGGTCACTTGCACCGTCAATGGAGTTCAATTTATAGATTGTATGCGTGACCTCGGAGCATGTGTTAGCATCATGCCGCTCTCCGTCTACCGGGTATTGAAGTTGGCACCACTAAAAAGGTCGACGGTAAGATTTGTCCTAGCGGATAAAAGCATAATAACCGTGATGGGTGTTGCGGAAGATGTATTAGTGAATATCAAAGGGTTGGTGTTTCCGATTGACTTCTATGTCCTTGAAATGCCATCAAGCGAAACCGAGAGAGCATCATCTATCCTACTTGGAAGACCATTTTTGAGAACTTCTAGATTTAAGCTAGATGCCTACTCGGGAACCTACTCATTTGAAATAGATGGGAGAGTCGTAAGTTTTAGCCTAGAAGAAGCAATGAAGCATCCACCGGAGAATCACTCTCTATTCCGGTGTGACCCAATTGACAACATGGTTGCCGAAGAGCACCTTACAAAGTTAGATGAGAAGTACATGATTGAAGAAGCAAATGAAGGTCCAAGCAAACTAAACACCACACACCATACAAACCATCCGGAGAGACTCAAACTTCAAAGAATGACAAAAAGATAGAATTGAAGCCATTACCACCCCACCTAAGGTACTCATATCTTGATGAAGCCCAAAAGCTCCCCGTGATAATTGCAAAAGAGCTAACTCCTCAACAAGAAGAAAAGTTGCTAGATGTATTGAGGAAAAATAAAAGGGCAATCGGGTGGAGTTTGGCGGATCTAGTGGGAATAAGCCCCCAAGTATGCGAGCACCGCATATTTCTCGAAGAAGGAGCAAGACCGGTCCGACAACCTCAAAGGAGACTTAATCCAACCATTCTTGAGGTTGTGAAAAAAAGAAGTCACTAGGCTACTTGAAGCGGACATCATCTATCCTATCTCGGATAGCGAGTGGGTAAGCCCGGTCCAAGTGGTGCCAAAGAAATCCGGGGTGACCACAATCAAAAATGAAAGTGGTGAACTTATAGCAATAAGAGTGCAAAATTCTTGGAGAGTATGCATAGACTACCAAAGGTTGAATGCGGCCACAAGAAAAGATCACTTCTCACTACCATTCATTGATCAAATGCTTGATCGACTAGCCGGTAAATCATATTATTGCTTTCTTGATGGTTACTCCAGATACTTCCAAATTCACATTACTCTAGAGGACCAAGAAAAAACCACATTTACTTGCCCCTTTGGAACGTATGCTTACAAGCGTATGCCATTTGGCCTATGCAATGCACTAGCAACGTTTCAAAGATGCATGATGAGCTTATTTGCGGACTTTCTAGAACAATGTATGGAAGTTTTCATGGAAGACTTTAGTGTGTACGGTGATTCATTTGATCATTGCTTAGGTAACCTTGAAAAAGTCTTAGAGAGATGCACCAAAATAAACCTTGTCTTAAATTTTGAAAAATGTCATTTCATGGTCAACAGGTATTGTTTTGGGACACTAGTTTCAAAGGAAGGCATCTCCGTAGATCGGCAAAAATGAATCATATCCAGTTTACCTTACCCCTCCTCCGAGAGGGAAGTCCGCTCTTTTCTTGGACATGCAGGATCTATAGGAGATTCATCAAAGACTTTAGCAAGGTGGCCTTACCTCTCTCTCGACTACTACAAAAGGACACTGAATTTGAGCTGAGCAAGGAATGTATGGAAGCATATGACAAACTTAAAGTAGCATTGACACAAGCTCCTATTGTGCGAGGACCGAATTGGACTCAACCCATTTGAAATCATGTGTGATGCTTCGAATTATGCGATAGGAGCCGCGTTAGCGCAACGCGAGGGTAAGATTCCCTATGTCATAGCTTATGCTTCCAAAACACTAGACGGAGCCCAATCCAACTACACTACTACCGAAAGGAACTCCTAGCTATTGTTTTTGCTTTGGACAAGTTCCGAGCCTATCTTCTTGGTTCCAAGGTTGTAGTGTACTCGGATCACGCGGCACTAAAGTATTTGTTGGCCAAAAAGGAATCAAAACCGAGATTAATTTGTTGGGTGCTTTGTTACAAGAATTTGACTTGGAGACAAGGATAGGAGTGGTTCCCAAAACCTAGTGGCGGACCATCTAAGTCACCTCGAACACACAAAAGGCGACACCACTCCTATCAATGACTCATTTCCTTTAGATGCTTTGCACAAACATCAAAAGGATAAGCTGAAAAGCGAATCCAAATACTATGTTTGGGACGATCCCTATTTGTGGAGGTGTGGAGCGGACCAAATAGTGCGACGGTGCATACCTCAAACCGAATTCCAAGCAATCTTGGACGCTTGCCATTCTTCCGAAGGAGGTGGCCACTACGGCCCCCAAAGAACGGCAAGAAAGGTCCTTGACTGCGGATTTTGGTGGCCAACACTTCTCAAAGATTCGTCCCTCTATTGCAAATCTTGTCCCCAATGCATTCGGTTTGGAAATATTTCTAAGAAGGACGAAATCCCCCAACAAAATATGCTTTTTTGTGAAATCTTTGATGTATGGGGAATCGACTTCATGGGACCATTTCCAAATTCCAAAGGCTTTCTCTACATCTTGTTAGCCGTCGATTATGTGTCAAAATGGGTGGAGGCAATCCCCACCCGAACGGATGATGCTCATGTTGTTTATTCTTTTGTGAGGAACAATATCATTTGTCGCTTTGGCTCCCCAAGAGCAATCATAAGTGACCAAGGGTCCACTTTTGCAACAAAAAAATGGACGGCCTGAGAAAGTATGGCATCATACACAAAGTCGCCACGGCCTACCACCCTCAGACAAACGGCCAAGCTGAGGTTTCCGGGAAATCAACATGTGTTGGAAAGGATTGTGAAGCCGAATCGGAAGGATTGGAGTGCTAAACTCTCCGATGCACTTTGGGCATATCGAACGGCTTACAAAACACCCATTGGCATGAGCCCCTTTAGGCTTGTATATGGTAAAGCATGCCACTTACCGGTAGAAATCAAACACAAAGCTTATTGGGCCATAAAGGAATGCAATATGAGCTTGGGTGGAGCCGGAGTAGAGAGAAAGCTTCAATTGGCAGAATTGGAATGCTTAAGATTAGAAGCCTATGACAATTCTAGACTTTAAAAGGAAAAGATGAAAGCCATCCATGACAAGAACATTAGGAGAAGGGAATTCAGACCCGGTGAACTAGTCCTTCTTTACAACTCAAGGTTGAGATTACTACCCGGAAATCTTAGATCAAGGTGGGATGGACCCTACCAAGTAGAGAAAGTAGAACCTTATGGGGTCTACCACTTGCGCCACCCATCAAGTCCGGACATTTTCAAGGTAAATGGGCACCGTCTCAAATTGTACCATGGTGAGCAAAGAAAAAACTCCAAGGAATTTGAAGTGTTCCTCTTGAGGGATGCATCCCTTGAACAAGAACTTTGAGCTAGTGGAAGTCCAACTTAAGGACGGTAAACAAAAGTGCTATTTGGTAGCTAGGTAATTGATGTTGTAGCTAAATTTCATTTCAAATTTGTTTCATTTGCTGAGTTCATTGGTACTTTATCAAGTTAAAACATCCTTCTATAGAGCTTAAGTGGCTGCTGGACCAAACTGAAGAAAAAGGCACTCTTCCGCGCGTGCGCTCACTTGGCGCGCGCGCGTCCTGAAGCATTTGTCGACCAACCACGCGACGCGCACCGTGCGCAGACGCGTGGGTTGCAAAAGCCCCCTCCATACATTTTCAGAGAGTTGCGCCCACACCACGCCAGCACCGTGCCTGAGGCACAGGTCAATCACGCGTGCGCGCACATGGCGCGTACGCACGCTTTGACAAATCTGCAGATCGACGCGCTAGCGCACCGTGCGCGCGCGCGCCGATCACCCTTGTGCACTCTTGGTACATATTCCAGAGAGTTAGGCGACTCTCGGGCCTGCACTAAGCCACCAGCCCACCACCTCTGTCGCGTGCGCGCACCTGGTGCGCACGCGTCCATATGCTCACAACACGATGTGCGCGCGCGCGCCTATGCTGCGCACGCGTCCCTCGTCCTGCACCCTCCTCTAGGCCACTCCACAGAGAGTTAAGCCCACCCAGACCCCTCTCATGCCTGGGGCATAACCACATTGCCGCGCACGCGCACCGTGCACGCGCGCGCCAACAGTCCTGCAGCCGACTTCTGGTACTTCGTCCAGAGAGTTGTGCCACCTCTAAGCCACCCTTGTGCTACCAGCACAAGCACATGGGCGCGTGCTCGCAACGTGCACGCGCGCGCCACCACCCCACCCCGCTTCCTTGCGCGAGCGCGCACCATGCGCGCACGATTGAATGATCGACGTCAATATAATAGGGAGCACACTCGCCCCCTTCATTCTTCTTTTCCCTTTTTCTTCTCACCCCCTCTACTACCCTTCTACCTACTACCATTTCATCTTCCATTCAACCACCTCCTACCACCTACCTCCGGTGGCCCCTACATTGCCCCTCAATTCTTCATCATTCCACTCTACAACTTCCTCTCCCATACCCATTTCCATCTATCTCAAGGTACTTTACTAGACTTCCCTCTTGCTCTACTTCTATCTTTTTGATTCTTAGTCTTTAATTTCAAATTGTCTTAGGTAGTCTCTTTCTTTTTCTCCTACCTTTTTTAGTTACTTCTTTGGGGTGTTTTTGCTTTTTTCATTTAACTCTTCATAGGCATTTGGGTCCTAACTTCTCTTGCATTGGTAGATGAGATCTGTTGCTTGATTTTCTTATAACCACTGTGCATTGTAGTGATTAATATTGGATTGTGGAATATTACATTGCTTTACCCTTCGTCTATTTACATACTACAAAAAGGATGCACGCTAAGTGTTTGAGGAAAGGCATACATGAGTTTTGAGCTCATTTTGACTAATTGCCTCTTAACTAATCACTTTTGGGTGCATCCCCACATTCTCCGATCCATTCACTCACCTTTTCCTAACTTGCTTCCCACTTTTGGTATTTGCGGGTGTATGCTTCTCATGCTTCTTACTTGCATGCTTAAACTACCCTTATACCACATGCCAATGATTTGCCTTGCTCTTCACATGTTATCTTAATTACATGTTGCAGCTGTCATGTAATAATGATACCCATATTCTTACGGCACAATTTTTCATTTGCATAATCGCATTCAATTACGCTTCTTTGGGTTTGATGTTATCTCCTTTCTTTGCTATCACAGGATGGTCATCAAAAAGAACAAAGGGAAAGCCCCGAAGAAGCCAGCTTCCAATAGAGCGCGCCAAGAACTAACGGCCAAGCCACTCCTGAAGAAGGCTAAGGGCCCCGTTGATGTTCTAGAGAAGGACAACCCTCCAAAGGATTCAAATAAGTTCCCTAACCGCTACTGCGAACTTGTTTACTCGAGGATGATTGAAAGGAATTACCACCCAGAGCCTCTTCTAGTCCTACCGGCCCATCTCACTCCGATGGTGATGCCGCACATCGACCGAAGGCAATGGAGGTTCCTCTTGAGGCATCCAAAGGAGGCCAATTTATCATGGGTGGTGGAATTCTACTCCAACTACCACTCACCCCTTCTCACATCAATATTTGTGCGCCGGAAGCAAGTGTCAGTCATAGTGGAAACCATCCAAGAAGTCCTTGGGATTGGGCCGTTAGCGGATGGATATGATGCCTATCAGGAAGTCTTGACTGCATGCGATGATCGTGCGTTCGATTGGAGCGCGATCCTCCGCGTAATTGCTTTACCCGACGCATGTTGGATTCGGGGGACCATAAAGCAAAGACCAAAAGGTTTAGATGCACGCTACCTCACTCAAGAAGCCACGGCATGGGCCCAAATTCTAGCTCACAACGTGCTCCCGAGCACCCATGGGTCATCCATTACCGCCGAGCTTGCATTATTGATATGGTGCATCTTAACCGAGAAACCGGTCGATATTTCGCATGCCATTCGCCAATCCATGGGGCGCATTCATGCCAAGGGAAATCTACCATTCCCCGCTATGGTGACCGAGTTAGTAGCAACGGCCGGCGTCCACTGAGAGGCTAAGGATAGGAGGACCTCAATTCCGGTCGAGGGCGATGTTATTCCGACCAAGAGGTGCCTCAAGCCTCCGGAATTCACCAAGGACATTGGACTACCCACACCAACTCGCAACACCACCACATCATCCACACCACAAAAATCAGCCACCCAACGCCTTGAAGACCTTCACAAGAAGTTGGACCGGTATGAGAGGCGTAACCAACGCCGATATGCTCACGTGAAGAAACTTCTAAGCATTGTCACCCCACCTATGGAGGAACGAGATATCTCCACATCCACCGTAACTTCAAGCGGAGATAGTGATGACATTGGAGATGAGGGACACTCCGGACTCGACCACCCATTGTGCCTAACCTATAGCACGGAGGACCGTGCTAAGTTTTAAGTGTGGGGAGGTCGGCTGACCGATCTCCGTAGGTAACACCCGAATAAATTTTCGTTCTTTGAACTCTTTTATAGTTAGGATAGGTTGCATGATTAGGTCTTCTTTGACATCATTTGCATAATAAGGTTACTTGGTTGGAACAATGAAACTCTTTCTTAGGAAACCAATACTTTGGGGCAACCGTGGCATTGCCAATTTTGAATATTTTGATGCCAAATTTGCTTGAAGAATTATATTTTGGAACATGGATTTTGAGTTAAGAACACAAGCTAGTGAGCTTTGAGCCTTGTTTTGTGGCTACATCTTATAGTCACCTACTGTCCTTCTTGTGTGCAATTGTTTTCTCTCTATGAGTGTGATCCTTGCTTTGTTTGAGTCTACATGTCCATTATTCTTTGTATTCATGCATTTATATGATTGAGGCCATCATTTCATTAGCCCACGCACCAAATAGCCTTACCTCTTATTTTCCCTTGTTAGCCAAATTTGATCCTACGCTTAACCCACTTGTTCTCAATTTAGCACATTACAAGCCTTAAAAGCGGAAAACAATAAAAGCCCTTATTTGGATCTTTGATTAGCTTAGGTTAGTGTGTGTGAGTATCATTCAAGTGTGGGAACCTTGGGACATTGGGTGAATAAAAAGGGGTAGTTCTTGTATTGTTATTGAAAATATTGGGAATTGGGTACATACTCATGCATTGATCAAATGTAAAACCTTATGCATTGAGATCCTTGTATAGAAGAAAAAAAACAAAAGAAAAAGAAAAAATAATATAATATGAAAATATATATATATATATATATAGAAAAAAGAAAGGAAAAGAAAAAAAAAAGAGAAAGGAATAAAAAGGGGACAAAATGCCCCAAATCAAAGTATAGTCCAATAAAATCAATGCATAGGTGTTGTGAAATGAGAAAGAAAATGCATGAGTATGTGAAAGAGTGAAAAATGGGTAGTTAGGTTAGAATTTAATTGTATAGGATGTCATAGGTTAGGTGGAAAGTTTAAGCTTATCAAAGATTCAAATTTCAACTCACTTAACCAAATATGCATCCCACCTTGACCCTAGCCCCATTACAACCTAAAGAAAAGACCTCATGATATTTGTACACATGCATGGAATAAATGTTGATTGTTAGATGGAGAACAAATCTTGGAGAGCATGATTAGGAGAAAATTGAGAAAATCAACCCTAGACACTTGAGCGAATAGAGTGTAAACACTTCCGGTGAGGGTTCGAAGGCTCTAATTCATGATTCCCGGCTCTCACGAGCGTTCTTCATGCAAGGTTGCATATATTGCACTTGATGCCTGAAAAAAAAAATTGGTAAGTCCCATATATTGACCACCATCGCACCCTATATGCTTGCATATATCTTAGGAAAGTTGATTTGTTCCTAACCAAGTAAATAATAGCACTAATCATAGTTGCATTCATATAAGTAGGTTGCACTTCATGAGTCTTATACCTTTATGATCCCTCGGTATTTTGCGTTTCTTTTGCATTTCTTTAAGCATGAGGACATGCTAGAATCCAAGTGTGGGGAGGTTGATAAACCCCATTTTGAGGGTTTATCTTGTATTGATTTCAGGGGTTTTATCAATGATTCCACACGCTTTCTATATGAAAATACAAGACTTTGTGTTCCTTTCCTAATTTTGCCTCATGGATGAAAACATGCTTATTTTTCACTAAATTAGATACATTTCTAATCTTCTCTTGGTGCCATTCGATGCCGTGACCTGTGTGCTAAGTCGTTTCAGAATATAGGGCAGGGATGAACCGGAAGAGAGAAGGAGAACGGGCGCAAAGGAAGGGAGCATGAGAAATTGAGCTTTGGAAATTTCAGCAAGGGCGCGTGCGCGCACTTGGCGCGCCCGCGTGGATTGAGCAGCTAGAAGTTAAAGCCAAGAGCCAAGCCACGAGCCGGCTTGTGTAGCGGCTAGGCCATGATCTCCATGGGCGCGCACGCGTACATTACGCCTCCGCGCACATTACAAGATGCCTCAGTGGCGCGCACGCGTACATTGCGCGTGCGCGCCGATGTTCGAATATGATTTTTTTAAAGAGCCACGTGACTTGGGCGTGGGGACAGTTGGGGATCCCATCTTGGGGAAGTGCCTTGGTGGGAAAAGCTTAAGAAGACCAAAGATTGAAGGGTTAAGGGATTTTTTTTAGCTCATTTTAGATTGTTCTAGATTTTTGGAGATAGTGAGTTACACTCTTGGAGTAGGAGAGGGAGATTGAAAGCTCTCATTAGGGTTCACCTTCATCCATTTTTCTAAATTTTCAATCACTCCTTGGTGAGATCCATTGCAATTCTCAATTTACTTTGTTCATGTCATAGATCTTCTTCTCCAATTTCAATTAGTGCTTGTAATTGCTCAATTCTCATAGATCTAGGATTCAACTTTGTAGTTTTGGATTTTATCAATTCCTTGAGAATTTCATTTTCATTCTTGTTTGTTGTTAATTGTTGTTAGTTTCTTGTGTTGAAGCACTTTTAAGTCTACTTTCTTCTCATTCTTACTATGACTTTCATTCTTGCTCATCAATTGTTTGATAAAATGCCAACACTAGTTATGGAGTAAAAATTTCTTACTTGGCATAGGGTTTGGGCCATTAGAAGGAGTTGAATAGTTTGTGTCAATTGTTGATTTGGAATTAGAAATTGTTAATTGACTTGGAGTGCACTAAAGCTACATTTCTATAAGGTAAAACTAGGACTTGTGACTCAAGTTAATTACTCTCATTTGACTTTCCTCTATACCTAGGGGTTAACTAAATGAAGCAAGGCCTAATTGTTGTCATCATTGAAGGAACTATAAGGATATGATTTCTAATGCCAACCCTAGGCCAAGTCTTTTAAAGATTGATTGTTTGTCTTCTATTTTGCTAAAACCTTCAAAGAATCATAACAAGGCTTCCTAATCAATAAGATGCATGCTCTAGCAATTCCAAGGGAGGACGACTCGGGAGACTAGTACTCTCGGTTATAGATTGTAGGATTGTTTGATGCGAAGTTTAAGTGTCGATTAGACTATACTCACGATCATATTCATCATTGAATTCTAAATCGACATGCTAAATTTCGTTTATCAAAATGGCGCCGTTGCCAGGGATTTTGCTTAGTGTGCCATGTTATTGTTTGGAGTAAATGTGTGTATATATGTACATAGTTGCATTTCATTGTAAATTGTTCAAGTGACTAACCCCTCATCGTTACCATGAATCTCACTTCCCCTTCATTGCATGACGCGTTCACAACTGAATCCGAGCTTAGTCCCCTTTGATCCGGAAATAGAACGAACTTTGTTTCATATTAGACAAGCTCGGAGGCGGCTAAAGTTTGGGAAAGGTGAAGAGGTTTTCACCACCTCAACCACCTTACTAAAAGTGAACATTGAACCGTCACTCAAAGAAGGCATTAGTCATTCTTCCATCAATATCACTAACAACTCTTCTTTTGTTTTAGGTACTAACGCCATGGATGCTCCGAGGAGAGTTACTATCAAGGAAGCGGGTGCACCGGATTATGTCCTTCAACCCCTTCATGTGACTCATCCCAACTTGAATGCAAACTTTGAACTTAAGACCGCTTTGATCAACCTCCTACCTAAGTTTCATGGGCTTCCCGCACAAGATCCTATTCGACATCTCAAAGACTTTCATCGGATATGCTCAACAACTAAACGGGAAGGATCCGATGAGGTTGCTATATGGTTGTTTGCTTTCCCTTTTTCTCTTGAGGACAAGGCTAAAGAATGGTTCTACACTCTATCTAGTGAAGTCACCTCCGATTGGGACTTACTTAGAAGAGGATTCTTGGATAAATTCTTGCCCCCAGAGAAGATGGATAGGCTAAGGAAGGAAATGTCTTGTATTGTGCAAGGTGAAACGGAACCGCTATACGAGTATTGGGAACGATTTCATAAGCTACTAGACGCATGCCCTAATCACATACTTGACACTCAAGTATTGCTTGGATACATATGTCAAGGGATGCGAGAACAAGATAGAACTCTCTTAGACACCTCTAGCAATGGTTCTTTGTCTAAATATAAAATAGCGGAGGAGGCATGGCACCTTATCATTGACTTAGCCGAATCAAATCAACATATGAGACGAAGAGTCAACCGCCCAAGAACTGTGAATGAGGTATCAACTAGTAGTGAAACCACCGTTCTAACTCAATCCTTGAGCGAAATGACATCCATCTTGAGGCAACTCCAATTAAGCCAACAACAACCACAACAACCTCAATCATACCAACAACACTCCCCACCCCCTCAACAATACAATCAACAATTAGTCCCTCAAAAAGTGTGTGGCATTTGTTCTTGCTATTCCCACTACACGGATGAGTGCCCGAGCCTTCAAGAAGATAACCCTTTGGCGGCTACCCATAATTTCTATGACCGCCCAAATCAAGGGTACTACCAAGGCGGTAATCCTAACCAAGGGCACCCTTATCAAGGAGGAAGCTACAATCAAGGGAGTGGGTATCACAATCAAAATTGGAGAGACAATCATCAACAAGGGAATAGGGACAACAACAACAATGGAGGAGGTCAAAGATGGAGCAACAACTCACAAAATTTCTCACAAAATCGGCCATCATACAACCAACAAAATCAACCATACTGATGACAAGTCATCTTAGCCTAGTTTCACTAGCCTTTTTCTTTTGTTTTCAATTGAATTATGCACTTTCTTGAGCCATAAGCAAGCCAATTGGGTAGATTTTTATGTTTCCTTTGATTTAATCAACCATAGATGAATTAATGCAATTTCATGAGGTTTTATGCTATAATTGTCACATATTATGAAAGAATGACAATCTCATGATTTTGAGCATAGCTTTGATGTGTTTGGTTGATTAATGATAGGTGAGGAAAGCTCGGAGAAAGGTTGAAGCAAGAAGGAATGGCTAGGAGGAAGAGAGAACAAAAAGTTTGAGCAAAAGTTTGCCTCAAACTTTAGCTCAAACTTTTGGAATAAGTGAAAATGAACCAGGGAGCAAAAAGCTTGACCAAAAGTTTGCCTCAAACTTTTGCGCAAACTTTTGGAGAAAAGCTTGAGCCAACGTTTGCCTCAAACTTTTTGGCAAATGTTGGCATCACAAATCAACACCCTGGAGAGCAAAAGTTTGCGCCAACGTTTGCCTCAAACATTTTGGCAAACGTTGGCGCCATGAGTGTGCAAGGGGGAGCCAACGTTTGAGCAAAAGTTTGACCACAAACTTTGGCCCAAATGTTGGTAGCAGCAAAGAAAGGGTGGCTGATGTGAAAAGTTTGAGTAAAAGTTTGCCTCAAACTTTTACTCAAACTTTTACTCAAGCTTTCATGATTCCCAACCCGGTTCACTTCGGTTCTTCTTCAAACTTCAAGAGCAATCAACCAAGGCCTCTATCAACCCAATTCCATCAAGAGCAAAGGCCCAATTGAAGGCTTGAAGACCATTTGAAGAAAGTGTATAAATAGCATAGGATTTATGTTTTTAAGAGATCTTTTCCTTTAGTTTTCATCGAGAGTTTTTGGAGAGCTTTTGATGTTGAGTGAATTTTAATTTCTAAGTCTCGGGGAAGGAGAATTGAATTCCCTTCCTCTCAGTTTTCTTGCTTTCAATTTCAATTACAATTGTCTTGGATCTTGGGTAGGAGAATTGAAGGCATTCTGTTTCAATCTCATCCTAAGATCTCTCTGTTTCATTTTACTGCATAATTGAATTTCTGTTTCTATTAATTGCTTCTTCTTCTACTTTCTTTGCAATTTACAATTCCTCATTTCCTTTGCAATTGTTTTTGTTGGATCTAGGAAGGCATTGAGATCTAGACTTGGTTATCTAGTCTCTTGGGTCCTGAGATCTGAATTCCAATTTTACATTCCCTGTTTAATGCTTTTCAATCTCATTTACATTTCTGTTTTAAGATCCGATTCAATCCAAGTCATTTTCTATTTCTCTGTTTGTTGCAATTTACTTTTCCTTGTGTAATTTCTGCAAATCCAATTCCCAATTCCCTTTACAATTCAAGCTATTTACATTTCTTGCACTTTAAGATTCTGCAATTTACATTTCTTGCGTTTTAAGTTTCTGCCATTTAATTTCGTGCACTTTAAGATTCAGCACTTTAAATTTCAGTTCTCTTTAATTTCCTGCAAATTCACCCTTCCCCTTTAATTTTACTGCAATTTAAATTCTGTTAATCACAAATCTCTCAACCAAATCTTGATTCGCTTGACTAAACCAACCACTAAACTAAAATTGCTCAATCCTTCAATCCCTGTGGGATCGACCTCACTCCCGTGAGTTATTATTACTTGATGCGATCCGGTGCACTTGCCGGTGAGTTTTGTGTCGGATCGTTTTCCACACATCAAGTTTTTGGCGCCGTTGCCGGGGATTGATCAGATTGACAATGATTAAGTGAAGTGGAGATCTAGATCAAGCATTGTTTCTTTAATTTTTGATTAACCCACTAACTGTTTGAATTTTTGCTTAAGCTAACTAAAACTTCATTCTAGTAGTAGATTGAAGTATCACTGGTTTGAGCGTTTCTTATGTTATGCTTGTATGTCAGGTACAAGGAGAACCACACCCACCTTTCATGAACAAGATGAAAGAACTCTTAGGAGGTTAAGAAGAGCTGAAAGAGGGAAAAATATTGTTGGAGAAGAGGAATCCGAAGAAGAATTCCAAGATATGGAGGAACATTCAACCAATCCACTTGGTGGAGCAGACAACAACAATAACAACCCACCCCAGAGGAGAGTTTTGGCCTCCTATACCTTTGCAAATCCTAGACATTGTGGAAGCAGCATCTTAGCTCCAAATGTCAATGCAAATAATTTTGAACTAAAGCCACAACTCATCACTTTGGTTCAAAACAATTGCTCTTTTGGTGGAGGACCACTTGAAGACCCGAACCAACACTTATCCACTTTCTTGAGGATTTGTAACACTGTCAAAACTAATGGTGTGCCTCCTGACAGCTACAAGCTATTGCTATTCCCATTTTCTCTCAGGGATAAGGCCACTCAATGGTTGGAATCTTTTCCAAGAGACAGCATCAGCGATTGGAATGATTTGGTAACCAAGTTCCTTGCCAAATTTTACCCACCTCAAAGGATCATAAGGTTGAAGACAGAGGTACAAACATTTACACAAATGGAGGCTGAACCCATCCATGAGGCATGGGAGAGATACAAGGCTCTAATTAGGAAATGTCCTCCTGAAATGTTCACTGAGTGGGATAAGCTGCAGAATTTCTATGAGGGCTTAACATTGAAATCCGAGGAAGCTTTGGATCATTCAGTTGGAGGTTCTCTGCAACTCATGAAAACTGCAGAGGAGGCTCAAAATCTCATTGATATGGTGGCTAACAACCAATATTTCTTTGCTCATCAAAGAAGTCGCCAACCATCACAAAGGAGAGGAGTAATAGAGCTAGAAGGAGTGGATTCAATCTTGGCTCAAAACAAAATAATGCAGCAGCAAATTCAACAACAATTTGAGCAAATGACTAAGAGGATTGATAGCCTCCAAGTTGCAGCAGTTAACACTAGCCAACCATCAACCACATGGGGACAGAATGAAGAAATACAAGAGGAGTAACAGCAAGAACAAATCCAGTACATGCATTCTAGTCCAAATAAAGTCTATGGTGATACTTACAACCCCTCATGGAAGAATCACCCCAACCTCAGATGGGGAGATAGTCACAACCAAAACCAACAAACATGGCAGAGGAACTCAAACCAAAATAATTCAAGAAACAATCAAAACTACAACCAGCAGCAAACTAACCAAAACACTTACAAAAAACCTCAAAACAACTACCCCAACCTCAACCAGTACCAATCCAATAACCAACCCACCAACCAAAATACCCACCATCCACCACTCACATCTCACAACCCACCACAAGCACCACCTGAATCCCAAAGACTCACTAACCTGGAGACCTTGATAGACAGAATGTTAAAACACCAGGAAATGGCAACCAAAAACTATGAAGCTTCCATGAAGAGCCTAGAGAGGCAGATCGGGCAAATCTCCAAGCAAATTTCTACTGAGAGACCTTCAAGCTCACTACCCAGTGACACAATCCCAAATCCTAAGGAGGAATGCAAGGCAATACAATTAAGGAGCGGGAGAATATTGATGAGCAACAATGACACTACAAAGAAGCAAGCAGGAAGCAGCAAGAGGCCAACAGAAGAGGAGGAGCAAACAAAGGCAGATGAAGCCAAGGATCAAGAGGTGATGCCAAGCAAGAGCACTGAGAAACTCAAAGAGAAGGACAACCAACCACACAGTTCAAAAGAAGTGACTCAGGGACAGCATCAAATAGGAAAGAGCATCATACCTCCACTGCCATATCCCCAGAGGTTCAACAAAGAGGCTAAGGACCAACATTTTCATAAGTTCCTTGAGACTTTCAAGAAACTGGAGATCAATATCCCCTTGGCTGAAGCACTTGAGCAAATGCCTCTGTATGCCAAGTTTTTGAAGGAGCTTATCAATAAGAAAAGAAGTTGGGATGAGAAAGAAACCATACTGCTTACTGAGGAATGCAGGGCCTTGATTCAAAAAGGGCTTCCTCCTAAGCTTGAGGACCCAGGGAGCTTCCTGTTGCCTTGCACCATTGGGGAATTGACCATCACTAAAGCAATGTGCGATCTAGGAGCAAGTATTAACTTGATACCGTCTTCCTTGGTGAGAAAACTGCGTATAGAGGAAGTTAAACCGGTACAGATGTCTCTAGAACTGGTAGATAAGTCAATAGTATACCCCAGGGGTGTGATTGAAAACCTTTTGGTCAAGGTGGACAAATTCATATACCCTGCTGATTTTGTGGTTCTAGATTCAGATGAGGATGATGGTGACTCTATTATACTGGAAAGGCCATTCTTGGCCACTGCTAGGGCTATCATAGACGTGGAGGAAGGAGAATTAACTCTCAGAATGCATGATAAGAGTGTCACTCTGAAGGTGTTACCAGAAGCATAGTTTAGTAATGAGAAGAGAGACTATATGGAACTTGACAATGGAGAATCACAGTTAAAGGAAGAAAGTGACAAGGTGATTCACAGCAACATCCCAAAGCAAAAGATTGTGCAGACTGATGAAGAAATCCAAGAGAATATTGGAGTATTAGCCACTGAGAAGAGAGATCCCCAAGGTAAGCCTACGGCCAGAGAAGAAAGATCAACAAAAGAAAGGATAAAACGTAGAAACAAAACAAAAAGGGGTTGGAAGAACAGGAAGATTCCAACAGAGGGGCTTTCCAAAGGTGACAAGGTTCAATTGATATATCAACAGCTGGGAGCAAGCCAACAGACTGATGACTATTACACTGTCAGCAATATACTCTCATTAGAACATGCTGAAATTGAACACCAGAAAACAAAGAGGAGGATCACAGTAAGGGGAGACAAGTTGAGGCACTACAAGCACCAACCACCATAACAGAAAGCCCCAATGTCAAGATAGTGACAATAAAAGAGCGTTCCATTGGAGGCAACCCATGATTTAAGATTCATGTCATTTTAAATTCAATAAGCTATGATCATTTGAGCATGAAAATTTTTTTTCATGAACATACCTACTGAATGCATGCACTGTTTTGAAACATATGCTGAGAATTCTGAGTTTGGTGTGCCTTCAAGCACACTAAACCAGTGTTACAAACAATTTTGTGCTATATGCTTAAGTATCTTGATAGGGCATATGGCCAAACACTAAGTTTGGTGTCTACAAGGGTGGACACTCTCAGAGGATTCAATTCATTTCTGTTCTCCTCATGAAAACTTAAAAATTCATGCATCAATGATCATATGATTGCTATTTTCTAAAACTTTACAGATGAAAAAAAAATTATATTCTATGATGAAGGCATCAATTGTGATTAATTGCTAGCATCTCACATTTACCCCTTAACAGAAAACAAGTTTGGTGTTCATCAAACCTTGATGCACCGATTTAGGGACACAATTGATCCTTCATGAAAAAAAAAGAGAAAAAGAAAATGATGATGAAAGCAATTCCTATAAACATTTAACTAAGAGTGACATTGGGATTTCACTAGTTGGAGGAAGAAACACATATTTTTCTCACTATATAACCAAACATTAAGTTTGGTGTCCTCCAAGGAAAGTCACGGTTCAAATGGATATAAGGATTGATGATTCATATAGTGTTAATGAAAGAAACACTCTTGCCACGGTTTGATAAAGCTAATGTGTGTTGTCTTGTTGTGATGAATAGGTGGTCAAAGAACACTCTATGAAAGAGACAAGACAAAGGAAAGCAGAGCATGAGGACAAAATCTCATCGCATGCCTCAAAAAGAGAATCTGCCACTCCTTGAGATGATCACAACAAAGACAATTGAAGAAGCAAGCTTTGTCTCCATTCATCCTTACATGCACACCTTTGATTCACATAGTATCTAATTGCATCCTAGCCCTTCATTGTTCATTTAAATAACACACCACCTTCAAGCCATACATATGACCGAATCCTTGCACTCCAACCATTTAAACTCCATGCCCTTCATCACTTCTCAACATAATAAGCTCAACCTCGAACTTCTTCTTGCTTCAAACACACATCAAAATCTCCAACACTCTTCACACTCCCTCTAATCTCAAGAGGCTCAACCAATCAAGTGATCATGGCCTCTTCCTCAAGAACCAAACGAAGAAAAGGCAAAGAGCCCGTGGTGGAGGAGAGCACCCCTGAGTATGACCGATAGAAATTCAAATCTTTGTACCATCAGATGCAAATTGAATGGATGAACGAGAAGAAGATATATCCTGAAGTTCCACTCTTGCTGCCGGATGATGGGTGCCAAGAAATGAAGGACAAAATTTGAAAGAGGAGGTGGGAGGAACTCATATCACCAATCACCCGGATCAATGCCAATATCATAAGAGAGTTCTACGCCAATGTCTCAAGGCTTGACATGCGTGAGGCCCCAACATACAAGAGCTATGTGTGGGGAGTGGAAGTAGACTTTAGCTCGGATGCAATCAAGAAAGTTTTGGGACTAAAGTCAGCCCGCTTTAGTGAACCGGGATACCACCAAAGGGTAAATGGAGATCCAGATTATGATGAAATTGCTAGAGATATTTGTATGGAGAACTCAGAGTGGGAAGGAGATGACAAGAACAAATACAAGTATCTGAAGAGAGGTAACCTTACCCCAGAAGCAAAGGGGTGGTATGAGTTATTGAGAAGATCAATTCTGGGCACAGTAAACACTTCAGAAGTTAACAGGAAGAGAGCTGTTATGTTGCATTGCATCATTGTGGGAGGAGAGGTAAAAGTTCATGAAATCCTTGCAAAAGACATTCAAAAGCTTGCCGAGAAGAATTCGGCTGGGTCTTGGTTGTACTACCCAAGTACCATTTGGAGGTTGTGTGCAAAAGCTAAAGTGTCAATGGATGAGGAGAACCCAACATGGTTGAGCCAAGGCATGCCTATAACCATTGAAAGAATGATGATGGCACCCGAAGTGCATCAAGGCCGAAGACCACACGGAAGAAGGCAAAGAGAAGAACCAATGGAGGAAGATGAGTTACAAGAGGAAGAGGAACAGCAATACATTCCCCCACATAACAATATGGATATGACTCAAATACAGGAAGCAATTGGAAGATTGTCACAACAGTACATGAGAATTCAAGAAAGGCAAGAGGAGTACCATTCACAATACATGAAACGTCAACAAGAGCAAGAAGAATGGCAGCTGAAAATGATGAACCAACAAAGTGAGTTTGAGTCAAAATTCCTTGTGATGCAAGAAGAGCATGCTTTTCAATCTCACGAAGCATTTGGAAAGTTAGCACAAATGCAAGCCGAAACTATGAGGGCTCTCAATGAGTTTACAACCCTCCAAGATGCAAGATATGAAGTCCAAGCCGATTACAACATTAATAGTCAAATCAAACTGAACTATATTGGAGAACATCTGCACAACATGGATCCAGCATTCCCAACTTTCGATGAATTCTTCAAAAAGAGAAGTGAGGTAGAAGTAAGCAATGCTATGAGACTTGAAGATAGAGTAGAGGAGGCGATGAATAAAGCTGGGTTCTGGCGGGGTCAACAGACAACAAACATGGACGCAGGGAACACCAGCAACCAAGTATATGAAAGAAGAAAGAAAAAGCATGACAAATGAAAGGTGGACTTGCTCCTTGTTCATCACTACAAAGAAAAAGCATGCATTTTATCTGTTTGAAGTGTCTTTGCATCTTTAAGTAGTTATTTTAATATTCGTTGCATTATGTTTGTTTCTCCTAAAATAAGTAAGCTAGTCTATGTGTGTGCTTGTGTGTCTACTTCCACTTAACAAAAAGCATGTTCTGTCCCCTGCATCCTTAATTCAATAAAAGAAATGTTTGAAGGTGAAGTGAGATAGTTCTCTGTTAAATAGAAGTATAATAAAAGTAAGTGGTGGTATGTGTGTGTGATTGTATAATAGCTCACTTTTAGTGAATAAAAGAACTAGGATGTCTCCTGCTAAGTATAAAGTGGCCCACTGTCTATGGATCTCAATCAAATAAAGATCCTTGGTTAGAAAGAAAAATAAAAAGAAAGAAAAGAGGGGAGAAACAGAAATAGCCAAAAAGTGGCAGTAGAACAAAAGAAAACAAAAAGAAACAAAGTTGGACACCAATAGCTTGAACCTTAGAATATATGCCTGTGGTGTCTTTGTACTAGGATCTGCTTGGATTAGTAAGTTCTTTGGAGTGCATCAACACTCGGTGACTTGGGTTAACTAACCTGGGATCATCAGCTGAAAGTCCACTATCAAGAGCAACCTAACTACAAGGCATCTAGTAACCCAAAGAGGTGCTGGGCATCAATGTTTTAAGAAGGAATGTGAGCCAAGTGTCTATAGTGAATAATGTGTCAAGTATAAAGAAAAGAAAATGAACTTGCTACACATGACACTCAAATAAAGCTTATGAACAAAATAATAACCAAGGATAAAGGAATAATGAGAGGTCATAGCAGTATGTTACTTGAAGCTTGAAGGAGACTTTCTAGGCTTAAGAGTCAATAAGAAGTGAGTATTTGCATACCCACATAAAACCCCATGAACTACCAATAATACTCTGCTAGCATGAACATCCTCTTCCATTCCATTCTTTCTTCTCAATAAATCCTTTCTTGCTTGGGGACAAGCAAGTTTTAAGTTTGGTGTTGTGATGACAAGTCATCTTAGCCTAGTTTCACTAGCCTTTTTCTTTTGTTTTCAATTGAATTATGCACTTTCTTGAGCCATAAGCAAGCCAATTGGGTAGATTTTTATGTTTCCTTTGATTCAATCAACCATAGATGAATTAATGCAATTTTATGAGGTTTTATGCTATAATTGTCACATATTATGAAAGAATGACAATCTCATAATTTTGAGCATAGTTTTGATGTGTTTGGTTGATTAATGATAGGTGAAGAAAGCTCCGAGAAAGGTTGAAGCAAGAAGGAATGGCTAGGAGGAAGAGAGAACAAAAAGTTTGAGCAAAAGTTTGCCTCAAACTTTAGCTCAAACTTTTGGAATAAGTGAAAATGAACCAGGGAGCAAAAAGCTTGACCAAAAGTTTGCCTCAAACTTTTGCGCAAACTTTTGGGAGAAAAGCTTGAGCCAACGTTTGCCTCAAACTTTTTGGCAAATGTTGGCATCACAAATCAACACCCTGGAGAGCAAAAGTTTGCGCCAACGTTTGCCTCAAACTTTTTGGCAAACGTTGGCGCCATGAACAACACACCCTGGAGAGCAAAAGTTTGCGCCAACGTTTGCCTCAAACTTTTTGGCAAACGTTGGCGCCATGAGTGTGCAAGGGGGAGCCAACGTTTGAGCAAAAGTTTGACCCCAAACTTTGGCCCAAACGTTGGTAGCAGCAAAGAAAGGGTGGCTGATGTGAAAAGTTTGAGTAAAAGTTTGCCTCAAACCTTTACTCAAACTTTTACTCAAGCTTTCATGATTCCCAACCCGGTTCACTTCGGTTCTTCTCCAAACATCAAGAGCAATCAACCAAGGCCTCTATCAACCCAATTCCATCAAGAGCAAAGGCCCAATTGAAGGCTTGAAGACCATTTGAAGAAAGTGTATAAATAGCATAGGATTTAAGTTTTTAAGAGATCTTTTCCTTTAGTTTTCATCGAGAGTTTTCGGAGAGCTTTTGGTGTTGAGTGAATTTTAATTTCTAAGTCTCGGGGAAGGAGAATTGAATTTCCTTCCTCTCAGTTTTCTTGCTTTCAATTTCAATTACAATTGTCTTGGATCTTGGGTTGGAGAATTGAAGGAATTCTGTTTCAATCTCATCCTAAGATCTCTCTGTTTCATTTTACTGCATAATTGAATTTTCATTTCTGTTAATTGCTTCTTCTTCTACTTTCTTTGCAATTTACAATTCCTCATTTCCTTTGCAATTGTTTTTGTTGGATCTAGGAAGGCATTGAGATCTAGACTTGGTTATCTAGTCTCTTGGGTCCTGAGATCTGAATTCCAATTTTACATTCCCTGTTTAATGCTTTTCAATCTCATTTACATTTTTGTTTTAAGATCCAATTCAATCCAAGTCATCTTCTATTTCTCTGTTTGTTGCAATTTACTTTTCCTTGTTTAATTTCTGCAAATCCAATTCCCAATTCCCTTTACAATTCAAGCTATTTACATTTCTTGCACTTTAAGATTCTGCAATTTACATTTCTTGCGTTCTAAGTTTCTGCCATTTAATTTCGTGCACTTTAAGATTCAGCACTTTAAATTTCAGTTCTCTTTAATTTCCTGCAAATTCACCCTTCCCCTTTAATTTTACTGCAATTTAAATTCTGTTAATCACAAATCTCTCAACCAAATCTTGATTCGCTTGACTAAACCAACCACTAAACTAAAATTGCTCAATCCTTCAATCCCTGTGGGATCGACCTCACTCCCGTGAGTTATTATTACTTGATGCGACCCGGTGCACTTGCCGGTGAGTTTTGTGTCGGATCGTTTTCCGCACATCACATACAACCAACAAAACCCACAAAGAAACTACCAAACATACCAACCACCACATCAAAGACCACCACCCAACCAATCACAAACTCCTCAACTCACATATGCAACCGCCCCCTCCAACCAAGATGAAACACTCCGGACTATCATCCAAGGCCAAAAAGAACTACAAAACACACTTGCTTCCGGTCTCACCGGCCTCACCTCTACACTACAAGCTCTTCTAGCACGAATGGATACACCATCAAATCCCACTCCTCAACCCCCAATCCAAAGCGTCATTCCCTCTCAACCTCAACCCAACCTTAAGGGAGGCATCAATGCCATCACCCTTAGATCCGGAACACAATTAAAAGAGAAGGGAGCAAAAGACTCAAATCCTATCACAATCGCTCAAGAGGAGGAGAGAATAGATATAGAAGAGGTAGTGGAAGAGGAGACACCACAAGTCATAGTTGAGGATGAAGCTCAACCAACAATGGAGACCCCCAAGTCCAAGAGAACATTGGAAGAAGAAATTGCTCAACCACTCCCATTTCCAGGTACTTGCAAAGAAAGCTAGAAAGCGCATAGAACTCGACCCCAAAATGGTAGAAATGTTCAAGAAAGTTGAGGTAACCATCCCCCTCTTTGATGCTATCCATCAAGTTCCTAGATATGCAAAATTCCTCAAAGATCTATGCATGAACAAGGATAGAATTCTTGAATTGGAAACCATTCCATTGGGGAGTTCTATTTCCGCTTTAATGGGAGCATTGCCCGATAAGTGTGATGATCCGGGCCCTTGTATGGTCACTTGCACCGTCAATGGAGTTCAATTTATAGATTGTATGTGTGACCTCGGAGCATGTGTTAGCATCATGCCGCTCTCCATCTATCGGGTATTGAAGTTGCCACCACTAAAAAGGTCGACGGCAAGATTTGTCCTAGCGGATAAAAGCATAATAACCGTGACGGGTGTTGCGGAAGATGTATTAGTGAATATCAAAGGGTTGGTGTTTCCGATTGACTTCTATGTCCTTGAAATGCCATCAAGCGAAACCAAGAGAGCATCATCTATCCTAGTTGGAAGACCATTTTTGAGAACTTCTAGATTTAAGCTAGATGCCTACTCGGGAATTGGTGCACGAAATTGCAATAACACTTTTGCAATCCCGCACAACTAACCAGCAAGTGCACTGGGTCGTCCAAGTAATACCTTGCGTGAGCAAGGGTCGATCCCACGGAGATTGTCGGCTTGAAGCAAGCTATGGTTATCTTGTAAATCTTAGTCAGGATATCAGAAATTATCAGGATTGATTGTCAAGAGCAAAAGAATATGAAATGGTTACTTGTACTGCAGTAATGGAGAATAGGCTGAGGCTTTGGAGATGCTCCATCTTCCGAATCTCTGCTTTCCTACTGTCTTCTTCTTCAAACACGCAAATCTCCTTCCATGGCAAGCTGTGTGTAGGGTTTCACCGTTGTCAGTGGCTACCTCCCATCCTCTCAGTGAAAGCGATTGCATATGCTCTGTCACAACATATCGGAATTCATCTGTCGGTTCTCAATCAGGACGGAATAGAATCCAGTGATTCTTTTGCGTCTGTCACTAACGCCCCGCCCTCAGGAGTTTGAAGCACGTCACAGTCATCCAGTCATTGAATCCTACTCAGAATACCACAGACAAGGTTTAGACCTTCCGGATTCTCTTGAATGCCGCCATCAGTTCTAGCTTATACCACGAAGATTCCGATTAAAGAACCTAAGAGATAATTACTCAATCTAAGATAGAACAGAGGTGGTTGTCAGGCACATGTTCATGGTTGAGAATGATGATGATTGTCACGGATCATCACATTCATCCGGATTAAGAACAAGTATTATCTTAGAGTGGAAGCAAGCATGATTGAATAAGAAACAGTAGTAATTGCATTAATCCATCAAGACACAGCAGAGCTCCTCACCCCCAACCATGGGGTTTAGAGACTCATACTGTGGAAAGAAACGTGTAAGAAAAGTTATGAGGTCATAAGGTACGGATACAATGTCAAAAGATCCTATTAATAGTAAACTAGTGTCCTAAGGTTTACAGAGATGAGTAAATGACAGAAAAATCCACTTCCGGGCCCACTTGGTGTGTGCTTGGGCTGAGCAATGAAGGAATTTCGTGTAGAGACCTTTTCTGGAGTTAAACGCCAGCTTTCATGCCAGTTTGGGCGTTTAACTCCAAATTTTATGCCAGTTCCGGCGTTTAACGCTGGAATTTCTGTAGGTGACTTTGAGTGCCGGTTTGGGCCATCAAATCTTGGGCAAAGTATGGACTATTATATATTGCTGGAAAGCCCAGGATGTCTACTTTCCAATGCCGTTGAGAGCGCGCCAATTGGGCTTCTGTAGCTCCAGAAAATCCACTTTGAGTGCAGAGAGGTCAGAATCCAACAGCATCTGCAGTCCTTTTCAGTCTCTGGATCAGATTTTTGCTCAGGACCCTCAATTTCAGTCAGAAAATACCTGAAATCACAGAAAAACACACAAACTCATAGTAAAGTCCAGAAAAGTGAATTTTAATTAAAAACTAATAAAAATATACTAAAAACTAACTAAAAGATACTAAAAACATACTAAAAATAATGCCAAAAAGCATACAAATTATCCGCTCATCACAACACCAAACTTAAATTGTTGCTTGTCCCCAAGTAACTGAAAATCTAAATAGGATAAAAAGAAGAGAACATACTATAGACTCCAAAATATCAAAGAAACATAGCTCCAATTAGATGAGCGGGACTAGTAGCTTTTTGCCTCCGAACAGTTTTGGCATCTCACTCTATCCTTTGAAGTTCAGAATGATTAGCATCTATAAGAACTCAGAACTCAGATAGTGTTATTGATTCTCCTAGTTAAGTATATTGATTCTTGAACATGGCCAGTGTATGAGTCTTGGCTGTGGCCCAAAGCACTCTGTCTTCCAGTATTACCACCGGATACATACATGCCACAGACACATAATTGGGTGAACCTCTTTAGATTGTGACTCAGCTTTGCTAAAGTCCCCAATTAGAGGTGTCCAGGGTTCTTAAGCACACTCTTTTGTCTTGGATCACAACTTTATTCCCTTCTTTTTATCTCTTTTTCTCTTTTTTCTTTTTTTTTTCGAATTTTTTTTTTCCACTGCTTTTCTTGCTTCAAGAATCAATTTGATGATTTTTCAGATCCTCAATAACAGTTCTCTTTCTCCTCATTCTTTCAAGAGCCAACAATTTTAACATTCTCAAAGCAACAAATTCAAAAGACATATGCACTGTTCAAGCATTCATTCAGAAAACAAAAAGTATTGTCACCACATCAAACTAATTCAACTAGTTTCAGAGATAAATTTCGAAATCCTGTACTTCTTGTTCTTTTGTGATTAGAGCATTTTTCTTTTTAAGAGAGGTGATGGATTCATAAGACATTCATAGCTTTAAGGCATAAACTTAAATCTTATTAATTATGAACTAAGAACAAGACTCAAATATAAGATGAAACAAAAAAAAATATAAATAGAAAATAAAATAAATAAAAAAAAATGCAAACATAGGCTCCTAATGATAGAGGTTTTCACAGAGTTAGGACTCAACAACCTTGATTTTGAGAAGTGGATGCTCCCTCAGCTTGAGAGGAGAACTTTTGGCGTTTCATCTCTTGAATTTCACGCCCCTGCTTCTCTTGTTCCTTCAGCAATTTGCAGAGCATGCAGTTCTGATTCTGCTGTTCTTCCTTCAGTTGCTCCATAGTCTCTTGCAACTTGGTGATAGATGCTTCTAGGCTGGACCAGTAGTCAATTCTTGGGAATTCAGGGAGGAATTCCTGCGCCCTCCTCTTGATGGAGTTGTCTTGCACTTGTCCTTCCATTGACTTCTTGGTGATTGGGTGTTCAATGGGTATGAACTCATCTACTCCCATCTTCACCCCAGCCTCTTTACAGAGCAAGGAAATCAAGCTTGGATAAGCCAATTTGGCTTCAGTGGAATTCTTATTTGCAATTGTGTAGATCTCACAAGCAATCACATGATGCACCTCCACTTCTCTTCCAAGCATAATGCAATGAATCATCACTGCTCTCTTGATGGTGACCTCAGAACGGTTGCTAGTGGGCAATATGGAACGCCCAATAAAGTCTAGCCAACCTCTTGCAATTGGTTTGAGGTCTCCCCTCTTGAGTTGGTTTGGGACACCCTTAGAATTGGTTATCCACTTAGTTCCAGGGAGGCATATGTCCTCTAGAACTTGATCCAACCCCTTATCTACTCTCACCATCCTCCTATTAAAGGAATCAGGATCATCTTGCAGTTGAGGCAACTTGAAGATTTCTCTTATTTTGTCCAGATGGAAGTATATAACTTTCCCTCTGACCATGGTTCTGTAGGTATGGTAAGCAGTTCCAGTCATTCTCTGCTTATCTGTTAGCCACAGATTTGAGTAGAATTCCTGAACCATGTTCCTTCCAACCTTTGTTTCAGGATTGGTTAGAACTTCCCATCCTCTGTTTCGAATTTGCTCTTGGATCCTCGGATATTCATCTTCTTTCAGATCAAATTTAACTTCCGGGATCACTGACCTTAGACCCATTATTTTATGATAATGGTCTTCATGTTCTTTGGTTAAGAACTTCTCTTCATTCCAAAGATTCTTTGGATTATTCTCTTTCTTGCCTCTTGAATTGGTTTGTTTTCCCTTAGGAGCCATGATATTGATGAATTTTGGCTTAGTGATCACGGAAAAGCACACCAAACTTAGAGGTTTGCTTGTCCTCAAGCAAAATAAAAGAGAGAAGAGAGGGGGAGGAAGAGGAAATTCGAATGGTGTGGTGGAATGAGGGAGCCAAACGTGTATTTATAAGGGAGGGGAGAAGAGATTTCGAAAAAAATAGAAATTGAGAAGATTTGAGAAGGAAATTGAGAAAAGGGTGAGTTTTTGAAGAAGATTTGGGATTAATTTGAAATAGATTTGAAGAATGGTTTTGATTTGTGAAGATTTGAAAGTGAATGATGAAGGGTTGAAGTGCATTTATGTAGAAGAGTATGGTTAAAAAGAGGAAAGTTTGAAAAAAATTGAGTTGAAGACAAAAATGTGGTCCCCCCACCTTTCTGGCGTTAAACGCCCAGAATGGCACCCATTCTGGCGTTTAACGCCCATTTGCTACCCTTTTTGGGCGTTTAACGCCCAGCCAGGTGCCCTGGCTGGCGTTAAACGCCAGAAATCCTTTATCACTGGGCGTTTTTCCAAAACGCCCAGGATGCTGCACACCTGGCGTTAAACGCCCAGAATGGTGCCCATTCTGGCGTTTAACGCCCAAAATGGCACCATTCCTGGCGTTAAACGCCCAGAATGGTACCCATTCTGGCGTTTAACGCCCAAAATGCCCCTTACTGGCGTTTTTTCGCCAGTAAGCTCATTTTCTCTGCTTTTTGAGCTGAATCCTTCTGTAACTCTGTGAATTCCTTCATTTTTGATACTTGCCTTTGCAAGAACAATTCATACAACTTTCCTAATGACTGGGTTGCCTCCCAGCAAGCGCTTCTTTACTGTTTTTAGCTGGACTTTCACTGAGAATCACTCAAGTCTCAGTTTTGAGCATTCCTGCTCAAAATTTCCTTCAAGATAGTGCTTGATTCTCTGTCCATTAACAATGAACTTCTTGTCAGAATCAATATCCTGAAGCTCAACATATCCATATGGTGATACTCCTGTAATCACATACGGACCCCTCCACCGGGACTTGAGTTTTCCTGGAAACAGTTTGAGCCTGGAGTTGAAGAGCAGAACTTTTTGTCCTGGCTCAAAGACTCTGGTTGACAATCTCTTGTCATGCCACTTCTTTGCCTTTTCCTTATAAATTTTTGCATTTTCAAAGGCATTGAGTCTGAACTCCTCTAGCTCATTTAGCTGGAGCAGTCTTTTCTCACCAGCTAACTGTGCATCCATGTTCAGGAATCTGGTTGCCCAGTAGGCTTTATGTTCCAGTTCCACAGGCAAATGACAGGCCTTCCCATACACCAGTTGGTATGGAGAGGTGCCTATAGGAGTCTTGAATGCTGTTCTGTATGCCCACAGAGCATCATCCAAGCTCTTTGCCCAATCCTTTCTTCGGGCTATCACAGTCCGTTCTAGGATTCTTTTTAGCTCTCTGTTAGAGACTTCAGCTTGCCCATTTGTCTATGGATGATACGGAGTTGCCACTTTATGGCTGATTCCATATCTAACCATAGCAGAGTATAGCTGTTTATTGCAGAAATGAGTGCCCCCATCACTGATTAGCACTCTGGGGACGCCAAACCTGCTGAAAATGTTTTTCTGGAGGAATTTCAGCACGGTTTTGGTATCATTAGTGGGTGTAGCAATTGCTTCTACCCACTTAGATACATAATCCACTGCCACTAGAATATAAGTGTTTGAGTATGATGGTGGGAATGGTCCCATGAAATCAATTCCCCATACATCAAACAATTCTATCTCTAATATCCCTTGTTGAGGCATGGCATATCCGTGAGGCAGGTTACCAGCTCTTTGGCAACTGTCACAGTTACGCACAAACTCTCGGGAATCTTTATAGAGAGTAGGCCAGTAGAAGCCGCACTGGAGAACTTTAGTGGCTGTTCGCTCACTTCCAAAATGCCCTCCATACTGTGATCCATGGCAGTGCCATAGGATCCTTCGTGCTTCCTCTCTGGGTACACACCTGCGGATCACTCCGTCAGCACATCTCTTAAAGAGATATGGTTCATCCCAAAGGTAGTACTTGGCATCTGAAATTAGTTTCTTTCTCTGCACATAACTGTACTCTTTGGGTATGAACCTCACAGCTTTATAGTTTGCAATATCTGCAAACCATGGAGCTTCCTGAATGGCAAAGAGTTGCTCATCTGGGAAAGTCTCAGAGATCTCAGTAGAAGGGAGGGACGCCCCAGCTACTGGTTCTATTCTGGACAGATGATCAGCTACTTGGTTCTCTGTCCCTTTTCTGTCTCTTATTTCTATATCAAACTCTTGCAGAAGCAACACCCATCTTATAAGCCTGGGTTTTGAATCCTGCTTTGTGAGTAAGTATTTAAGAGCAGCATGGTCAGTGTACACAATCACCTTTGATCCCACTAAGTAGGATCTAAACTTGTCAATGGCATAGACCACTGCAAGCAACTCTTTTTCTGTGGTTGTGTAATTCTTTTGTGCATCATTTAGAACACGGCTAGCATAATAAATGACATGCAGAAGTTTGTTATGCCTCTGTCCCAACACTGCACCAATGGCATGATCACTGGCATCACACATTAGTTCAAATGGTAATGTCCAATCTGGTGCAGAGATGACTGGTGCTGTGACCAGCTTAGCTTTCAGGGTCTCAAATGCCTGCAAACACTGTGTGTCAAACACAAATGGCGTGTCAGCAGCTAGCAGGTTACTTAAAGGTTTTGCAATTTTCGAAAAATCCTTGATAAACCTTCTATAGAATCCTGCATGCCCCAGAAAGCTTCTGATTGCCTTAACATTGGCAGGTGGTGGTAATTTTTCAATTACCTCTACCTTTGCCTTATCCACCTCTATTCCCCTGCTTGAAATTTTGTGCCCAAGGACAATTCCTTCAGTCACCATAAAGTGACATTTCTCCCAGTTTAAAACCAGGTTAGTCTCTTGGCATCTTTTCAGGACAAGTGATAGGTGGTTAAGACAGGAGCTGAATGAGTCTCCATACACTGAGAAGTCATCCATGAAGACTTCCAGAAATTTTTCTACCATATCTGAGAAGATAGAGAGTATGCACCTCTGAAAGGTTGCAGGTGCATTGCACAGACCAAAAGGCATCCTCCTGTAGGCAAACACGCCAGAAGGGCAGGTGAATGCTGTTTTCTCTTGGTCCTGGGGATCTACTGCAATTTGGTTATAGCCTGAATAGCCATCCAAAAAGCAGTAATAATCATGACCAGCTAATCTTTCTAGCATTTGGTCTATGAATGGTAAAGGAAAATGATCCTTTCTGGTGGCTGTATTGAGCCTTCTGTAGTCAATACACATGCGCCACCCTGTGACTGTCCTTGTAGGGACCAGTTCATTTTTTTCATTATGAACCACTGTCATGCCTCCCTTTTTGGGAACAACTTGGACAGGGCTCACCCAGGGGCTATCAGAAATAGGATAAATAATCCCAGCCTCTAGTAATTTAGTGACCTCTTTCTGCACCACCTCCTTCATGGCTGGATTTAGCCTCCTCTGTGGTTGAACCACTGGTTTGGCATTATCCTCCAACAGGATCTTGTGCATGCATCTAGCTGGACTAATGCCCTTGAGATCACTGATGGACCACCCAAGAGCTGTCTTGTGTGTCCTTAGCACTTTAATCAGTGCTTCCTCTTCCTGTGGATTTAAAGCAGAGCTTATAATCACTGGAAAAGTGTCACTCTCTCCCAGAAATGCATATTTCAGGGATGATGGTAGTGGTTTGAGTTCAGGCTTAGGAGGCTTATCCTCCTCCTGAGGAATTTTCGAAAATTCCTTTGCCTCCTCTGGCTCTTCCTGATCAGTTTGAGCATCTTTGAAGATGTCCTCAAGCTCTGATTCTAGGCTTTCAGCCATATTGATCTCTTCTACCAGAGAGTCAATAATGTCAGCGCCCATGCAGTCCTCTGGTGTGTCTGGATGCTGCATTGCTTTTACAGCATTCAACTTGAACTCATCCTCATTGACTCTCAAGGTTACTTCCCCTTTTTGTACATCAATGAGAGTTCGTCCAGTTGCTAGGAATGGTCTTCCTAGAATGAGGGTTGCACTCTTGTGCTCCTCCATTTCCAGTACCACAAAGTCAGTTGGGAAGGCAAATGGCCCAACCTTGACAATCATGTCCTCTATTATGCCTGATGGGTGTTTAATGGAGCCATCAGCAAGTTGGAGGCATATCCTGGTTGGTTTGACTTCTCCAATCAACCCAAGCTTTCTGATAGTGGATGCAGGTATTAAATTGATACTTGCTCCAAGATCACATAAGGCTGTCTTGGTGTAGTGCCTTCCAATGTGCATGGTATCAGAAAGCTTCCAGGATCTTGAAGCTTTTCTGGTAAGCTTTTTAGAATGACTACACTGCATTCTTCAGTGAGAAACACTTTTTCAGTTTCTCTCCAGTCCTTCTTATGACTTAAGATCTCTTTCATGAACTTAGCATAAGAAGGTATTTGCTCAAGTGCCTCTGCAAAAGGAATCTTTATTTCAAGAGTCCTTAAATAGTCTGCAAAGCGGGCAAATTGCTTATCCTGTTCCGCTTTGCGGAGTTTCTGAGGATAAGGCATCTTGGCTTGATATTCTTCAACCTTAGATGCTGCAGGTTTATTCCGTACAGAAGTGGTTGAAGAAGCCTTGTTAGAGGGATTACTGTCAGCACTCTCAGGTGTCTGATCCTCCCTTGGCGTTTGGACGCCAGAATTGGGTGGAAAATGGGCGTTTAACGCCAACTTTTCCACCTTTTCTGGCGTTTGAACGCCAGAACTGGGCAAGGAATGGGCGTTTAACGCCAGCTTTCCTTCCCTTTCTGGCGTTTGAACGCCAATATTCCTCTCTGGGCTCTCACTGTCCTCAGAGGGATTTTGAACAGTGGTTTGGTTGTCCTCTGTCAATTGTTCCTTGTTTAACTTTTTGCTCTTTTGAGCAGTGTTATTCAAGGTCTTCCCACTCCTCAATTGAACTGCTTGACACTCCTCTGTTATCTGTTTAGATATTTGCTGTTTTGCTTGATTCAACTGTAGTTCTATGCTTTTATTAGCAACTTTAGTTTCATGGAGCATCTCTTTAAATTCTGCTAACTGTTCTGTCATCAGGAGTAGTTGTTGATTAAGCTCCATTATCTGTTCTTGAGGATTAGAGTCAGTGACTATTGTCATGACTTCCTCTTCTGGAGAGAACTCATTGCTAGAGTACAGATATTGGTTTCTAGCAACAGTGTCTATAAGCTCTTGAGCTTCTTCAATTGTCTTCCTCATGTGTATAGATCCACCAGCTGAGTGGTCTAAAGACATCTGAGCTTTTTCTGTAAGCCCATAGTAGAAAATGTCTAACTGTACCCACTCTGAAAACATTTCAGAGGGACATTTTCTTAGCATACCTCTATACCTCTCCCAGGCATTATAAAGGGATTCATGATCCTCTTGTTTAAAGCCTTGGATGTCCAGCCTTAGCTGTGTCATCCTCTTTGGAGGGTAAAAATGATTCAGGAATTTGTCTGACAACTGTTTCCATGTCTTTATGCTTGCTGTAGGTTGGTTATTTAACCACCTTTTAGCTTGATCTTTTACAGCAAATGGAAACAGTAATAGTCTGTAGACATCCTGATCTACCTCTTTATCATGTACTGTGTCAGCAATTTGTAAGAACTGTGCCAGAAACTCAGTAGGTTCTTCCTGTGGAAGACCGGAATACTGGCAATTTTGCTGCACTATGATAATGAGTTGAGGATTTAGCTCAAAGCTGCTTGCTTTGATGGGAGGTATACAGATGCTACTCCCATATGCAGCTGTAATGGGGTTAGCATAAGACCCCAGAGTCCTCTTGGACTGATTAATTCCACTTAAGTCCATAATGGACAAAAGGGAAATGAGAATGATTGCAAAGAGATAAATTTTGTTTATTTTTATTTTTTTTTGAAATAACCGAAAAAAAACAAAATACAATAGAATAAAATAAAAGGAAAATAAAATAAAATTCGAAAATTAAAAATAAAATAAGATCAAAGCAAATTGAGAACTGAATCAATTAGTGAAAAAAAGATTTTGAAAACAGCAATTAAGAAGATATGATTGAAAAATTTTTATGAAAAAGATTTGATTTTTTAAAAAGAGGAAAGAGAAGAACAGCAAAAAGACACCAAACTTAAAATTTTTAGAAATCAAACACTAATTTTTTTCAAAAATTTTAAGAGAAAAACACAAAGAGGACACCAAACTTAGAACTTGTGTGAATCAAAAAGGGACTAAGAACAAGAAAAATTCGAAAATCAAAAGAAAAACAACAGCATGTAAATGACACCAAACTTAAAATATGAAACTAGACTCAACTAAAAGACTCTAAACCAACAAAAATAAAACAGTCCTAATCTAAGCAACAAGATAAGCCGTCAGTTGTCCAAACTCGAACAATCCCCGGCAACGGCGCCAAAAACTTGGTGCACGAAATTGCAATAACACTTTTGCAATCCCGCACAACTAACCAGCAAGTGCACTGGGTCGTCCAAGTAATACCTTGCGTGAGCAAGGGTCGATCCCACGGAGATTGTCGGCTTGAAGCAAGCTATGGTTATCTTGTAAATCTTAGTCAGGATATCAGAAATTATCAGGATTGATTGTCAAGAGCAAAAGAATATGAAATGGTTACTTGTACTGCAGTAATGGAGAATAGGCTGAGGCTTTGGAGATGCTCCATCTTCCGAATCTCTGCTTTCCTACTGTCTTCTTCTTCAAACACGCAAATCTCCTTCCATGGCAAGCTGTGTGTAGGGTTTCACCGTTGTCAGTGGCTACCTCCCATCCTCTCAGTGAAAGCGATTGCATATGCTCTGTCACAACATAGCGGAATTCATCTGTCGGTTCTCAATCAGGCCGGAATAGAATCCAGTGATTCTTTTGCGTCTATCACTAACGCCCCGCCCTCAGGAGTTTGAAGCACGTCACAGTCATCCAGTCATTGAATCCTACTCAGAATACCACAGACAAGGTTTAGACCTTCCGGATTCTCTTGAATGCCGCCATCAGTTCTAGCTTATACCACGAAGATTCCGATTAAAGAACCTAAGAGATAATTACTCAATCTAAGATAGAACAGAGGTGGTTGTCAGGCACATGTTCATGGTTGAGAATGATGATGATTGTCACGGATCATCACATTCATCCGGATTAAGAACAAGTATTATCTTAGAGTGGAAGCAAGCATGATTGAATAAGAAACAGTAGTAATTGCATTAATCCATCAAGACACAGCAGAGCTCCTCACCCCCAACCATGGGGTTTAGAGACTCATACTGTGGAAAGAAACGTGTAAGAAAAGTTATGAGGTCATAAGGTACGGATACAATGTCAAAAGATCCTATTAATAGTAAACTAGTGTCCTAAGGTTTACAGAGATGAGTAAATGACAGAAAAATCCACTTCCGGGCCCACTTGGTGTGTGCTTGGGCTGAGCAATGAAGGAATTTCGTGTAGAGACCTTTTCTGGAGTTAAACGCCAGCTTTCATGCCAGTTTGGGCGTTTAACTCCAAATTTTATGCCAGTTCCGGCGTTTAACGCTGGAATTTCTGTAGGTGACTTTGAGTGCCGGTTTGGGCCATCAAATCTTGGGCAAAGTATGGACTATTATATATTGCTGGAAAGCCCAGGATGTCTACTTTCCAATGCCGTTGAGAGCGCGCCAATTGGGCTTCTGTAGCTCCAGAAAATCCACTTTGAGTGCAGGGAGGTCAGAATCCAACAGCATCTGCAGTCCTTTTCAGTCTCTGGATCAGATTTTTGCTCAGGACCCTCAATTTCAGTCAAAAAATACCTGAAATCACAGAAAAACACACAAACTCATAGTAAAGTCTAGAAAAGTGAATTTTAATTAAAAACTAATAAAAATATACTAAAAACTAACTAAAAGATACTAAAAACATACTAAAAACAATGCCAAAAAGCATACAAATTATCCGCTCATCAGGAATCTACTCATTTGAAATAAATGGGAGAGTTGTAAGTTTTAGCCTAGAAGAAGCAATGAAGCATCCACCGGAGAATCACTCTCTATTCCGGTGTGACCCAATTGACAACATGGTTGCCGAAGTGCACCTTGCAAAGTTAGATGGGAAGTACATGATTGAAGAAGCAAATGAAGGTCCAAGCAAACTAAACACCACACACCATACAAACCATCCGGAGACTCAAACTTCAAAGAATGACAAGAAGATAGAATTGAAGCCATTACCACCCCACCTAAGGTACTCATATCTTGATGAAGCCCAAAAGCTCCCCGTGATAATTGCAAAAGAGCTAACTCCTCAACAAGAAGAAAAGTTGCTAGATGTATTGAGGAAAAATAAAAGGGCAATTGGGTGGAGTTTGGCGGATCTAGTGGGAATAAGCCCCCAAGTATGCGAGCACCGCATATTTCTCGAAGAAGGAGCAAGACCGGTCCGACAACCTCAAAGGAGACTTAATCCAACCATTCTTGAGGTTGTGAAAAAAGAAGTCACTAGGCTACTTGAAGCGGACATCATCTATCCTATCTCGGATAGCGAGTGGGTAAGCCCAGTCCAAGTGGTGCCAAAGAAATCCGGGGTGACCACAATCAAAAATGAAAGTGGTGAACTTATAGCAACAAGAGTGCAAAATTCTTGGAGAGTATGCATAGACTACCGAAGGTTGAATGCGGCCACAAGAAAAGATCACTTCCCACTACCATTCATTGATCAAATGCTTGATCGACTAGCCGGTAAATCATATTATTGCTTTCTTGATGCTCCGGATACTTCCAAATTCACATTACTCTAGAGGACCAAGAAAAAACCACATTTACTTGCCCCTTTGGAACGTATGCTTACAAGCGTATGCCATTTGGCCTATGCAATGCACCGGCAACGTTTCAAAGATGCATGATGAGCTTATTTGCGGACTTTCTAGAACAATGTATGGAAATTTTCATGGACGACTTTAGTGTGTACGGTGATTCATTTGATCATTGCTTAGGTAACCTTGAAAAAGTCTTAGAGAGATGCACCAAAACAAACCTTGTCTTAAATTTTGAAAAATGTCATTTTTTGGTCAAACAAGGTATTGTTTTGGGACACATAGTTTCAAAGGAAGGCATCTCCGTAGATCCGGCAAAAATAAATGTCATATCCAATTTACCTTACCCCTCCTCCGAGAGGGAAGTCCGCTCTTTTCTTGGACATGCAGGATTCTATAGGAGATTCATCAAAGACTTTAGCAAGGTGGCCTTACCTCTCTCTCGACTACTACAAAAGGACACTGAATTTGAGCTGAGCAAGGAATGTATGGAAGCATATGACAAACTTAAAAAGTAGCATTGACACAAGCTCCTATTGTGCGAGGACCGAATTGGACTCAACCATTTGAAATCATGTGTGATGCTTCGAATTATGCGATAGGAGCCGTGTTAGCGCAACACGAGGGTAAGATTCCCTATGTCATAGCTTATGCTTCCAAAACACTAGACGGAGCCCAATCCAACTACACTACTACCGAAAAGGAACTCCTAGCTATTGTTTTTGCTTTGGACAAGTTCCGAGCCTATCTTCTTGGTTCCAAGGTTGTAGTGTACTCGGATCACGCGGCACTAAAGTATTTGTTGGCCAAAAAGGAATCAAAATCGAGATTAATTCGTTGGGTGCTTTTGTTACAAGAATTTGACTTGGAGATCAAGGATAGGAGTGGTTCCCAAAACCTAGTGGCAGACCATCTAAGTCGCCTCGAACACACAAAAGGCGACACCACTCCTATCAATGACTCCTTTCCTTTAGATGCTTTGCACGCAATCTCGGAAGTAGTTCCTTGGTATGCCCCAATAGCAAACTACTTGGTTTCACGCACCTTCCCTCCCAATCTTAACAAACATCAAAAGGATAAGCTGAAAAGCGAATCCAAATACTATGTTTGGGACGATCCCTATTTGTGGAGGTGTGGAGCGGACCAAATAGTGCGACGGTGCATACCTCAAACCGAATTCCAAGCAATCTTGGACGCTTGCCATTCTTCCGAAGGAGGTGGCCACTACGGCCCCCAAAGAACGGCAAGAAAGGCCCTTGACTGCGGATTTTGGTGGCCAACCCTTCTCAAAGATTCGCCCCTCTATTGCAAATCTTGTCCCCAATGCATTCGGTTGGGAAATATTTCTAAGAAGGACGAAATCCCCCAACAAAATATGCTTTTTTGTGAAATCTTTGATGTATGGGGAATCGACTTCATGGAACCATTTCCAAATTCCAATGGCTTTCTCTACATCTTGTTAGCCGTCGATTATGTGTCAAAATGGGTGGAGGCAATCCCCACCCGAACGGATGATGCTCATGTTGTTTATTCTTTTGTGAGGAACAATATCATTTGTCGCTTTGGCTCCCCAAGAGCAATCATAAGTGACCAAGGGTCCCACTTTTGCAACAAAAAAATGGACGGCCTCATGAGAAAGTATGGCATCATACACAAAGTCGCCACGGCCTACCACCCTCAGACAAATGGCCAAGCTGAGGTTTCTAACCGGAAAATCAAACATGTGTTGGAAAAGATTGTGAAGCCGAATCGGAAGGATTGGAGTGCTAAACTCTCCGATGCACTTTGGGCATATCAAACGGCTTACAAAACTCCCATTGGCATGAGCCCCTTTAGGCTTGTATCTGGTAAAGCATGCCACTTGCCGGTAGAAATCGAACACAAAGCTTATTGGGCCATAAAGGAATGCAATATGAGCTTGGGTGGAGCCGGAGTAGAGAGAAAGCTTCAATTGGAAGAATTGGAATGCTTAAGATTAGAAGCCTATGACAATTCTAGACTTTACAAGGAAAAGATGAAAGCTATCCATGACAAGAACATTAGGAGAAGGGAATTCAGACCCGGTGAACTAGTCATTCTTTACAACTCAAGGTTGAGATTACTACCCGGAAAGCTTAGATCAAGGTGGGATGGACCCTACCAAGTAGAGAAAGTAGAACCTTATGGGGTCTACCACTTGCGCCACCCATCAAGTCCGGACATTTTCAAGGTAAATGGGCACCGTCTCAAATTGTACCATGGTGAGCAAAGAAAGAACTCCAAGGAATTTGAAGTGTTCCTCTTGAGGGATGCATCCCTTGAACAAGAACTTTGAGCTAGTGGAAGTCCAACTTAAGGACGGTAAACAAAAGTGCTAGGTTGGAGACACCCCACCATGGTAAGATCTTCCTTTGTACATAGCCATTGAATTCTTCTTTGATTGACACTTGCTTAACACTTGACTTCATATTTGGTAGCTAGGTAATTGATGTAGTTGTAGCTAAATTTCAATTCAAGTTTTGTTTCATTTGCTGAGTTCATTTGGTACTTTATCAAGTTAAAACATCCTTCTATAGAGCTTAAGTGGCTGCTGGAGGGTTGGAATGCTGAAAGTGGTGCGAAAACATGCAAACTTTGAAAAAGGCACTCTTCCGCGCGTGCGCGCACTTGGCGCGCGCGCGTCCATGAAGCATTTGTCGACCAACCACGCGGACGCGCACCGTGCGCGGACGCGTGGGTTGCAAAAAGCACCCCTCCATACATTTTCCAGAGAGTTGCGCCCACACCACGCCAGCACCGTGCCTGAGGCACAGGTCAATCACGCGTGCGCGCACATGGCGCGTACGCACGCTTTGACAAATCTGCAGATCGACGCGCTAGCGCACCGTGCGCGTGCGCGCTGATCACCCTTGTGCACTTGATAAACCCCATTTTAAGGGTTTATCTTGTGCTGATTTCAGGGGTTTTATCAATAATTCCACACACTTTCTATATGAAAATAAGAGATTTTGTGTTCCTTTCCTAGTTTTGCCCCATGGATGAAAACATGCTTATTTTGCACTAAAATAGATACATTTCTAATCTTCTCTTGATGCCATTCGATGCCATGACCTGTGTGTTAAGTGGTTTCAAAATATAGGGCAGGGATGGACCGGAAGAGAGAAGGAGGACGGCTGCAAAGGAAGGGAGCATGAGAATTGAGCCTTGGAAATCTCAGCATGGGCGCGTGCGCGCACTTGACGCGTCCGCGTGGATAGAGCAACTAGAAGTCGAAGCCAAGAGCCAAGTCATGAGCCGGCTTACGTAGCGGCTAAGCCATGATCTTCATGGACGCGCACGCGTACATCACGCCTCCGCACACATTACAAGATGCTTCGGTGGCGCGCGCGCGTACCTTGCGCGTGCGCGCCGATGTTCGAATATGATTTTTAAGAAGTCATGTGACTTAGGCGTGGAGGTAGTTGAGAATCCCACTTTGGGGGAAATGCCTTGGCGGGAAAAAGCTTAAGAAGACCAAAGGAGCAAGGGTTAAGGACGCTTAGTTCATTTTCTAGATTTTAGATATTTTGAGGGATAGTTAGTTACACTCTAGGAGAAGGAAAGAGAGATTCCAAGCTTTTCACTAGGGTTCATCTTCATCCAATTTCTGAATTTTCAATCACTCTTTGGTGAGATCCATTACAATTCTCACTTCACTTTGTTCATGTCATAGATTTTCTTCTCCAATTTCAAATAGTGGTTGTAATTGCTCAATTCTCATAGATCTAGAATTCAACTTTGTAGTTTTGGATTTCATCAATACTTTGAGAATTTGATTTTCATTGTTGCTCTTTGATACTTGTAGTTAGTTCCTTGTGTTGCAATACTTTTGATTCTACTTTTCTTCTCATTTTACTATGACTTTCATTCTTGCTCATCAAATGTTTGATAAAATGTCAACACTAGTTATGGAGTAGAAATCTCTTACTTGGCATAGGGTTTGGGCCATTAGAAGAAGGTGAATAGTTGTGTCAATTGTTGATTTGGAATTAGGGATTGCTAATTGACTTGGAGTGCACTAAAGCTAGATTCCCATGAGGTAAAAGTAGGACTTGTGACTCAAGTTGATTATTTTCATTTGACTTTCCTCTATACCTAGGGGATAACTAAATGAGGCAAGGCCTAATTATTGTCATCATTGAATGAACTATAAGGATAGGACTTCTAATGCCAACCCTAAGCCAAGTCTTTTAATGATTGATTGTTTGTTTCCTATTACTTTGCTAAAACCTTCAAGGAGTCCTAACAAGGCTTTCTAATCAATAACATGCACACTTTGGCAATTCTAAGGGAGGACGACTCGGGAGACTAGTACACTCGGATATAGATTGTAGGATTGTTTGGTACGAAATTTAAGTGTTGATTAGACTATACTCACGATCATATCCATCTTTGAATTCTAATTCAGTATGCTAAATTTTGTTTATCAGCACTCCTGGTACATATTCCAGAGAGTTAGGCCACTCTCGGGCCTGCACTAAGCCACCAGCCCACCACCTCTGCCGCGTGCGCGCACCTGGTGCGCGCGCGCGCCTATTCCGCGCACGCGTCCCTCGTCCTGCACCCTCTTCTAGGCCTCTCCACAGAAAGTTAAGCCCACCCCAGGCCCCTCTCATGCCTGGGGCATAACCACATTGCCCCGCGCGCGCATCGTGCATGCGCGTGCCAACAATTCTGCAGCCGACTTCTGGTACATCGTCCAGAGAGTTGTGCCACCTCTAAGCCACCCTTGTGCTACCAGCACAAGCACATGGGCGCGTGCGCGCAACGTGCGCGCGCGCGCCACCACCCCACCCCCTTCCTTGCGCGAGCGCGCACCATGCGCGCACGCGTGGGTGATCGACGTCAATATAATAGGGAGCACACTTGCCCCCTTCATTCTTCTTCTCCCTTTTTCTTCTCACCCCCTCTACTACCCATCTACCTATTACCATTTCTTCTTCCATTCAACCACCTCCTACCACCTACCTCCGGTGGCCCCTGCATTGCCCCTCAATTCTCCATCATTCCACTCTACAACTTCCTCTCCCATACCCATATACCACATGCCAATGATTTGCCTTGCTCTTCACATGTTATCTTAGTTACATGTTGCAGCTGTCATGTAATAATGATACCCGTATTCTTACGGCACAATTTTTCATTTGCATAATCGCATTCAATTACGCTTCTTTGGGTTTGATGTTATCTCCTTTCTTTGCTATCACAGGATGGTCATCAAAAAGAACAAAGGGAAAGCCCCGAAGAAGCCAGCTTCCAATAGAGCGCGCCAAGAACTAACGGCCAAGCCACTCCTGAAGAAGGCTAAGGGCCCCGTTGATGTTCTAGAGAAGGACAACCCTCCAAAGGATTCAAATAAGTTCCCTAACCGCTACTGCGAACTTGTTTACTCGAGGATGATTGAAAGAAATTACCACCCAGAGCCTCTTCTACTCCTACCGGTCCATCTCACTCCGATGGTGATGCCGCACATTGACCGGAGGCAATGGAGGTTCCTCTTGAGGCATCCAAAGGAGGCCAATTTATCATGGGTGGTGGAATTCTACTCCAACTACCACTCACCCCTTCTCACATCAATATTTGTGCGCCGGAAGCAAGTGTCAGTCATAGTGGAAACCATCCGAGAAGTCCTTGGGATTGGGCCGTTAGCGGATGGATATGATGCCTATCAAGAAGTCTTGACTGCATGCGATGACCGTGCGTTCGATTGGAGCGCGATCCTCCGCGTAATTGCTTTACCCGACACATGTTGGATTCGGGGGACCATAAAGCAAAGACCAAAAGGTTTAGATGCACGCTACCTCACTCAAGAAGCCACGGTATGGGCCCAAATTCTAGCTCACTACGATCTCCCGAGCACCCATGGGTCATCCATTACCGCCGAGCTTGCATTATTGATATGGTGCATCTTAACCGAGAAACCGGTCGACATTTCGCATGTCATTCGCCAATCCATGGGGCGCATTCATGCCAAGGGAAATCTACCATTCCCCGCAATGGTGACCAAATTAGTAGCAACAGCCGGCGTCCATTGAGAGGCTAAGGATAGGAGGACCTCAATTCCGGTCGAGGGCGATGTTATTCCGACCAAGAGGTGCCTCAAGCCTCCGGAATTCACCAAGGACATTGGACTATCCACACCAACTCGCAACACCACCACATCATCCACACCACAAAAATCAGCCACCCAACGCCTTGAAGACCTTCACAAGAAGTTGGACCTGTATGAGAGGCGTAACCAACGCCGATATGCTCACGTGAAGAAACTTCTAAGCATTGTCACCCCACCTATGGAGGAACCAAATATCTCCACATCCACCGCAACTTCAAGCGGAGATAGCGATGACATTGGAGATGAGGGACACTCGGGACTCGACCACCCATTGCGCCTAACCTATAGCACGGAGGACCGTGCTAAGTTTTAAGTGTGGGGAGGTCGGCTGACCGATCTCCATAGGTAACACCCGAATAAATTTTCGTTCTTTGAACTCCTTTATAGTTAGGATAGGTTGCATGATTAGGTCTTCTTTGACATCATTTGCATAATAAGGTTACTTGGTTGGAACAATGAAACTCTTTCTTAGGAAACCAATACTTTGGGGCAACCATGGCATTGCCAATTTTGAATATTTTGATGCCAAATTTGCTTGAAGAATTATATTTTGGAACATGGATTTTGAGTTAAGAACACAAGCTAGTGAGCTTTGAGCCTTGTTTTGTGGCTACATCTTATAGTCACCTACTGTCCTTCTTGTGTGCAATTGTTTTCTCTCTATGAGTGTGATCCTTGCTTTGTTTGAGTCTATATGTCCATTATTCCTTGTATTCATGCATTTATATGATTGAGGCCATCATTTCATTAGCCCACGCACCAAATAGCCTTACCTCTTATTTTCTCTTGTTAGCGAAATTTGAGCCTATGCTTAACCCACTTGTTCTCAATTTAGCAAATTATAAGCCTTAAAAGCGGAAAACAATAAAAGCCCTTATTTGGATCTTTGATTAGCTTAGGCTAGTGTGTGTGAGTATCATTCAAGTGTGGGAACCTTGGGCCATTGGGTGAATAAAAAGGGGTAGTTCTTGTATTGTTATTGAAAATATTGGGAATTCGGTACATACTCATGCATTGATCAAATGTAAAACCTTATGCATTGAGATCCTTGTATAGAAGAAAAAAAACAAAAGAAAAAGAAAAAAATAATATAATATGAAAAAAAAAAATATATATATATATATATAGAAAAAAGAAAGGAAAAGAAAAAAAAAAAAGAGAAAGGAATAAAAAGGGGAGATAAAATGCCCCAAATCAAAGTATAGTCCAATAAAATCAATGCATAGGTGTTGTGAAATGAGAAAGAAAATGCATGAGTATGTGAAAGAGTGAAAAATGGGTAGTTAGGTTAGAATTTAATTGTATAGGATGTCATAGGTTAGGTGGAAAGTTTAAGCTTATCAAAGATCCAAATTTCAACTCAGTTAACCAAATATGCATCCCACCTTGACCCTAGCCCCATTACAACCTAAAGAAAAGACCTTATGATATTTGTACACATGAATGGAATAAATGTTGATTGTTAGATGGAGAACAAATCTTGGAGAGCATGATTAGGAGAAAATTGAGAAAATCAACCCTAGACACTTGAGCGAATAGAGTGTAAACACTTCCGGTGAGGGTTCGAAGGCTCTAATTCATGAATCCCGGCTCTCACGAGCGTTCTTCATGCAAGGTTGCATATATTGCACTTGATGCCTGAAAAAAAAAAATTGGTAAGTCCCATATATTGACCACCATCGCACCCTATATGCTTGCATATATCTTAGGAAGGTTGATTTGTTCCTAACCAAGTAAATAATAGCACTAATCATTGTTGCATTCATATAAGTAGGTTGCACTTCATGAGTCTTATACCTTTATGATCCCTCGGTATTTTGCGTTTCTTTTGCATTTCTCTAAGCATGAGGACATGCTAGAATCCAAGTGTGGGGAGGTTGATAAACCCCATTTTGAGGGTTTATCTTGTATTGATTTCAGGGGTTTTATCAATGATTCCACACGCTTTCTATATGAAAATACAAGACTTTGTGTTCCTTTCCTAATTTTGCCTCATGGATGAAAATATTCTTATTTTGCACTAAATTAGATACATTTCTAATCTTCTCTTGGTGCCATTCGATGCCGTGACCTGTGTGTTAAGTGGTTTCAGAATATAGGGCAGGGATGAATCGGAAGAGAGAAGGAGAACGGGCGCAAAGGAAGGGAGCATGAGAAATTGAGCTTTGGAAATTTCAGCAAGGGCGCGTGCGTGCACTTGGCGCGCCCGCGTGGATTGAGCAGCTAGAAGTTAAAGCCAAGAGCCAAGCCACGAGCCGGCTTGTGTAGCGGCTAGGCCATGATCTCCATGGGTGCGCACGCGTACATTACGCCTCCGCGCACATTACAAGATGCCTCACTGGCGCGCACGCGTACATTGCGCGTGCGCGCCGATGTTCGAATGTGATTTTTTTAAAGAGCCACGTGACTTGGGCATGGGGACAGTTGGGGATCCCATCTTGGGGAAGTGCCTTGGCGGGAAAAGCTTAAGAAGACCAAAGATTGAAGGGTTAAGGGATTTTTTTAGCTTATTTTAGATTGTTCTAGATTTTTGGAGATAGTGAGTTACACTCTTGGAGAAGGAGAGGGAGATTGAAAGCTCTCATTAGGGTTCACCTTCATCCATTTTTCTGAATTTTCAATCACTCCTTGGTGAGATCCATTGCAATTCTCAATTTACTTTGTTCATGTCATAGATCTTCTTCTCCAATTTCAATTAGTGCTTGTAATTGCTCAATTCTCATAGATCTAGGATTCAACTTTGTAGTTTTGGATTTTATCAATTCCTTGAGAATTTCATTTTCATTGTTGTTTGTTGTTAATTGTTGTTAGTTTCTTGTGTTGAAGCACTTTTAAGTCTACTTTCTTCTCATTCTTACTATGACTTTCATTCTTGCTCATCAATTGTTTGATAAAATGCCAACACTAGTTATGGAGTAAAAATTTCTTACTTGGCATAGGGTTTGGGCCATTAGAAGGAGTTGAATAGTTTGTGTCAATTGTTGATTTGGAATTAGAAATTGTTAATTGACTTGGAGTGCACTAAAGCTAGATTTCTATAAGGTAAAACTAGGACTTGTGACTCAAGTTAATTACTCTCATTTGACTTTCCTCTATACCTAGGGGTTAACTAAATGAAGCAAGGCCTAATTGTTGTCATCATTGAAGGAACTATAAGGATAGGATTTCTAATGCCAACCCTAGGCCAAGTCTTTTAAAGATTGATTGTTTGTCTTCTATTTTGCTAAAACCTTCAAAGAATCATAACAAGGCTTCCTAATCAATAAGATGCATGCTCTAGCAATTCCAAGGGAGGACGACTCGGGAGACTAGTACTCTCGGTTATAGATTGTAGGATTGTTTGATGCGAATTTTAAGTGTCGATTAGACTATACTCACGATCATATTCATCATTGAATTCTAAATCGACATGCTAAATTTCGTTTATCAGTGTGGTGGTGAAGATAAGGGTAATTTAGGGATTTTATATAATTTTTTAGGGTTTGGATGATTTTGCCTATAAATATAATTTTTTATGGGTACAAATGGTAATTTCTTTTTTCTATGGGTATTTATGTCAACGTTTTTAACTTTCGTGGATGCAAATGGTAGTTTACTCTAAGATAAAATATATTCAAATAGCGAATCAAGATGAGGTATAATAGGCACTAGTCGCGGCCTGCGAAGTTTAGGTCGACTAGGTTACAGAAATAAAATCAATTGATAATAGTAGTTTCCTATCTCTCCCAAAATATACATCAAGACCTCTATAGGCAAGTTTTCAAAAGGATTAAATAAATACATAGCATAAGTTTTTCAAAATGAGTATGTAGAATCCAATGATCTTGGCCATCTTTCAAATAAACCACAGCTCACTGCTAAACATCTGGACCTACATCTGAAAAACAGAGAATATATATGGAATGAGAATCCCAACCTATGGGTCCCTAGTACGGTAAAAGTGTCAAATAACTACAATACAGTATACACTACAAAAAAGTTGCTAAATTGCGGGGTTTTTTTCGGTTTTGTTGGGGTTTTTTATCCCCGTAAAAAGTATTGCGTCAGTTTGAAAAATATTGAAAAAAATGAAATCCATTTAATCAAACATAGTATATGATTGCCAATTTAGTTGTCAATAAGAGTTCCTGCACAAAAAGGTTAGAATAGAAAGTCATTAATTTAAGAGTTGTAATCAGCAAAAACTAATTTGTAATTGAAAGGTCATTACATACACCAGCCAAAACATATTAGAAACTTATTTAACAAAAACTAAGTTGTAATTAGCAATAGAGTTGAAATACATATCTAAGATCATGCTATGCTGTGAAGGGACATCTACAATTCATTCCAGATTTTGTCATGGATAAAACTGAAAAAGAATCCAATTAAAAGAATGCTCCATCTAAAGTTCTTTTCCTTTTTTTATCATAAACTTGCCAAATAAGGAATAAAATGACATTATACTACAATTTATATGGATTTACATGTATACTCCACAAAAAATGAAAACAATAAACCACTAGTTTAAACCATGAAGGCCAAGTATGGCTTGAGTATGAAAATTCACAAGAACATTTTTAAGAAATTCACGATATGGCTTCAAAAGGCTAAGTATGCAAATTAATTAGAAAAATACCAGCATTGAACCATGTATGTTTTCATGCACAATTTATTGAGTCTTTTTTAGTTCGGTGTAAGAGTCTACTCGATTTTAACTAATTTGATTTGAGTTACAACTTGCTATGAGATAAATCTCTTCCAAACCTGTTTTTTCCCTTTTTATTTTTCCATCAATAAGACTCAAGAATTATTTATACCAAAAAAAATGATAGAAAGCAATTTCCTTATTCATATGTATTAGTATACTTGTTTTTCCATATCAAAATTGAACAAGTGGTACCTTCTAACATACAGAGTATCACCAACGAACACAACTCCCATGGCAGTAGCAATAATAAATGAGTGGCCTGAATGCTGCTACATACATTATTAAAGGCATTAAAATTGAAAATAAAAAAATAAGAACACAATTCTTCACTAATTACCTTGCTTCTAAGATATAAAGTTTGGAATCATAGCTAAATAAGACATGCAAATTATTGCGAGAAAAAAATGCATAGCACTAGTTCAAACCCTTTACCATTAACCAAAAACTATATACATAACCTGATTATTAGGATGAACAACTCTTCTCTAATTCATGAAGAACATAATACTGCTCTAGTTCAATATTCCAAACCACAATATTTTATTAGTCGAATGGTAAAAATACACATCAAAACATGGTTAAAGTACTATAACGATCTTATTAAGATAGCATATACCAAAGAAAACAACGATTATATTCCTTGATTGATAAAGGAAAAGCTGTGAACAGCAATACCGAAGAGCGAACAACGAAGCACTGAACATCAAGTGGTAGCAAACAATAGCAGAGATACAAAACTACAAATGAAGAAGTGAATAGCAACAATAATTGAAGGAAGAAATGACCAAAACCACTAACCTGAAGAGTAGTTGGAGAACAGAGCCACTGTGAAAGTGTTATAGAGGCATATCAATTTAGAATCCAAAACAACAATAATACACAAGCAAACGTTCAATTTAGAATCCAAAGTGTTATAGATTCATATCACTGAACACTTGATGTGCATGAATTTAAACAACAATAATTATCACAATCCAAGCAAATCAAATGCACAAATTCTTTAATTTTAACCATAACAAACCAAAATCAATCAAGAATTATTAGCCAAATCATCAACAATACCAAACTCAAGAACTAAAAAAACATATTCAAAGTTCACTAACTATTTTCAAAGCATGCCTATTAACGGAAAGGATAAGACAAATTCTAAAAAAATCAATCCACAAGCTATGAGGCCAAAGTAACTCATTAAGTCCTTAACTTATATAATATTAAAGGCATTAATATTAAAAAATAAGAACACAAGCTAATAAGGAAAAGTAAAAAAACCCAATATGAGTAACTAATAGAGAATTAGGGAATATTCAAATAAAATTTGACCAAGTTAATTCTTTGGTTGACATGTATGCTAAATCTGACAGATTCGAGAAAGCGAATAGGATTTTTGCAAATTTGGCTCTTCAAAGTTCAATTCCTTGGACAGCCCTGATCTCAGGTAATGTTCAGAAGGGACACCCTGAAGAAGGTATAAAGCTATTCATTGAGATGCAAAGAGCTGAAAAGACTGCAGATGCAGCTACCTATGCTAGCATCTTAAAAGCCTGTGCAAATTTAGCCTCATAGGCTCTGGGAAAGCAGTTGCACTCGTACATAATAAGATCAGGGCACATATTGTGTTTTTAATCAGATCAAGGCACATATTGTGAATTAGGGAGTATACAAATGTACAAATTCTTCAATTTTGAGTACAGTAGTCCAAAATCAATCAAGAATTATCATCCAAATCATCAACAATACCAAACTCAAGAACTAAAATAACATGTTCAAAGTTAACTAACTTAAGCTAATTCTAATTTGAAAGTCCTAATTCAAACTAAGCTACACCTAAAAATTCAGATTCAATTAAATGCAAACTAAATCCCAACAACAAAATCAAAATTAACCTAGAAACTTCATCAACTACAAGATCAGAAAAAAGAAAACAAAACCTGGTGCAAATTGACAAAATGCGTTATAGGGAGAGGGGGGATGCTAGTTGAACTTAGAAATGGAGCAACTAGCAGTTGCAATGAGCAGAGGGGATGAATGCGATGGCACAATAGAGATTGCCAGAATGACGCTAGCAGTGGCTGTGCAAGGAGGGTTGACGCAGAGGAAGCAGTGGTAGTTAATGAAGGGTGCGGTGGGTTGTGGATCAATGGTTAAGTATAAATAAAGAGAAAGGAAGAGGAACAGAAGTGTGGCAACAGGTGAACAGCAAGCAAGAGCGTCAGCAACGCAACCAGTAGTAGCGACAGCCAGCAAATAGAGTTTCTGACAAGAAGATGGGTTTAGGGAAAGATAGATGATGGGTTTAGGGAACAAAGCCTCAGCAAAATAGAGCTTCTGGTGAGAAGCATAGACGATGGATTTAGGAAGGATTGAGAAGAAGGTTTTGGTTTAGGCGGGTTTAGGTTTTCATTTTGCGCCAAATTTTGGGAAAAATGAAAGAAGCGGCTATTTACACAAGATTAAAAACTTTTTAATGGGGTTCATAGAACTCCTGTAGATTAAAAATAAAAAATCATGTAAATTGATTTTCGAAAAATGAAAAGGGAAAAATGACTTCTGTTGCAGGGGTTTATAAAAAGTCTGGTTAAATAACTGCTGTAAAATAAAATATTTTTGTAGTGATAATAAGAATTCATTAAGTATCCTAATCTTCCTTTCATCAATTATTCACCCTAGATTCTTAATAATTCATAATTTAGGAAACTGTCCTGAGAGATACCAAGTCTACTTTAATTTCACATCTTTTTCAACTATCCAAATTTTCTAGCTTCCACTTTAGAACAGAATCATAACCAGAACCAACACCAGCTAGTCGTTTTAGTAATTCTATATCAATACCCCATATCTTCACCTAAAGCAAATGAATTTACTTCACTACGTTTACCCAAGGAGCTCAAATCATCTCATCATCTCATTTTAACAAGGACAACCCTCAGTATAAACCAACAACAGCATAAAGGACCTCTCACTTGTATAAACACAAATAATGCAAACAAGTAATAGACAAGTAAGGTATGTAAGGCAAGTAGCATTTAGTCATATAAGGTATACAATTAAGCAAACCCAATCAAATCAAATATATGCAAATGATGTGTAACACCCTACCACACAGAGTCTTATGCTTAAGTAATAAAATAGAGGTGGCGAGGTATTACGACCTCTAAAAGTAAAATTTAGTACATATAGTAGTATGAGAAAGGTTTATAACTTGGAGTCTTTGAAGAAAAACGGGGTAAATCAAAACCGTTTAAATCGAAAAGTGCAACACTCCGATCGATAACATAAACAAAACAGATATAGGGTGATCTAACACAAGAAGATATAAAAGAGAGTGCCAAAATACAAATATAAAGACTCGGGACTCAGTTTGTGAAGATAACCGGTCCGAGCATATGAGTATGCATACATATATAAAGGAACTACCCAAAAGACAACCCAAAAGACAATATACAGAACCTGTTTCTCCGAAATACCCTCTAAGAGGAGTTAATACAAGATATATATACAGTGGAGAATATATAAGTATCTAAACAAGTCTATAAAACCAAAATACAATCCTGAGAGCTAAGGATCCTCACCAAAATAGAAGTCTCAAGCATGCCTCAGCAAGGAGCCTCACGTCCTGCATCTGAAAACTATAAAATCTACGTGGGTAAGAACCGGAGGTTTTCAGTATGGTAACAGTGCCCAAATATCTAACATATAATGTCTTGGAAAAGGCGAAGGTAATCCTAGAACTTCCAGTTATAATCAAGGCGTATAAATATAACTAAACCATGAGAATGAAAATAGGCGACTAACTTGAGGATCTTCAGGCTAACTAAATATCCTCTTTCCAAATCCTGCAAACCTCCCAACTGCCAACAGCAATTGAGATGCAAACACAAGTATATCAAACAAAGGTATGCACAAGTAGGAAGTAGATAAGACAATTAGGCAATTAGCAAGTAATGATGCAATCAATTAAACAATCCAAACAAATTACATATAATGCATATGATGCATGCCTGTCCTAGTGGCTGATGAGTCTCATCTGTCGGTTATAAAGCCAACCCGACAAGTCCTGGTAGCTAACCATTGGACTGTCCCTCTGTCGTGCATCTCTAACTCGAGTTATTCACAATACAATTCATAATTTATATCCAACACCCTTAATGGTGTATATTCATGGGAGCGAGCTCATCTGGAACTTTCACAGTGTCCGGCCACACTTACGACATAGGGTCAGCAGAGTATCGAGTCTTCACCTGGAGCACGTGGTGGCTAACCACTGCTTTTACCTAGGGAAACTTGTATCTCAGATAGGTGGAGTGCAATCAATCATAATATCTGTTCATACCCTGACCGGGCTCCTTCGAACTCGGCAAATTCATAAAAGGTCCGACCTCGTCCTAAGGCCCACGCCTAAAGGTCGGACCTCGGACAATAAAGCAAAGGAAGGCCCATCAAAAGGAACGAAGCCCAAAACCTAAAGGCCGAAAGGGCCTAGAAAAGGCGGTTCCACAAAGATAGAGATAAAACTCCCAAAAGATAAGATAAGATAAGAATATCTTATCCAGGGAAGATCACGGCCAACTACTATAAATACACTGGAGCACCCAGGTATGGCATTCATTCCACATTCTACACATATCTGCTTGGACCCATGCTAACTTAAGCATCGGAGTGTCATTGCAGGTACAACCCCCAACCACTCCGCATATCAAGCTCGGGTCCCTGAACCCCCACCTCGGGCCTCTCCAGACGACCGAGCTACACGTTTTAGGTAACCCCCGGAACATTGGCGCCGTTGCCGGGGACCTGGAAGTCATCCCTCTATCATGGCGGACGACCCTCTCAACAATGACCACGCTGCATCTGAACAAGAGGACGAAATTGACACCGGAGAACGACCGGACAGCCCTCTATCACCACGCACTCCAGGAGGAAACAAGCAGAATCGCCCAAAAACATCACTCCCAAACAAAGATCCACAAAATTCCGAAAAAGAGAAGAACTCGGAGATTCTAGAAACAGTCCGGGCACAACAAGACCGACTAAAACAACTCGAAGAAGACATAAAGAAGCAGAAAGAAACCGAACAAGATCTGAGAAGGGAGACTCGAAAGCGCAGAGAATTAGAAGAAAAACTGCGGAAAATAGAGGCCAACCTGAAAGACCGAACAGAACGCGGCACCACCCCCGAAAGCAACCATGATCCCTTCACGTGAGAGATCATGAAGGAGAAGGTACCGCGAAACTTCAAACCACCCGATATGGATCTCTACGACGGCACCACCGATCCAAGTCACCACCTCAGCAACTTCAGAAGCAGAATGTACCTAGTCGACGCCTCCGACGCAATTCGGTGCAAAGCCTTCCCCACCACTCTCACCAAGTCAGCCATGAAGTGGTTCGACAATCTGCCACCAAGATCAATCACCAGCTTCGAAGACCTGACCAAAAAATTCCTAACAAGGTTCTCTATTCAAAAGGACAAGACAAAACATGCCCCCAGTCTACTCGGGATCAAGCAAGGTAACCAAGAAACTCTCCGAGAATACATGGAGCGATTCAACAAAGCCTGCCTGGACATACAACACTTGCCCACCGAAGCGGCCATCATGGGACTAGCAAACGGCCTAAAAGAAGGACCGTTTAGCCAATCCCTATCCAAACGATACCCGACCTCCCTATACGAGGTGCAGGAGCGGGCAGAAAAATATATCAACATGGAGGAAACCTCCCAGCTAAGAGACTCTTCTAGGAAGGAATCAACCTACCCACTCCGAGATCGGGATCGGGAACAGAAGAAGAAAGAAGACCCCAACTCGGACAAGCCACGGAAGTACCACAACTACACCCCCCTCCGAGTCTCCCTGGTAGACGTCTATAGAGAAGTATGCCACACCGAAAAGATCCCATCGCCCCGACCGCTAAAACACAAGAGAGCGGGAAGAGATCGGTCCGAATACTGTGAATATCACAAGCTCTACGGTCATTCTACTAACGACTGCTACGACCTAAAAAACGTTATAGAAAAGCTAGCCAGAGAAGGAAAACTCGACAGATACATAGCAGAGAAAGGAGAAGAGACCAGAAAGAGAAGGCGGGGAGACAACGAAGATCGGGCCGAACAAACCCCGCGAACCCCTGAAAGACATGTTCACATGATAAATGGAGGTTTTGCAGGCGGAGGAACATCCAGATCCTCGCGAAAAAGACACCTCAAAGAAGTCTATCACGTCCGAGAAGACAGTCCCCTGCCCGAATTACCTACTATCTCATTTACCCGAGAAGATGCTCAAGGGATAATACCCGGGCACGATGATCCAATGGTAATCACCATTATCCTAGCAAACACCAACTTACATCGAACCCTGATTGACCAGGGAAGCTCAGCAGATATCCTGTTCAAAGCGGCCTTCGACAAGCTCGGACTTGAAGAAAAAGAGCTAAAGGCCTATCCCACCGACCTATTTGGGCTAGGGGACACCCCGATCCATCCCTTAGGATACATCTCGCTACACACTACCTTTGGAAGAGGCGAGCAATCTAAAACATTAAGCATCGACTACATTATAGTCGACGTCACTTCAGCATACAATGCCCTCATTGGGCGACCAACCCTAAACAGACTAGCAGCTATAGTCTCGACCCCACACCTCTGTATGAAATTCCCTACCGCAAAAGGAATCGCTACCCTAAAAGGCGACCAAAAACTAGCGCGGCGATGCTACAACGAAAGCCTGAGCCTAAAAGGGAAAGAGATCAACACAATAGAACTCGGACGAGTTCAAGCCCGAGAAGATCTTCGGCCACAACCAGAGGGAGAAACCGAAAAAGTCCAGATTGGGAACACACCTGAAAAAATAACAAACATAGGAGCAAACCTCGAAGCAGGCCTAAAAGAGGAACTCATAACCTTCTTAAGGGAGAATTCCGACCTCTTCGCCTGGAAAGCCTCCGACATACCAGGCATAAGCCCCGACCTGATGTGCCATAAGCTATCAGTATACCCGGGATCCAGACCTGTTCAACAAAGACGCCGGAAGCTCGGACCCGAGCGCATGCAAGCAATAGAAGAACAAGTACAAGCACTGCTAGATGCAGGGTTCATTAGGGAAGTAAAATACCCCCTATGGCTCGCAAACGTGGTTCTGGTAAAAAAAAAGCCCAACGGAAAATGGAGGATGTGCGTCGATTACACGGATCTCAACAAAGCCTGCCCCAAAGACCCATATCCACTACCAAACATCGACGCCTTAGTAGACGCAGCCTCAGGCTATAGATATCTCTCCTTCATGGACGCATACTCGGGATACAATCAAAACCCGATGTACGGACCCGACCAAGAAAAGACCTCGTTCATAACCCCAAGGGCAAACTACTGCTACGTAGTAATGCCCTTCGGGCTGAAGAACGCAGGGGCAACCTACCAGAGGCTAATGAACAAAGTGTTCTCAGAGCACATCGGACTACAACTGGAGGTGTACGTCGACGACATGCTGGTAAAGACACAAGAAGACAGAAACTTGCTGACCGACCTCACCAGTGTCTTCGGCACCCTCGGAAAACACAACATGAGACTTAACCCGACAAAGTGCACCTTCGCCGCAGAAGCCGAAAAGTTCTTAGGCTTCATGCTGACTTAAAGGGGCATCGAAGCGAACCCGGACAAATGCCAAGCGATACTCAATATGAAGAGCCCGACGTGTGTCAAAGAAGTACAACAACTGAATGGAAGGCTAGCCGCCCTATCAAGATTCTTGGCAGGATCAGCGATAAAATCACTACCTCTCTACTCACTCCTAAAGAAAGGGAAACCCTTCTCATGGACCCCGGAGTGCGAAAAAGCCTTTCAAGAATTCAAGGAATTCCTCGGGCAGCCACCAATCCTAACCCGACCTTTAAAAGGAGAAGAACTCGTACTATACCTCTCGGTTGGAAATCGAGCAGTCGCTTCAGCGTTAATACGAGAAAATGACCAAGGACAACACCCCATATACTTTGTAAGCAAGGCACTACAAGGGGCCGAATTAAACTATCAGAAGATAGAAAAATTCGCCTACGCCCTAGTGTTCACAGCTCGGAGGCTCCGTCCCTACTTTCAAACCCACACCATCAAAGTCCGGACAAACCAACCCATGAGACACATCCTGCAAAAAACAGACCTAGCAGGACGAATACTACAATGGGCAGTAGAACTGTCCGAGTTCGACCTCCACTATGAAGCCCGGACTGCCATAAAATCTCAGTATCTAGCCGACTTCATCGCAGAATACACTGAGACCCCTGGAACCCCACTCTCATGGAACCTGTATGTCGACGGGTCCTCAAACAAAATAGGAAGCGGAGCCGGGGTTATACTCGAAAGCGACCAAGGAACACGGATAGAACTATCCCTAAAATTCGAGTTCCAGGGTTCAAACAACCAAGCCGAATACGAGGCCCTACTAGCAGGTCTAAAGCTAGCCGAAGAGGTCGGAGCCCAGAGAATTATGATCTTCAGCGACTCCCAGGTCGTCACGTCACAAGTAAATGGAAGCTACCAGGCCAAAGACCCAACTATGAAAAAATACCTGGACCAAACACAGGCACAATTACGCCACTTTTCAGAAATACAGATCCAGCATATACCTCGGGAACAAAACGCCCGGGCAGACGCCCTCTCAAAGCTCACCAGCACCAAGCCCGGAGGCAACAACAGAAGTCTCCTCCAGGAAACCTTACAATCTCCCTCCGTGCTAAGAGAGGAAGAAACGCTAAATATATCCAACCAACAGCAAGGATGGATGAACCCCATACTCAACTACCTAAAGTCGGGAACTCTCCCCGCCGAAAGAAAAGAAGCTAAAAGACTCACGAAAGACGCCCAGAATTATACACTAATTCACGACGTATTATACAGAAGAGGATTCTCAAAACCCCTCCTTAGGTGCGTCCCGACCTCAGAAACAAAGAGCGTCCTCGAAGAAGTCCACGGAGGCATGTGCGGGAACCATCTCGGAGCTCGGGCATTATCCAAGAAAGTAGTCCGAGCCGGGTTCTACTGGCCGACCTTGCAAAGAGACGCAACGGAATTTGTGAAAATATGCCCCCTGCCAAAAACACGCCAATTTTCACAAGGCACCACCCGAGGACCTTATCAGCATTACCGCACCATGGCCCTTCGCAAAATGGGGACTTGACCTACTCGGCCCGTTCCCCCAAGGACCGGGGCAAGTCAAATACCTCGTAGTAGGGGTCGACTACTTCACAAAGTGGATCGAAGCTGAACCCTTAGCCACCATTACGGCTCAGAAAAGTCGCAAATTCCTATACAAAAACATTGTCACAAGGTTCGGAGTACCCTACTCCATCACAACAGACAATGGAACACAGTTCACGGACACAAGTTTTCAGAACTTGGTGGCCGAACTAAAAATCAAACAGCAATTCACCTCAGTCGAGCACCCACAAGCCAATGGACAAGCAGAGGCTGCAAATAAAGTCATCTTGGCCGGGTTAAAACGGAGACTCCAAGAGGCCAAAGGGGCATGGGCCGAAGAGCTCCCCCAGGTGCTATGGGCATATCGGACAACTCCACACTCCACAACGGGAGAATCGCCATTCCGACTAGCTTATGGGATGGAGGCAATGATTCCTATCGAAATAGAGGAAGGGTCCCCTAGAACCATCTTCTACAACAAAAAAGGTAACCCGCAGGCACAAAGGGAAGAACTCGATCTCCTCCCCGAGGTCCGAGAAAGAGCTCGGATCCGAGAAGAAGCCTTAAAACGGCGAACGGCCCTCAGATACAATCAGAAAGTAATAAAACGAAGCTTCTCCATTCACGACCTGATTCTAATCCGAAATGACATCGGAACACAAAAGTTGGGAGAAGGGAAGCTAGCTGCAAATTGGAAGGGACCCTACAAGGTAACGGAAGTCTTAGGAACAGGCTATTACAAAATATCCGACCTAGAAGGCAATGAGTTACCTAGGGCCTGGCATGCCTGTAATCTAAGACGATACTACAGTTAGAAAAACTTGACCCAAGGTGTACTCTTTTTCCCTACAAAGGGTTTTTTAATGAGACACCCGGACAAGAAAAACACCCGACCTAGCCAAGGGTAAACACTCTGTAAATATTCTTTCTTTTTTAATACTAATCGAATTTTTCTTTTTCTTTTCTTTTCCCCTTCTCGTGATAAAACAAATCCAGAAAAGTATCCCGCCAAGGCGCATTAATTTATGCTCGGCAAAACGCAAAAAATCATTTGCCAAGAGACCACACAAGGTCGGCAAAGATAAAGCGACGAGGTTCAAATTAATGTGAGAAGTTATAAAGCAACTCTGAAAAGGCTCAAAAGCCAAAATAAAAGAGGTTGCAAAAATAACTTAAAGAACCGACCAATAACAAGGTCGGATTCAACAAAGGGAATACACCGAGGTCCGAGTAAAAGCCCGGATACAAGAAGAAGCCTTAAAAACGACGAAAAGGCCAAGAAAACAAAGATTTCGAAAAACGCTTACTAAAAGGTTGCTATACAAAAACAACTAAAAAGTACAAGCGAAAAAACGAAATCAATTGGTAAAACAAAGTTTCAAAAAGCGCTAGCTAAAAGGTTGTTATCCAAAAAAAAAACAACTAAAAAGCATAAAGCGGAACTACATGCCAAAACGCAAGCAAACACCACATAATAAGCTAAAAAGTTACTACAAGTAGCTAATAGCAAAAAGGTGTTCAAAGTATTTGAACCATCCAAAAAAAGCCCACAGGCCGGGCACAAAACCAAAGACAAAGGATTACAGAGGATCAAGATCCTTTCCGGACTCCACATCAGTAGGAGGCTGCGGAGGAAGAACCATAGAAATCGGAACAGCCTTGACAGCACCGTCATCTCGGTTTAAAACCTCCACACCAGACTCCTCCCTGGTCGGAGGTAAGGTCGGGTTCGCAACCAGAACTTCGGGGTCAGACACCGAAACCTCATCCTCATTGGGAGCAGGAACAATCCTTCCCTCCACGACAACATTATCCATACTGAATAAACTCAGATCCAGGTCAGGGGCAAGAACCCGGACCTGAGCCTTCAAATTTTCAAACATAGCATCCATACCCTTAGCCACATGACCTTCTAGCTCGTAAAAATCATCCTGGGCAGATTGCAATCTCTCCTTTGTCTACACAAGCTCAGCATATGTCCGAGTATAATTCTCTGTAGCCGCCTTCGCCATCTCCTCAGATGCATTCGCTGCCGCCACAGCCGCGGTAGCCTTAGCTTTCTCCTTCTCCAAAGATGCCTCCAGCTCAGTAATCCTAGCAGCCTTCAGCTTACTAAACCTCTCGAGCTCAGACTGATCTTTCTCAAGTTGGGAACTGGTCGCACCAATGGGAGATTTCTTGAACTCTCGGGCAATAGCGGCATGAAGACTAGCCATCCGGACACAGCTCCGAGCCATATACTGAAAATGGTGCTCCATAGACACATCATCAGTAGAAATAAAGGTCTGAGGGAGAATATGCTGTTCAACCCAACCAAGAGCATCAAAATCCTTATCATTAAAGCCGGCAAGCTCTTGAGAGGTCTTCTGCTTCTTGGGAGGAGGACCCGAGGACGAAGGAGGAGAAGAGGTAGCAGGTCCAGAAGTCGGAGGATCTTGATTTACAGGTCGGAACTGGGGAGTCGGAATAGTCTTCGACCGAGTAGTGACACCCATAGTAGTCTTCTTCGGAGAAGATCGGGCAGAAGCCTCCACAGCCTCAATATTTCGAGCGGCCACAGACTTCTTCGTCCGACGAAGGTACTTCATGGAATCCGCCTGAGAAGACATCTCTGCAGAAATAAAAGAAAAGGATCACCACAAACAGAAAAATCCACCAAAACAAGCAAAGCCAAAATACTGAAAAAGATGAGTCTCGGAGAGGTCGGGAACTACCTAACTCGGAACGGAGAAGGCTTGGATCTCCCAACATTTTCTTCGTGTCCAAGTGAGGTGCCCGACCCCATAAACTGCTTACCACACCCACAAAAGCCTGCTCCACCTCATCTAGACTCTCAAAGGTATACTTAGTAGACACTACATTCTCCTGCCAACAAAGAGGAAAAGAAGGCTCCCCACTCTCATCTAGAAAGAAAGGTCGGACGTCTCCAGTAGCCCGGACCTTGAAATAAAAGTTCTTAAAATCATGAAAGGACTCGTCATACAGGGTACAAAACTTCCTTCCCTGGTTAGCCCTAAAAGAGACCCAAGATACCTTCCCTCCACCCGACCCCGGCTTCGTCAACACAAACAAATAGGAAAAAAGAGAAATAGAGGGAGAGACGCCCAAAAACTGACACAAAAGTTGAAACAGCTTTAAAAACGCCCAAGAATTTGGATGGAGGTGCGTAGGAGCAAGATTACAAGACCATAACACCTCGGACTCCAGATCGGTAAAGGGAAGTCGGACATTCAGCTTAGAGAAAAAACAATCATAAGCATAAAAGAAGAGCTTCTCGGAACTATCTAAGGGCGGGAAGCACACTCTCTCCTCGGAATCCGGGGCTACTAGTTCATAGTCCCTCTCAGACTCTCTATTCTCACATATGCTACAATGCCTATGGAACCTAACTAGATACTCAGAATCTACCACAGAAGGGACTCTTAGAGGGGAAGGGTCTACCCAATCAAGACCACATGGAATTTTAGTCGACATCGCTTGAAGAACCTTTCGAGACATAAAATTCTTACCTACAAAGAAGAATACAACAGCAAACAAAAATCACATAAAGAAGACAGCGAAAACCCATTCAAGCAATGCAAGAAACAAAGAACCCCACGAAAGAAAATGCGGCAACCCGGAACTAAAAATACCAGAGAACAAAAAGAGCCCCCCCATATACAAACAACAAGCAATGGCGGCGCCTCTTTTTGGGGCAACCCAGGCATAAAGAAAAAAGAGACAAACAAGAGCCACACAAAGAACAGAAGCATATGATCCCAAGAAAAGAGAAACATGGGAACAAACCTGGAAGAAAGAAAAACGAAGGCGAAGAGCTCCGAAGCAAGGAGAACGAAACGGCGGCGCAGAAGAAACCCCGGAAAGACACACGGAAAGATTCGGGGAAGAAGAACAAAAGAGAGAGAAGAAGCGGTGCTCGAAAAAGGAGATGGCAAAACTTAGAAAAACAGGAAGGGAGCAGAATAAACGGAGAAAAAGGAAGGGAGCAAATAAATAATGCCTTCACAGAGCACGAACGGAAATCGAGGAGAAACGGTAAAATGCAATAAAAGCAGGAACGACCATTTTTGAATTTTGAAAAACTACTATGCCCGAGCTCGACCTCCCAGGAAAAAGAGACGAACTCGGGCAGGGGCACTGTTCATACCCTGACCGGGCTCCTCCGAACTCGGCAAATTCATAAAAGGTCCGACCTCGTCCTAAGGCCCACGCCTAAAGGTCGGACCTCGGACAATAAAGCAAAGGAAGGCCCATCAAAAGGAACGAAGCCCAAAACCTAAAGGCCGAAAGGGCCTAGAAAAGGCGGTTCCACAAAGATAGAGATAAAACTCCCAAAAGATAAGATAAGATAAGAATATCTTATCCAGGGAAGATCACGGCCAACTACTATAAATACACTGGAGCACCCAGGTATGGCATTCATTCCACATTCTACACATATCTGCTTGGACCCATGCTAACTTAAGCATCGGAGTGTCATTGCAGGTACAACCCCCAACCACTCCGCATATCAAGCTCGGGTCCCTGAACCCCCACCTCGGGCCTCTCCAGACGACCGAGCTACACGTTTCAGGTAACCCCCGGAACAATATCAATAATTCAATTCAGCATATATGCATTTAATCTCAACCATACATCAACATTCATCTCAGCCATCCGGCTTTCAATTCATAACTCATGATCAGCCATAACCGGCATCACACATAGCCATTCGGCTCATATTATACTCAGCCACTCGGCTTATATCATATACAGCACTCCACTATCTTCCTTCTTAACTCATATCATCATCATTAATCATAACTTATCATAACATCCCCTTTCTTAACCCACAAGTCACCCTCTTCCCTAGCTTCCTCTCAATTACAAGGCATTTAACTTTAATTTAAGATTTAAAGGATGAAATTGGGGTTTTATAAGTGTGAAACAACCTCTCGGAGGGTCGTAAGCTTGTTGGGAATATGAAAGACTTGAAAACAAAAGTTTTAGAAAGGAGCAGAGTCGCGTGCATACGCACAGGGGTGTGCGTGCGCACGTCCAGGAGTGTTTTCCGAAAGTGTACATGCGCACAGGCTTGTGCGTACACACAGAAAGTTAAATTTTCAGGGTTGAGTGTGTGCACAAGGTGTGCTAGCACCATCAACCGAATGACATTCCCAACGTGTGCGTGCGCACAAGGTCGTGCATACGCACAGCTTGCAAGACTTCCTTGGCCATGTGCACGCACAGAGCATGCTAGCACTCCCAGCAGTAGCCACATTCCTGCGTGTGCATGCGCACAAGGCTATGCGTACGCAGAACTTAAAAAATCTACGGAGGTGTGTGTGCGCATAGGGCTGTGCATGCGCACACAAACAAGAATTCACAAACTCTGCAGAATTTGCAGAATTCATATTTCAGGCCTAAACTTCCAATGATCATATCTCATTCCACAAAGTTTAGATTTCTACCAAACTTAAACGATTTTAAAGCTTATCAAATTATCTTTCATTTGGTATGAAAGCATCAAATTCCAAAAACAATAGCTTGAGATATGATCCATTGAAATTCATCAAAATTTTATTTTTACCAAATTCATAAACCTCCAATTTTCCAAAACATACACTTCCCAAGTTCATTCAAATCAACCCAAACTCAACCATTCCAACATCAATCATTTCCAAACCCTCTTTCAAACATCATCCACCAATTCTTCCAAATTCTACCAAATCTCACTTCAATAGTCTATATTCTATACCTCAATTTCTAATCAACATTCAAATTCATCAATCACCATGAATATACACATCATTATCACATACTAATTCATGCTCAACAACAAGAGCCTCAATCTTACCAACACATTAAGCATATCAATTCCACATTACTCATACTCTTACATGCTCATCAATAAATAGCAATACTCACAACCAAACAATCATCATTCACATACTTTCAACTTAATTCACATCATCCAACAACCACATCAACATTTCATAATCTACTATATTCATACATAACAACACAACTTATATCATTCATCAACTACATCAATATTTTTAAATCTTATCCTAGGGCCACTAGCCTATGTTTTCACAACCACATTACATTTTAGATACAAGAAACCGAAACCATACCTTGGCCGATTTCCATTCCACCCGAAACACTCAGATTTTCACCTTTTCTTCAACTTCCAATGTCCCAAAACTCACAAAATCAGATTTCCAAGCACAAAGCTCCTTCCCAAGCTTTCCAAAACCACCAATCAAGCTCCAATACACATATATACAAGGCCTAAGCAACAATATCACACCCAAACACAATAACTCAATCACTAAATCACTAAATTCCAAATTTTTAGCTTAGGATTGAGAATCTCACCTTACCTAAGGATCAAGGCAGAAAGAACAAGCCTTCCCTTCAAGTTTATTTGATCCTATAACACAAAGGAGCTCACAATTTTAACATTTTTGCCCAATAAATTCGAAATCAAGGGCTGGAAGAATAGAGGTGAAAACGTGGCTTAATCCAGATTAATTGTGTAGGTTTTGTAGAACTCAACACCGCGGTTGCGTGGCCATCAACGGTGCGTCAATCGGAATCCCGGATCAAAAATTATGATCAATGGAAGTTGGAAGTGAATAGGAGCAAGGGTTTCATGTTTCCCCCCTTCCCCTTGTGTGTTCAGCATGTGTGTTTGTTTTGGAGAGGAAGAAAGCTGAGCTCTCTCATTAAATGAGGGCTTGGTTGGGCCCTTGGGCTCAACTTGGGTCCAGTTGGCCCGGTTTGACCTGTTCGGCCCAATCTTAGGCCGTTTTCTTTAAAATTAGTGTCAAAATTCTCGTTTTAAATTTCTCTATCACATTAAACCACAAAAACTTCATTTCTCATTTTCTGGAATATATTTTATTTATGGGTTAATTAGCCATTAATTAACCGGGTTTTACATGATGTATGCCTGCCCTATGGCCAATAAACTCATCTGTCGGTTATATAGCCAACCCGACACACACGGTAGCTAACCCGGATATGGTCTCTCAGCACGAAGGGAATCTTCAACCTCCCATTCAGAGAGAGACTATGATTTAATGATAGGAAATCTTCAACCTAACTCATTCACATCATAGTCAGGAATCGAACTGAAGAGAATCCTCAACCTTCTCCATTCAATTCCTCGATGTAGCAAGAGAGGAAATCCTCAACCTCGCTTGCTGATGCGTGAGCATCTTATACCCTTTTTCCTAATATTTTCAAGTTATTTTTAGTTAGATTTTATTAAGTTTTACTATGTTTTAGTGAAAAATTCATCTTTGGATGATACTTTGAGATTTTATGTTATTTTTATAATTTTAAGTGAATTTCAGGCAAATTTGGCAGAGTCTCGTGCAAAGACGAAGAAAGGATAGCAGATGTTGTCAATCTTGACTTCCTTGCACTCCAACGAGCATAACTTGAGCTACGAAAGTCCAATTAACACAGTCTCAACGGTGTTAGAAAGCTAACTTTCAGAACTTTCCAATAATACTTCCAGAATTACTACCAAATTTGGCGTTAAATGTCCAAACCTGGCGTTTAGTGCCCAAAGAGGAGCAAGCCCAGCGTTGAATACCCAAAACTAGTGTTTAATGCCAGCCAAGGAGTAAGGATCAGCATGCTCTACCCCCTATGGGTGTTCAATGCCCAGATTGGTGCTGAACACAAGGCAAAACCGAAACAATCACTGAAGTCGGTCCCAAAGTGGATTTTAGCAATCTTTAGCTTATCTTTTCTTATCCTTGTAACTTTTAAACTTAAATTAACATATTTTAGGTTTAGTTTTTAATATTTAAAGAGGAGATCACTTAGGTTTACGATTATTCAGATCCAAACAAATCTTCTTTACTTTTATTTTGTTTTCTCTATAAAGTATGAGTAACTAAACCTCCTGGTTAAGGTTAGGAGCTCTACTTATTTCTATGGGTTAATATTATTACTCTTCTATTTTAATTAATGTTTGATTCAATTCTAAGATTTTATTTTCGTTCTTAATCCTATGAATCTGGGGTGGAACGACAATATGATCCCTTATTCTACATGAGCACTTGTGATTCTCGACAGAGCTATCTCGCTTGGGCTATAACTTGAAAATACTCCTCCTAAACTGAGGGTTACCTGCGATTGATTGGGATATGTGACATGAAATCCTGTCAGTTTTGGGTAATTAAGGTTTTTGTAGCGCTAAACTAGATTTCTGAACTTTACCCTCTGATCTGAAAGAATTGACCTTGTCTGTGGCATTTTAGTAAGATTTGGGGAGATTAACTCGCTAAGACATTAGGTTTTAATCACTTATGGCTTGCCATGGAATGAATCATTCATTGTTAAAATAGTTAGTAAGAAGTATTAATCCGAAAAGATAAGCATCTTCGAGACCTTAACTGCTTCCATATATTATCTCTTTACCAAGCCTTAAATTGCTTTCTTTATTTTCTTTATTATTTTGTTTTATGCGAATTCAATAACAACAACTCTTTATATTTGCCTAACTAAGTCTAGCAAGATAACTATTGCTTGCTCAATCCAACAATCCTCGTGGGATCGACCCTCACTCACCTGAGGTATTACTTGGACGACCCGGTGCACTTGTTAGTAAAGTTGTACGAGTTTTAATTTCACGCACCAAGTTTTTGGTGCCCATTCAAGAGCAATCCAGGACCTTTTTTGGTCCCCTTTGTGTGTTCAATGCCCACTCTCGGCGTTCAACGCCCCACCATTAAAAAAAGTACCCCACCCCTGGCATTCAACGCCCAGGGGGGAGGCAGCCAGGTTCGAATTTTAAAGCCTCAATAGTCAATGGGTCTTATCCAACCACCCACCTACCCCACCATTCATTTACTTCTACACTATCTCTCTCTCCGCTCTCCTACTTTTCCATCCACATTCATCCATCACATCCCCATTAATTTCCTTAATTCCCGCACCCCACCTTTCACTCTTCCCAATAACCACTCATAAATCCCATCAACTCCTTTTTTCTACCAACCCACCCACTTCAAATTCAAAATCCCCTTCCAATCCCCTCATAATAACCGAACCCACAACCCCCCACCCTATATATATACCCCCCATTCCATTCACTCTCACCGCACTATTCCTTACTCTTTCCCTCTTCCACACTTTTCTTCATACACTTTTCTTCCTCACTTCTCCCTTTTCTTATCCAAAAAGTCCGAAGCCTCTCTACCCTCTCTTCTCTATCTTTTTCTTCTTTTTTCTCCTTTTTCCCTTTTCTTTTATTTTTAATTGCTCGAGGACGAGCAAAGTTCTTAAGTTTGGTGTTAGAAAGCTCCACTTTTTCTTTTTGTCCTACCTCTATGGCATCAAAAACTGGAGAATCCTCAAGGAAGAGAAAAGGAAAAGCCCTGGCTTTCGCTTCCAAACCATGGGAGACATTAAGATTCCTCACCGAAATCCATCAAGCTCACTTTTATGATGTGGTGAGGAAGAAGTGGGTGATACCTAAGGTCTCCTTTAGGCTCAAGGAAGATGAGTATCTAGAGATTCCACACCAAGTTCTGATACGAAATTGGAAAATTTTGGTTAATCCCATCTCCGAGGTTGGAGTATTAATGGTGCAAGAATTCTATGCCAACGCTTGGTTCACTAAGAAGCATGACACTATTGTGAACCCGGAGCCCAAAAACTGGCACACCATGGTCAGAGAGAAAATCATAGATTTTAGTCCTGAAAGTGTGAGGATGGCACTACAATTGCCTCAGTCAGGAGGTGACCCGCAGTCTTACACTCAAAGGGTCAACTCTGACCAAAGGCTGGAGCAAGTTCTTACAAATATCTACGTAGCTGGAGCGAGGAAAGCCTAAGGCAAGCCTTACCAACTAGGTAGGCTTGACCTTAAGCCAGTGGCTAGAGGATGGTTGGAGTTTATCCAACACTCAATCATCCTTACGAGTAACCGCTCTGAGGTTACAGTTGAGAGAGCAATAATGATCCACTGCATCATGCTTGGCAGTAAGGTGGAGATACATGAGGTGATCCCTCAAAAGATCTACAAAGTGGCTGACAAGTCCTCTACCCAAGCACAGTTGGCATTCCCTCACCTTATTTACTGGCTATGCACAACAACTAGAGTTTGCATAGGAGAAGATACCCTGATTGATAAGGAGAGACCCATCACAAGAAAGGGTATGGTGCATGCAAGGGAGCCTGCACAAGGACGACAGCAAGAACCCATTCTGCCACCTCCACAGGAGATCCCGGAGATGCCTCAAGGGATGTACTTCCCTCCCATGACTATTGGAATAAATTGACCACATCTCTAGGGGAGTTGACTTCATTAGTCGATCAGCTGAGGATAGAACATCAAGACCAGTTTGCCATCCTCTATCAGATGATGAAAGATTAGAGGAGCATGAGGAAGGAGCATATGAGGTAGGGGCACGACATTAATTAAATGCTCCAGAGGATTCCCCGGAAGGAGTAGTGGTCGCCATCACTGAGGTGGTCTGTAACGACCCAATTTTCAGTATGTCTAGATCATACAAAAAACTGAGCGCTACCAACTTGATTTCCTAATTATTATCTATTATTTATTATATGAGCCTGAATCGTTGTTAAGAGCATAGTTATTTTGCGAGGTACTTTTTTTTTTGAAAACATTTGTATTAATAAACGGAATCATTCACAATCAATTCGTAAATAATAACAGATGTAACAGTTATAAACAACCACACGTAAATAGATCTCAAGTAGTTGATAACATTCCGTGATCCAGCCTTTATTAGAGTATAGCCTTTTAGTTAGAACACCCCTAGATATAGCTAAATAATATCTATATACATATATATACATACAACATCCCAGGCCATGACCTGTTGAAGAAGTCCCTAAGCTGGCACCCAGGCTAGCCTAGACTCTATACTCACCTAGTCCCTCTAAACTACTAAAGCGAGGGAAAGTACGTTTTATGTCTTCAAAACTCAAGTCAGGTGGAATGTCATCAAAAGGTGAAAGGTCGTCTACTACTCCTCTGCACAATCATATGTCATCAAAGAGCGTCTCTCAAGTACTTCATCGAGTGGCCACATAATAACAACATTGTACGGAGGACTAGGGCTAAAGTTCGTGTACAAATGGGCTGCAGACGTTGACTGGTCTCACAGTATATACATATACACAGAGAACAAGATTCACCCTAGACTCAGAAGACTACCTAGAGCGGAATCCTCTTTGCGAAACGGTCATCAGTAGGTTACAGAAGGGTACTCCTGCTTCCATCTGAAGGGGGAAGGGAGAGAGAAGGGGTAAGAACTGGGGAGTTCTTAGTAGGGCCGGGGTTATTAGTTACGTTCATTAATCTTTGTCGCTTAGCAGACATATAGCAGAATATAGAGATGCAGTAAATATAAGACAGATGAATAAAGAAAATAGAGTAAACTGAAAACAGATCACAAACAGAAGAATATAAGAAAGTAAAACACAAACACAGAGAATAGAATACAAACAAGGAAATCATACATTTATACAACAATCATAACAGAGGAAATGCAGAACCAAGTATGATGCATGTCTGTTCTATGCAGGCCATGAGCTCACGTGTCGGTTTACACCCTGCAACCCGACATTACCCAGGAACAAGTCCTAGATATGGCTTTATTTCTGTAGGTGAACTTCGGCCTACAGAAATAGCACTCCCATAAGTGAACTTTGGCTTACAGGAATAATCTAAACATAATAGAATAACTTTCTATAGGTGAACATCGGCCTACAAAAATGGCACCTCTGTAAGTGAACTTCGGCTTACAGAAATAGTGCCCCTGTAAGTGAACTTCGGCTTACAGGTATCACAACTCTCTGTAGGTGAACTTCGGCCTACAGGAGCAACACCCTGAGATACACAATTGATATTCACTGCAGGTGAACTTCGGCCTACAGGAATAACAACTCACTGTAGGTGAACTTGGGCCTACAGGACCTCTAGGGCCAATGGAAAAGCAGCAGATGAACATACAACAGAACATCATGCCACAAGGCTTAACTCTTTATTCTTACACTCTTCTCCTCTATTCTCTTTGTTATATTACTCTTTTCTTATTGTCTCTTTATTCTACTCTGATTACTCTGTTCTCTGTGTCTCTCTACTCTGCTCTGATTTCTCTGTTTAACGTATATATTTAAAGCTTATGTAAATTTCGGTATGAATAGTTAGTCTATCCCAAGTATAGGTTCATTAAGTCTATACTGAAACAGTTTAACTTTTCATATTATGCCTAACCCTAGTTGCAACTCAAGGACTAATTATGTTGCCCTAGTTCGTTCACTAATTTCTGTCTATTTTTCTGTCATTAGTACTTTACAGACTTTTCCTTGATTTTTATCTCTTCTTCAACTTTTTATCTTTCCTTTATCTTTGCCTCACTAATATGTTTTTACCACTCCCTAAGTGTTTTATGAAGGTAATTATGAGATTCTGTGCTTAAAGTTGTCTTTCTAAAGATTTTACAAAAAACTGCCTTTTTTGCAATATTTTATTATTTTTATTAAAATATTATTTTTAATTAAATATTATTATTTAATATTTTATTATTATTTATTATTTTATTAATATATTTTCGAAAATTACCTTACCTTTTACTTTTAACCTTTAAAATTTACTTTTTACCACCCGTAACTTTTAATATTTTTGCTTTAACCACCCTAACTTTCAGAAATTACCAAATAACCCCTCAAACACCAAAATAATTAATTCCTTGCCCTTTCTAAGATCTAAAACGTGTTCTTCATTGTTCTTCATCACACTCAAAGTGTTCTTCATGTTCTTCGTATATTCTTCAGATTCTTTCTCTGTTTTTACCCGTTTTTTAGTCTTTTCAGCAACCAATTTTTACCAAAATTCATAATAAAATAGCAGCCACTAAAACCCCATCTTTTTCACATTATTTCAACATAAATTGAACCCCAATTTGAGGTCTAGGGTTCGTTTTTCCAGCTGCACTCAAGAACATGTTTCATAGCTTAAATTTCATCAAATTTCATCAAAATTTCAACAAACTTTCACCAAGAATCAATCATATATGCAACCAATTTTTAGCACAGCCAAGTTATACAACATTCACACAATTCAAACACACATAATCAAGATTAATTTCGTTACACCCTACCTGGTTTTGCTGCTCTTAATTCGGTTAGACTTTCAGGTGGTCCTTAAGCACTTTTTCCTCCTAAATCACATCAAGAACAACTTTAAATCCACAAACCCTCAACTGACCAAATCTCTCTTAGCACGTTAGGAAGAGATATCTCACCTTATAATTGCTGGAAATTAACATTTCTTGGCCCTCAAGTCAAGTTAAGCATGATTCCTAAGGAAGAACATCAAGAAAACACATGTTTAAACATGTTTCCTTGAAAACTGAATTGAAAGGGGAAAGGAACAGCCATCTCACCTTATTTTCAGCCTCGATAAGTTACATGGTTATGTAGAGGAAGAAGAGAGGATCATTTTGGTGAAATCGGAATTTTGATTTGAGTTTTAGTTTAGAAGAAATCAAGCTTTGAAGATTTGGAACTAAGAATTTTTCACTCTTTTTCTCTCTTCTTATTTTTGGCCACAAAGTGAAAATGAGCCAGCCTTGGGGGTTTTAAGGGTGTAGGGTGAGTTGTGATTGGTTGGCTTGGAGGTGGATTAAAATAATATTAAAATATCTCAGGTGTATAACTACTAAAACTAGATGTATCGGAACACTCGTAAAAACATCTCTAAAAATTATTTTCTGAGCTAATAGCATAAATGACACTAGTAACATATTTATTATGAGAATAAAACATGTATGATGAGGCCTTAGCATTGCTAAAGTCATTAGAGAGTGCTGGTGCTAAGCTGCACCAGTAAACCGTAAACCTGGTTAAACCGATTTTCTGTTTTTAACTAAAACTGACCAGGTAACCTTATAATATTATTCAAGAAGCTTCTAATACTAATATAATGATAATATTACCCTATTATCTCTCTTCTCTCATGAATCGATTCCCGTTCATTAAACTGAGACTATTTACGAAAAATCGCATCAAAATTCCTAACCGATACGGTTCAAAAACTATGTTCTTCGTGACTGTGTTATCGAGCTTGCCTCAGAAAGTTCTAGCTTAAAGAAGACGTAATGACAATGAGGATGAGATACTTGTTGATATAGAAGAGGTATTCTCTTTACTAATCTTCCGGAGAAATCCGTGCCTTTAGAAAAGATCTCGCGTACTCGAAAACCAGGGTTGTTACATTCTACCCTCCTAAAAGAAAATTTTGCCCTCAAAATTTAACATGCGCGTAAGAAGTTATAGTATTATCTAGCACAAACAAAACCATAGTGTGGTACTCACCTCGAGTGGACGAATTATATGCATTTGTATTGCTAGCAGTTACGGTAAAAACCCTTCCTTATTGTTTTGGCCTTGCTAGATCTCGAACAAACCTCCTTGGGCAAATCCTAGCTATGTGTCCAGGTTCTCCGCAAGCATAACAATGGTTTGTCCCATACTGACATGGTCTATTACCATGATCTTTCCCACACTTTGAGCATACTGAAATATCCTGAATTTCCTGAGGTTGACCTCCTTCTTCCTCTCCCGGATTATTGTTGTCGTAGTTGCTATTGTTACAAGCAAGAAAGTTACCATTTCGTTGATTCCTATTTTGGTGATGGAACTGACCATTAAACTTAAAGTTATGACCTTGAGGGGCTAGATCTTGAATAAAGTCTCTTCCTGAGGCTTCCTTACGATCTGCTCGAGCTATCACCAACTTCTTTGAAAATTTTTCCACTAGTTTACTTTTATTCACTAGTTCAGCAAAATTTCGTATCTCTAGCAGAACAATAGAATTCATCAGTTCTTCTCGGAGTCCTCCTTCAAACTTCAAACACTTCCATTCCTCAAAGTCTGCTGGGTTCCCTTGACAAATCTTAGAGAAACGGCACAAGTCATCGAACTTACGGGCATACTCAGCAATAGTCATATCCCCTTACTTCAGCTGCATAAGCTCCATCTCCTTGGCATCACGTGCTTCTCTCGAAAAATACTTCTTATAGAATTCGTCTCTAAAGGAATCCCAAGAAATGTCACCTTCATTCTATTGCAGCAGTTGCTGTATCCCCTGCCACCAATACTCAGCCTCTCCTTCGAGCATATAAGTAGCAAACTGCACATGGTGGGCTTTCCGAACATGTTGTGCTCGTAGTGATCGTTCGATAGCTCGAAACTAGTTGTCAGCATCGGTCGCAACGAATGTACCTTTAAACTTAGGCGGTTTAACTTTCAAAAAAGTCGCAAGGGTCATAGGTCTTTCAAGATGCCCCAAGTTATTATCATCATTCCTAATATCTTCTCCATGTTCATTCTCATTCCCGTTTCTCACCCCAAGATGTTCAACAGCCCTAGCCGCTGCTACTGCAGCCTCACACACTAGCTCAGCTACAGCGTTCATGGTAGTCATAAACATTTCCTGTTCTCTCTCTCGGTTATCACTAGGGGTTCCTTCCCATGCACTCTGTCTCCGTGGTCTCATTGTAGTCCTGTTCACACCAAACAATCGTTATTAAGGTGATCAGTCTCAATACCTCAAGTTAAGTGTGAACATTCTCAGAATGAAAACACAGAAACGATCATGCAACACATATCATTGAGATATCCTATAAGCATGAAACACACAACAGAATATGCAATGAAGCATAGTCAGTCCACTCCCCAGGCTCTATTGGGAACGAACTGCTCTGATACCAAATTGTAACGACCCAAATTTCAGTATGTCTAGATCATACCGGAAACTGAGCGCTACCAACTTGATTTCCTAATTATTATCTATTATTTATTATATGAGCCTGAATCATTGTTAAGAGCGTAGTTATTTTGCGAGGTACTTTTTTTTTTGAAAACATTTGTATTAATAAACGGAATCATTCACAATCAATTCGCAAATAATAACAGATGTAACAGTTATAAACAACCACACGTAAATAGATCTCAAGCAGTTGATAACATTCCGTGATCCAGCCTTTATTAGAGTATAGCCTTTTAGTTAGAACACCCCCTAGATATAGCTAAATAATATCTATATACATATATATACATATAACATCCCAGGCCCTGACCTGTTCAAGAAGTCCCTAAGCTGGCACCCAGGCTAGCCTAGACTCTATACTCACCTAGTCCCTCTAAACTACTAAAGCGAGGAAAAGTACGTTCTAGGTCTTCAAAACTCAAGTCAGGTGGAACGTCATCAAAAGGTGGAAGTTCGTCTACTAGTCCTCTGCACAATCATATGTCATCAAAGACCGTCTCCCAAGTACTTCATCGAGTGGCCACATAACAGCATCATCATACGGAGGACTGGGGCTAAAGTTCATGTACAAATGGGGTATAGACGTTGACTGGTCTCACAGTATATACATATAAACAGAGAACAAGATTCACCATAGACTCAGAAGACAACCTAGAGCGAAATCCTCTTTGCAAAACGGTCATTAGTAGGTTACGGAAGGGTACTCCTGCTTCCATCTGAAGAGGGAAGGAAGAGAGAAGGGGTAAGAACTGGGGAGTTCTTAGTAGGTCCGGGGTTATTAGCTATGTTCATTAATTTGTGTCACTTAGCAGACATATAGCAGAATATAGAGATACAGTAAATATGAGACAGATGAATAAAGAAAATAGAGTAAACTAAAAACAGATCACAAACAGAAGAATATAAGAAAGTAAAACACAAACACATAGAATAGAATACAAACAAGGAAAGCATACATTTATACAACAATCATAACAGAGGAAATGTACAACCAAGTATGATGCATGTCTGTCCTATGCAGGCCATGAGCTCACGTGTCGGTTTACACCCTGCAACCCGACATTACCCAGGAACTAGTCCTAGATATGGCTTTATTTCTGTAGGTGAACTTCGGCCTACAGAAACAGCACTCCCATAAGTGAACTTCGGCTTACAGGAATAGTCTAAACACAATAGAACAACTTTCTGTAGGTGAACTTCGGCCTACAGAAATGGCACCTCTGTAAGTGAGCTTCAGCTTACAGAAATAGCGCCCCTGTAAGTGAACTTTGGCTTACAGGTATCACAACTCTCTGTAGGTGAACTTCGGCCTACAGGAATAAAAACTCACTGTAGGTGAACTTGGGCCTACAAGACCTCTAGGGCCAATGGAAAAGCAGCAGATGAACATACAACAGAGCATCATGCCACAAGGGTTAACTCTTTATTCTTACACTCTTCTCCTCTATTCTCTTTGTTATATTACTCTTTTCTCATTGTCTCTTTACTCTACTCTGATTACTCTGTTCTCTGTGCCTCTCTACTCTGCTCTAATTTCTCTATTTAACGTATGTATTTAAAGCTTATGTAAATTTCGGTATGAATAGTTAGTCTGTCCCAAGTATAGGTTCATTAAGTCTATACTGAAACAGTTTAACTCTTCATATTATACCTAACCCTTATCGCAACTCAAGGACTAACTATGTTGCCCTAGTTCGTTCACTAATTTCTGTATGTTTTTCTGTCATTAGTACTTTACAGACTTTTCCTTGATGTTTATCTCTTCTTCAACTTTTTATCTTTCCTTTATCTTTGCCTCACTAATATGTTTTTACCACTCCCTAAGTATTTTATGAAGGTAATTATGAGATTTTGTGCTTAAAGTTGTCTTTCTAAAGCTTTTACAGAAAACTACCTTTTCTGCAATATTTTATTATTTTTATTAAAATATTATTTTTAATTAAATATTATTATTTAATATTTTATTATTATTTATTATTTTATTATTATATTTTCAAAAATTACCTTACCTTTTATTTTTAACCTTTAAAATTTACTTTTTACCACCCGTAACTTTTAATATTTCTACTTTAACTACCCTAACTTTCAGAAATTACCAAATAACCCCTCAAACACCAAAATAATTAATTCCTTGCCCTTTCTAAGATCTAAAACGTGTTCTTCATTGTTCTTCATCACACTCAAAGTGTTCTTCATGTTCTTCGTATATTCTTCAGATTCTTTCTCTGTTTTTACCCGTTTTTCAGTCTTTTCAGCAACTAATTTTTACCAAAATTCATAATAAAATAGCAGCAACTAAAACCACATTTTTTCACATGATTTCAACATAAATTGAACCCCAATTTGAGATCTAGGGTTCGTTTTTCAAGCTGCACTCAAGAACATGTTTCATAGCTTAAATATCATCAAATTTCATCAAAATTTCAACAAACTTTCACCAAGAATCAATCATATATGCAACCAATTTTTAGCACAGTCAAATTATACAAAATTCACACAATTCAAACACATATAATCAAGATTAATTTTGTTACACCCTACCTGGTTTTGCTGCTCCTAATTCGGTTAGACTTTCAGGTGGTCCTTAAACAATTTTTCCTCCTAAATCACATCAAGAACAACTTTAAATCCACAAACCCTCAACTAACCAAATCTCTCTCAGCACGTTAGGAAGGGATATCTCACCTTAGACTTGATGGAAATTAACATTTCTTGCCCCTCAAGTCAAGTTAAGCATGATTCCTAAGGAAGAACATCAAGAAAACACATGTTTAAGTATGTTTCCTTGAAAACTGAATTGAAAGGGGAAAGGAACAGCCATCTCACCTTATTTCCAGCCTTGATAAGTTACATTGTTATGTAGAGGAAGAAGAGAGGATAATTTTGGTGAAATCGGAATTTTGATTTGAGTTTTAGTTTAGAAGAAATCAAGCTTTGAAGATTCAGAACTAAGAACTTTTCTCTCTTTTTCTCTCTTCCTATTTTCGGCCACAAAGTGAAAATGAGCCAGCCTTGGGGGTTTTGGGGGTTTAGGGTGAGTTGTGATTGGTTGGCTTGCAGGTGGATTAAAATAATATTAAAATATCTTAGGTGTATAACTACTAAAATTAGATGTATCGGAACACTCGTAAAAACATCTCTAAAAATTATTTTCTGAGCTACTAGCATAAATAACACTAGTAACGTATTTATTGGGAGAATAAAACATGTATGATGAGGCCTTAGCATTGCTAAAGTCATCAAAGAGTGCTGGTGCTAAGCTGCACCAGTAAACCGTAAATCCGGTTAAACCGATTTTCTGTTTTTAACTAAAACTGACCAGGTAACCTTATAATATTATTCAAGAAGCTTCTAATACTAATATAATGATAATTGGTGCACGAAATTGCAATCACACTTTTGCAATCTCGCACAACTAACCAGCAAGTGCACTGGGTCGTCCAAGTAATACCTTGCGTGAGCAAGGGTCGATCCCACGGAGATTGTCGGCTTGAAGCAAGCTATGGTTATCTTGTAAATCTTAGTCAGGATATCAGAAATTATCAGGATTGATTGTAAAAAGCAGAAGAACATGAAGTGGTTACTTGTATTGCAGTAATGGAGAATAGGTTGGGGTTTGGAGATGCTCCATCCTCTGAATCTCTGCTTTCCTACTGTCTCCTTCTTCAAGCACGCAAGGCTCCTTCCATGGCAAGCTATATGTAGGGTTTCACCGTTGTCAATGGCTACCTCCCATCCTCTCAGTGAAAGCGATTGCATATGCTCTGTCACAGCATAGCGGAATTCAGCTGTCGGTTCTCGGTCAGGCCGGAATAATATCCATCGATACTTTTGCGTCTGTCACTAACGCCCCGCCTGCAAGGAGTTTGAATCATGTCACAGTCATTCAGTCATTGAATCCTACTCAGAATACCACAGACAAGGTTTAGACCTTCCGGATTCTCTTGAATGCCGCCATCAGTTCTAGCTTATACCACGAAGATTCTGATTAAAGAATCCAAGAGATAACTACTCAATCTAAGGTAGAACGGAGGTGGTTGTCAAGCACACGTTCATAGTTGAGAATGATGATGACTGTCACGGATCATCACATTCATCCGGATTAAGAGCAAGTATTATCTTAGAATGGAAGCAAGCATGATTGAATAAGAAACAGTAGTAATTGCATTAATCCATCAAGACACAGCAGAGCTCCTCACCCCCAACCATGGGGTTTAGAGACTCATGCTGTGGAAGGTACACCAAGAAAACGTGTAAAGTGTCATCAGGTACAGATACAATGTCAAAAGGTCCTATTAATAGTAAACTAGTATCCTAAGGTTTACAGAAATGAGTAAATGACAGAAAAATCCACTTCCGGGCCCACTTGGTGTGTGCTTGGGCTGAGCAATGAAGCATTTTCGTGTAGAGACCTTTTCTGGAGTTAAACGCCAGCTTCCATGCCAGTTTGGGCGTTTAACTCCAAGTTTTATGCCAGTTCCGGCGTTTAACGCTGGAATTTCTGAGGCCGAATTGCTACGCCGATTTGGGCCATCAAATCTTGGGCAAAGTATGGACTATTATATATTGCTGGAAAGCCCAGGATGTCTACTTTCCAACGCCGTTAAGAGCGCGCCAATTGGGCTTCTGTAGCTCCAGAAAATCCACTTCGAGTGCAGGGAGGTCAGAATCCAACAGCATCTGCAGTCCTTTTCAGTCTCTGAATCAGATTTTTGCTCAGAACCTTCAATTTCAGTCAGAAAATATCTGAAATCACAGAAAAACACACAAACTCATAGTAAAGTCCAGAAAAGTGAATTTTAACTAAAAACTAATAAAAATATACTAAAAACTAACTAAATCATACTAAAAACATACTAAAAACAATGCCAAAAGGCATACAAATTATCCGCTCATCACAACACCAAACTTAAAGTGTTGCTTGTCCCCAAGCAACTGAAAATCAAAATAGGATAAAAAGAAGAGAATATACTATAGACTCCAAAATATCAAAGAAACATAGTTCCAATTAGATGAGCGGGACTAGTAGCTTTTTGCCTCTGAACAGTTTTGGCATCTCACTCTATCCTTTGAAGTTCAGAATGATTGGCATCTATGAGAACTCAGAACTCAGATAGTGTTATTGATTCTCCTAGTTGAGTATAATGATTCTTGAACATAGCTAGTATATGAGTCTTGGCTGTGGCCCAAAGCACTCTGTCTTCCAGTATTACCACCGGATACATACATGCCACAGACACATAATTGGGTGAACCTTTTTAGATTGTGACTCAGCTTTGCTAGAGTCCCCAATTAGAGGTGTCCAGGGTTCTTAAGCACACTCTTTTTGCCTTGGTTCACAACTTTATTTCTTTCTTTTTCTTTCTTTTTCTTCTCTTTCTTCTCTTTTTTTTTTCGAAATTTTTTTTTTCACTGCTTTTTCTTGCTTCAAGAATCACTTTGATGATTTTTCAGATCCTCAATAACAGTTCTCTTTCTCCTCATTCTTTCAAGAGCCAACAATTTTAACATTCTCACAACAACAAATTCAAGAGACATATGCACTGTTCAAGCATTCATTCAGAAAACAAAAAGTATTGTCACCACATCAAACTAATTCAACTAGTTTCAGAGATAAATTTCGAAATCCTGTACTTCTTGTTCTTTTGTGATTAAAGCATTTTTCATTTAAGAGAGGTGATGGATTCATAGGACATTCATAACTTTAAGGCATAAACTTTAAGTTTTATTAATTATGAATTAAGAACAAGACTCAAAAATAGATATAGGATGAAACTAAATAAAAAATAGAAAGCAAGACAAGAAAAACAAAAAAAATTAGGCTCCTAATGATAGAGGTTTTCACAGAGTTGTGACTCAACAACCTTGATTTTGAGAAGTGGATGCTCCCTCAGCTTGAGAGGAGAGCTTTTGGTGTTTCATCTCTTGGAGTTCACGCCCCTGCTTCTCTTGCTCCTTCCATTGACTTCTTGGTGATTGGATGTTCAATGGGTATGAATTCATCTGCTTCCATCTTCACCCCAGCCTCTTTACAGAGCAAGGAGATCAAGCTTGGGTAAGCCAATTTGGTTGCAGTGGAATTCCTATTTGCAATTGTGTAAATCTCACAAGCAATCACATGATGGACCTCCACTTCTTTTCCAAGCATAATGCAATGAATCATCACTGCCCTCTTGATGGTGACCTTAGAACGGTTGCTAGTGGGTAGTATGGAACGCCCAATAAAGTCTAGCCAACCTCTTGCAATTGGTTTGAGATCCCCCCTCTTGAGTTGGTTTGGGACACCCCTTGAATTGGTTATCCACTTAGTTCCAGGGAGGCATATGTCCTCTAGAACTTGATCCAAACCTTTATCTACTCTCACCATCCTCCTATTAAAGGAGTCAGGATCATCTTGCAGTTGAGGTAGTTTGAAGATTTCTCTTATCTTGTCCAGATGGAAGTACATAACTTTCCCTCTGACCATAGTTCTGTAGGTATGGTAAGCAGTTCCAGTCATTCTCTGCTTATCTGTTAGCCACAGATTTGAGTAGAATTCCTGAACCATGTTCCTTCCAACCTTTATCTCAGGATTGGTTAGAACTTCCCATCCTCTGTTTCGAATTTGCTCTTGGATCCCCGGATATTCATCTTCTTTCAGATCAAATTTGACTTCCGGGATCACTGACCTCAGACCCATTATTTTCTGATAATGGTCTTCATGTTCTTTGGTTAAGAACTTCTCTTGATTCCAAAGATTCTTTGGATTAGTCTCTTTCTTTCCTCTTAAATTGGTTTGTTTTCCCTTAGGAGCCATGATCTTGATAAACCTTGGCTTAGTGATCACGGAAAAGCACACCAAACTTAGAGGTTTGCTTGTCCTCAAGCAATAGAAAAAGAGAGAAGAGAGGGGGAGGAAGAGAAAATTCGAATGGTGTGGTGGAATGAGGGAGCCAAACGTGTATTTATAAGGTGGGGAGGGGAGTTTTCGAAAAAAAAGAGAAATTTGAAAGAAAATTTGAGAAGATTTGAAAAGAAATTGAGAGAAGGGTGAAATTTTTGAACAATGTTTGTAATTGATTTGAAATAAATTTGAAGAATGGTTTTGATTTTTGAAGATTTGAAAGTGAATGATGAATGATTGAAGTGTGATTTTGTAGAAAAGTATGGGTGAGAAAAGGAAAGTTTGAAAAAAATTTGATTTGAAAACAAAATTGTGGTCCCCCCACCTTGCTGGCGTTAAACGCCCAGAATGGCACCCATTCTGGCGTTTAACGCCCATTTGTTACCCCTTTTGGGCGTTTAACGCCCAGCCAGGTGCCTTGGCTGGCGTTAAACGCCAGAAATCCTTTATCACTGGGCGTTTTTCTGAACGCCCAGGATGCTGCACACCTGGCGTTAAACGCCCAGAATGGTGCCCATTCTGGCGTTTAACGCCCAAAATGGTACCATTACTGGCGTTAAACGCCCAGAATGGTGCCCATTCTGGCATTTAACGCCCAAAATTCCCTTTACTGGCATTTTTTCGCCAGTAAGCTCATTTTCTCTGCTTTTTGAGCTGAATCCTTCTGTAACTCTGTGAATTCCTTCATTTTTGATACTTGCCTCTATAAGAACAAATCATACAACCTCCTAATGACTGGGTTGCCTCCCAGCAAGCGCTTCTTTACTGTCTTTAGCTGGACCTTCACTGAGAATCACTCAAGTCTCAGTTTTGAGCATTCCTGCTCAAAATTTCCTTCAAGATAATGCTTGATTCTCTGTCCATTAACAATGAACTTTTTGTCAGAATCAATATCCTGAAGCTCAACATACCCATATGGTGAGACTCCTATAATCACATACGGACCCCTCCACCGGGATTTGAGTTTTCCTGGAAACAATTTGAGCCTAGAGTTAAAGAGCAGAACCTTTTGTCCTGGCTCAAAGACTCTGGTTGACAACTTCTTGTCATGCCATTTCTTTGCCTTTTCCTTATAAATTTTTGCATTTTCAAAGGCATTGAGTCTGAACTCCTCTAGCTCATTTAACTGGAGTAATCTTTTTTCACCAGCTAACTGTGCATCCATGTTTAGGAATTTGGTTGCCCAGTAGGCTTTATGTTCCAGTTCCACAGGCAAATGACAGGCCTTCCCATACACCAGTTGGTATGGAGAGGTTCCTATAGGAGTCTTGAATGCTGTTCTGTATGCCCACAGAGCATCATCCAAGCTCTTTGCCCATTCCTTTCTTCGGGCTATCACAGTCCGTTCTAGGATTCTTTTTAGCTCTCTGTTAGAGACTTCAGCTTGCCCATTTGTCTATGGATGATACGGAGTTGCCACTTTATGGCTGATTCCATATCTAACCATAGCAGAGTATAGCTGTTTATTGCAGAAATGAGTGCCCCCATCACTGATTAGTACTCTGGGAACACCAAACCTGCTGAAGATTTTTTTCTGGAGGAATTTCAGTACAGTCTTGGTATCATTAGTGGGTGTAGCAATTGCTTCTACCCACTTAGATACGTAGTCCACTTCCACCAGAATGTAAGTGTTTGAGTATGATGGTGGGAATGGCCCCATGAAGTCAATTCCCCATACATCAAACAATTCAATCTCTAATATCCCTTGTTGAGGCATGGCATATCCGTGAGGCAGGTTACCAGCTCTTTGGCAACTGTCACAGTTACGCACAAACTCTCGGGAATCTTTATAGAGAGTAGGCCAGTAGAAGCCACATTGGAGGACTTTAGTGGCTGTTCGCTCACTTCCAAAATGCCCTCCATACTGTGATCCATGGCAGTGCCATAGGATCCTTTGTGCTTCTTCTCTGGGTACACATCTGCGGATCACTCCGTCAGCACATCTCTTAAAGAGATATGGTTCATCCCAGAGGTAGTACTTGGCATCTGAAATTAATTTCTTTCTCTGCACGTAGCTGTACTCTTTGGAAATGAACCTTACAGCTTTAAAATTTGCAATATCTGCAAACCATGGAGCTTCCTGAATGGCAAAGAGTTGCTCATCTGGGAAAGTCTCAGAAATCTCAGTAGAAGGGAGGGACGCCCCTGCAACTGGTTCTATTCGGGACAGATGATCAGCCACTTGGTTCTCTGTCCCTTTTCTGTCTCTTATTTCTATATCAAACTCTTGCAGAAGCAATACCCATCTTATAAGCCTGGGTTTTGAATCTTGCTTTGTGAGTAAGTATTTAAGAGCAGCATGGTCAGTGTACACAACCACTTTGGATCCCACTAGATAGGATCTAAACTTGTCAATGGCATAAACCACTGCAAGTAATTCTTTTTCTGTGGTTGTGTAATTTTTCTGTGCATCATTTAGAACACGGCTAGCATAGTAAATGACATGCAGAAGTTTGTTATGCCTCTGTCCCAACACTGCACCAATGGCATGATCACTGGCATCACACATTAATTCAAATGGCAATGTCCAATCTGGTGCAGAGATGACTGGTGCTGTGACCAACTTAGCTTTCAGGGTCTCAAATGCCTGCAGACACTGTGTGTCAAACACAAATGGTGTGTCAGCAGCTAGCAGGTTACTTAAGGGTTTTGCAATTTTTGAAAAATCCTTTATAAACCTTCTATAAAATCCTGCATGCCCCAGAAAGCTTCTGATTGCCTTAACATTGGCAGGTGGTGGTAATTTCTCAATTACCTCTACCTTTGCCTTATCCACCTCTATTCCCCTGCTTGAAATTTTGTGCCCAAGGACGATTCCCTCAGTCACCATAAAGTGACATTTCTCCCAGTTTAAAACCAGGTTAGTCTCTTGGCACCTTTTCAAGACAAGTGCTAGGTGATTAAGACAGGAGCTAAATGAGTCTCCATATACTGAAAAGTTATCCATGAAGACTTCCAGAAATTTCTCTACCATATCTGAGAAGATAGAGAGCATGCACCTTTGAAAGGTTGCAGGTGCATTGCACAGACCAAAAGGCATCCTCCTATAGGCAAACACGCCAGAAGGGCAAGTGAATGCTGTCTTCTCTTGGTCCTGAGGATCTACTGCAATTTGGTTGTAGCCTGAATAGCCATCCAAAAAGCAGTAATAATCATGGCCAGCCAGTCTTTCTAGCATTTGGTCTATGAATGGTAAAGGAAAATGATCCTTTCTGGTGGCTGTGTTGAGCCTTCTGTAGTCAATACACATGCGCCACCCTGTGACTGTCCTTGTAGGAACCAGTTCATTTTTTTCATTATGAACCACTGTCATGCCTCCCTTTTTGGGAACAACTTGGACAGGGCTCACCCAGGGGCTATCAGAAATAGGATAAATAATCCCAGCCTCTAGTAATTTAGTGACCTCTTTCTGCACCACCTCCTTCATGGCAGGATTTAGCCTCCTCTGTGGTTGGACCACTGGTTTGGCATTATCCTCCAATAGGATCTTGTGCATGCATCTAGCTGGGCTAATTCCCTTAAGATCACTTATGGACCACCCAAGAGCTGTCTTGTGTGTCCTTAGCACTTGAATCAGTGCTTCCTCTTCCTGTGAATTTAAAGCAGAGCTTATAATCACTGGAAAAGTGTCACCCTCTCCCAGAAATGCATATTTCAGGGATGGTGGTAGTGGTTTGAGTTCAGGCTTAGGAGGCTTATCCTCCTCCTGAGGAATTTTCGAAAATTCCTTTGCCTCCTCTGGTTCTTCTTGATCAGGTTGAGCATCTTTGAAGATGTCCTCAAGCTCTGATTCTAGGCTTTCAGCCATATTGATCTCTTCTACCAGAGAGTCAATAATGTCAGCGCCCATGCAGTCATTTGGTGTGTCTGGATGCTGCATAGCTTTTACAGCATTCAACTTGAACTCATCCTCATTGACTCTGAGGGTTACTTCCCCTCTTTGTACATCAATGAGAGTTCGTCCAGTTGCTAGGAAAGGTCTTCCTAGAATGAGAGTTGCACTCTTGTGCTTCTCCATTTCCAGCACCACAAAATCAGTTGGAAAAGCAAAGGGTCCAACCTTGACAATCATGTCCTCTATTATGCCTGATGGGTGTTTAATGGAGCCATCAGCAAGTTGGAGGCATATCCTGGTTGGTTTGACTTCTCCAGTCAACCCAAGCTTTCTGATAGTGGATGCAGGTATTAAATTGATGCTTGCTCCAAGATCACATAGGGCTGTCTTGGTGCAAGTGCCTTCTAATGTACATGGTATCAGAAAGCTTCCAGGATCTTGAAGCTTATCTGGTAAGCTTTTCAGAATGACTGCACTGCATTCTTCAGTGAGAAACACTTTCTCAGTTTCTCTCCAATCCTTCTTATGACTTAAGATTTCTTTCATGAACTTAGCATAAGAAGGTATTTGCTCAAGTGCCTCTGCAAACGGTATCTTTATTTCAAGAGTCCTTAGATAGTCTGCAAAGCGGGCAAATTGCTTATCCTGTTCCGCTTTGCGGAGTTTCTGAGGATAAGGCATCTTGGCTTGATATTCTTCAACCTTAGATGCTGCAGGTTTATTCCTTACAGAAGTGGTTGAAGAAGCCTTTTTAGAGGGATTACTGTCAGCACTCTCAGGTGTCAGATCCTCCTTTGGCGTTTGAACGCCAGGAATGGGTGAAGTTTGGGCGTTAAACGCCAACTTCTCTTCCTTTTCTGGCGTTTGAACGCCAGAACTGGGCAAGGAATGGGCGTTTAACACCAACTTTCCTTCCCTTTCTGGCGTTTGAACGCCAGAACTAGGCAAGGAATGGGCGTTTAACGCCAACTTTCCTTCCCTTTCTGGCGTTTGAACGCCAACAATATTCCTCTCTGGGCTCTTACTGTCCTCAGAGGGATTTTGAACAGTGGTTTGGTTGTCCTCTGTCAATTGTTCCTTGTTTGGCTTTTTACTCTTTTGAGCAGTGTTATTTAGGGTCTTCCCACTCCTCAGTTGAACTGCTTGACATTCCTCTGTTATCTGTTTAGATATTTGCTGTTTTGCCTGATTCAATTGTAGTTCTATGCTCTTGTTAGCAACTTTAGTTTCATAGAGCATCTCTTTAAATTCTGCTAACTGTTCTGTCATCAGGAGTAATTGTTGATTAAGCTCAATTATCTGTTCTTGAGGATTAGAGTCAGTGACTACTGTCATGACTTCCTCTTCTGGAGAGAACTCATTGCTAGAATACAAATATTGGTTTCTAGCAACAGTGTCTATAAGCTCTTGAGCTTCTTCAATTGTCTTCCTCATGTGTATAGATCCACCAGCTGAGTGGTCTAAAGACATCTGAGCTTTTTCTGTAAGCCCATAGTAGAAAATGTCTAACTGTACCCACTCTGAAAACATTTCAGAGGGACATTTTCTTAGCATACCTCTATACCTCTCCCAGGCATTGTAAAGGGATTCATTATCCTCTTGTTTAAAGCCTTGGATGTCCAGCCTTAGCTGTGTCATCCTCTTTGGAGGGTAAAAGTGATTCAGGAATTTGTCTGACAACTGTTTCCATGTCTTTATGCTTGCTGTAGGTTGGTTATTCAACCACCTTTTAGCTTGATCTTTTACAGCAAATGGAAACAGTAATAGTCTGTAGACATCCTGATCTACCTCTTTATCATGTACTGTGTCAGCAATTTGTAAGAACTGTGCCAGAAACTCAGTAGGCTCTTCCTGTGGAAGACCGGAATACTGGCAATTTTGCTGCACTATGATAATGAGTTGAGGATTTAGCTCAAAGCTGCTTGCTTTGATGGGAGGTGTACAGATGCTACTTCCATATGCAGCTGTAATGGGGTTAGCATATGACCCCAGAGTCCTTTTGGACTGATTAATTCCACTTAAGTCCATAATGGACAAAAGGGAAATGATAATGATTGCAAAGAGATAAATTTTGTTTGTTTTCTTCTTTTTTTTTTTTGAATTAACCGAAAATAAGATAAAATAAAATAAAATAAAACAAAAGAAAACTAAAATAAAAATTCGAAAATTAAAAATAAAATAAGATCAAAGCAAATTGAGAACTGAATCAATTAGTTAATTAAAAAGATTTTGAAAACAGCAATTAAAAAGATATGATTGAAAAATTTTTATGAAAAAGATTTGATTTTTGAAAAGAGGAAAGAGAAAAACACACAAAGACACCAAACTTAAAATTTTTAGAAAATCAAACACTAATTTTCGAAAATTTTAAAAGAAAAACACAAAGAGGACACCAAACTTAGAATTTTTATGAATCAAAAAGGGACTAAGAGCATGCAAAAATCGAAAATCAAAAGAAAAACAAAAGCATGCAATTGACACCAAACTTAAAATATGAAACTAGACTCAACTAAAAGACTCTAAACCAACAAAAATAAAACAGTCCTAATCTAAGCAACAAGATAAGCCGTCAGTTGTCCAAACTCGAACAATCCCCGGCAACGGCGCCAAAAACTTGGTGCACGAAATTGCAATCACACTTTTGCAATCTCGCACAACTAACCAGCAAGTGCACTGGGTCGTCCAAGTAATACCTTGCGTGAGCAAGGGTCGATCCCACGGAGATTGTCGGCTTGAAGCAAGCTATGGTTATCTTGTAAATCTTAGTCAGGATATCAGAAATTATCAGGATTGATTGTAAAAAGCAGAAGAACATGAAATGGTTACTTGTATTGCAGTAATGGAGAATAGGTTGGGGTTTGGAGATGCTCCATCCTCTGAATCTCTGCTTTCCTACTGTCTCCTTCTTCAAGCACGCAAGGCTCCTTCCATGGCAAGCTGTATGTAGGGTTTCACCGTTGTCAATGGCTACCTCCCATCCTCTCAGTGAAAGTGATTACATATGCTCTGTCACAGCATAGCGGAATTCAGCTGTCGGTTCTCGGTCAGGCCGGAATAATATCCATCGATACTTTTGCGTCTGTCACTAACGCCCCGCCTGCTAGGAGTTTGAAGCACGTCACAGTCATTCAGTCATTGAATCCTACTCAGAATACCACAGACAAGGTTTAGACCTTCCGGATTCTCTTGAATGCCGCCATCAGTTCTAGCTTATACCACGAAGATTCTGATTAAAGAATCCAAGAGATAACTACTCAATCTAAGGTAGAACGGAGGTGGTTGTCAAGCACACGTTCATAGTTGAGAATGATGATGACTGTCACGGATCATCACATTCATCCGGATTAAGAGCAAGTATTATCTTAGAATGGAAGCAAGCATGATTGAATAAGAAACAGTAGTAATTGCATTAATCCATCAAGACACAGCAGAGCTCCTCACCCCCAACCATGGGGTTTAGAGACTCATGCTGTGGAAGGTACACCAAGAAAACGTGTAAAGTGTCATCAGGTACAGATACAATGTCAAAAGGTCCTATTAATAGTAAACTAGTATCCTAAGGTTTACAGAAATGAGTAAATGACAGAAAAATCCACTTCCGGGCCCACTTGGTGTGTGCTTGGGCTGAGCAATGAAGCATTTTCGTGTAGAGACCTTTTCTGGAGTTAAACGCCAGCTTCCATGCCAGTTTGGGCGTTTAACTCCAAGTTTTATGCCAGTTCCGGCGTTTAACGCTGGAATTTCTGAGGCCGAATTGCTACGCCGATTTGGGCCATCAAATCTTGGGCAAAGTATGGACTATTATATATTGCTGGAAAGCCCAGGATGTCTACTTTCCAACGCCGTTAAGAGCGCGCCAATTGGGCTTCTGTAGCTCCAGAAAATCCACTTCGAGTGCAGGGAGGTCAGAATCCAACAGCATCTGCAGTCCTTTTCAGTCTCTGAATCAGATTTTTGCTCAGAACCTTCAATTTCAGTCAGAAAATACCTGAAATCACAGAAAAACACACAAACTCATAGTAAAGTCCAGAAAAGTGAATTTTAACTAAAAACTAATAAAAATATACTAAAAACTAACTAAATCATACTAAAAACATACTAAAAACAATGCCAAAAAGCATACAAATTATCCGCTCATCAATAATATTACCCTATTATCTCTCTTCTCTCCTGAATCGATTCCGGTTCGTCAAACTGAGACTATATACGAAAAACCGGATTAAAATTCTTGACCGATACGGTTCAAAAACTATGTTCTTCGTGTCTGCGTTATCGAGCTTACCTCAGAAAGTTCTAGCTTAAAGAAGACGTAATGATAATGAGGATTGAGATATTTTTTGATATAGAAGATGTGTTCTCTTTACTGATCTTCCGGAGAAATCCGTGCCTTTAGAAAGATCTCGCGTACCGAAAATCAGGGTTATTACATGGTCTAGTTTCTTTCTCTCTTTATTTACTTTATCTCTATTTTCATTGTATTTTATTTTATAATCTGTTTTCTACTCTTGTGCATGATCACACGTAGGATTTTGTCATCTTTTTAGTAATAGTTTTTCTTTTCTTTGTTTTATTTAAAGATGCCTTATATAATCCACATCAAGCTTAAAAAGAAAAATTTATTGAAAAGAAAAGTAGTGAAATACATAAGGTCTTGAGTTATATTACAAGTTGTTCTATTTATCTTAAAGTGGTGGACTTATCTTTATTTTCTGAATGTATGAATTAACTGTGTATATTTGACATTGGAGTTGAGCATATTGGCTCTTGAAGAATAGTGAGTTTAGAGAAGTATTATTCATCCTCTGAAAAAAAAATATTAATTCTTGAAGCAAAATAATCAGCCAAAAGAAAAAGAAAAAGAAAAGGAAAAATCAAAAGAAAAAGGTCCAAGGCTTTGAGTATCAATGGTTAAGAGGGTCAAAATTGGCCTAAAAAGCTCAAAAGAGTTGCTATCCCTAACTATATGCTTGTGGTGTGAAGGTGTCAAGTAAACCTTGAGACTAAACATTTAAAGTCGTGACCCAATGATATAAAGAGTACGCTTAAGGCTCTGAGTACCACTGTCTAGAAATTTAAGCAAAGCTAAATTCGAATCCAAAGGGTTCCCCCAGTTAAGTGCTTGTGGTGTTTATGTATCAAGTGGTAATACTTGAAAGCAAAACACTTAGAGTCACAGCTAGGCTCAAAGGTGTAAAGCACCAAAAGAAAAAGAAAAGCGGTGGTCAAGAATCAAGAAAAATTTAAAGAAGAGAATCAATAATATCATCCAGATTCTAGTTCTAAAGGATGACAACATTTCTGAGCTTCAAAGGAAACTGAGATACCAAGACTATTCAGAAATAGAGTGTTAATGACCCCATTCAGTAATTAGAACCGAGTTTGAATGACAACTCTAAAACCTGATGTATTTTTCTCTTCCATTTGGTCCTATAATTGTTTATGGTTTCTAGAGGACAAGCAATAGTTTAAGTTTGGTGTTGTGATGCGTGAGCATCTTATACCCTTTTTCCTAATATTTTCTAGTTTTTTTAGTTAGATTTTATTAAGTTCTAGTGAAAAATTCATCTTTGAATGCTACTTTGATTTTTTGTGTTATTTTTATAATTTTAGGTAAATTTCAGGCGAATTTGGCAGAGTCTCGTGCAAAGACAAAGAAAGGATAGTAGATGCTGTCAATCTTGACTTCCTTGCACTCTAGTGAGCATAACATGAGCTAAAGAGGTCCAATTGACACGGTCTTAATGGTTTTAGAAAGCTAACTTCCAAAACTTTCCAACGATATATGATAGTCTATACTTTACTTCCAGAATCACAACCAAATCTGGCTCTAGATGTCCAAGCCTGGTGTTTAGCACCTAAAGAGGAGCAAGCCAAGCGTTGAACGCCCAAAACTGGCATTCAACGCCAGCCAGGGAGCTAGGATCAGCATGCTCTGCCCCCTATAGGCGTTCAACGCCCAGATTGGCACTGAACGCCAGGCAGAACCAAAGCAATCATCAAAGTGGGCCCCAAAGTAGATTTTAGCACTCCTTAGCTTATCTTATCTCATCCTTGTAACTTTTAAATTTAAATTAACATCTTTTAGGTTTAGTTTTTACTATTTAAAGAGGAGATCACTTAGGTTTATGATTATTCAGATCTAGACAGATCTTCTTTACTTTTATTTTGTTTTTTCTGTAAAGTTTGAGTAACTAAACCTCCTGGTTAAGGTTAGGAGCTTTGCTTATTTCTATGGGTTATTATTTTCTTTCTTAATCCTATAAATCTGGTGTGGAACGACAATATGACCCCTTATTCTACATGAGTACTTGTGATTCTCGATAGAGCTATCTCGCTTGGGCTACAACTTGAAAATATTCCTCCTAAACTGAGGGTTACCTGCGGCTGATTGGGATATGTGATATGAAATCCTGTTAGTTTTGGGTAATTAAGGTTTCTGTGGCGCTAAACTAGATTTATGAACTTCACCCTTTGATCTGAAAGAATTGACCTTGTCTGTGGCATTTTAGTAAGATTTGGGGAGATTAACTCGCTAAGACATTAGGTTTTAATCACTTGTGGTTTGCCATGGAATGAATCATTCATTGTTAAAATAGTTAGTAAAAAATATTAATCTAGAAAGATAAGCATCTCCGAGACCTTAACTGCTTCCATATATTATCTCTTTACCTAGCCTTTAATTGTTTTTTTATTTTCTTTATTATTTTTCTTTATGTGAATTCAACAACAACAACTCTTTTTCTATTTGTCTAACTAAGTCTAGCAAGATAACTATTGCTTGCTTAATCCAACAATCCTCGTGGAAATGACCCTCACTCACCTGAGGTATTGTGGATGACCCAGTGCACTTGATGGTGAAGTTGTGCAAGTTTTAATGTCGTGCACCACTTGCCCACCACAACAAGAGAGGAAATCCTCAACCTCATCTTGTCCATTACAGCAAGAGAGAGAATTCTCTATCTCTGTTTTCCTATTAGTGGCTGGGATTCAACCTGATACGTGTTTAGGAGGGCATTTTTGTCATTTTAGAGCTAAGGGTCAAAATAGTAATCTCGTCATGTTTAAAGACCTGAATACTAGAAGAATCATACCATGCCAGTCTTGGACATCAAGAAGACCAAGAATCCGTCTCAAAAATAGTGGTGCTGAAATGGCGACAACTCATAAGACACATTGGGCTAAGTCATGACAGTAAGAGGCCTAACGCTGTTTTTCAAGTCCAGTGGAAGACACAAATTTAATTTTATTTTCGAATTTATTAGGCATTTTATTTAGTTTGTTTTGCTGTTAGAGTTTGTTGGAAGATTTGATTTACTTCTGATTTGCTTAGTAGTATTTTTAGGAATTTTAAATTTAAATCAAATTTGATCTAATCTAATAAGATTAAATATAATTTAAATTAGTTATCATATCTTTAGGATTTTAAAATTTAAATCAAATCTGATTTAAATTAAGTTATCTTATCTTTATCTTTTAGTTAGTTTGTTAGGGGACTATTTAAACACCTTTGGTAAAATAATTTACATAACTTTTGATGAATAAAAATTTTAGTTGCTTTATGCACATTTTTAGTGTGATTAAGTGAGGTGAGTAATTTACTTCGCTTGTTTCATGAAGAAGATTGAAGGATCCAACACTAAGGTGATCTGCGTGGTGGTCTCTTTCAATGTTCATCCCTCTAATCTAGGTTTTCAAGGATAGGTCCTTTGAAGGTCTAGTAGGAAAACCCTTTCAGTGACCTAGGTTGCTAAGAACAAGTTTCTTAGACGTAGGAAAACTCTTCCAGTGACCTAGGTTGCTAAGAACAGGTTTCTTAGAGGTCTAGTAGGAAAATCTCTTATCTATTCTTTGATTTTTCCGCTGTCTTTATTGTTGTGTTGCGTTCTTTCTCCATCTTTTTTTTAATCCCTTCATCCTTCTTCGTTCTAATAACTTCTTATCCTCTAGTATCAGTTACAGGTCATAGGTAAATTCTTATTTATTTATACGTTCCATGGGTTTTGTTTACTTTCTTTGTTTTTTTCTCTTTAATTTCTGTAAATTCACTTTAGAGTCCACAAAAAACCAAAAAAAGAGAGTCACAAAAACAGATTGAGTATTATGATAGTGATGATGAAGGAATCTCATATGCAAAAAAGGGTTCTCGATTGCAAATCCTTGCATTTAAAGGGAGGAATGATCCTGAAGCTTATGTCGGATGGAAAAAGGAAGGTAGAGTCGATTTTTGCAAATTACATCCTTTCAGAGAAAAAGAATGTTCGACTGGTACAAGCCAATTTTTTTGACGCTGCACGTATATGGTAGACTGAATTAGGACGATCTAGAAGACGACATGAAAAAAAAATCCAATTTCCTGTTGGGAGAAGATGAAGAAAATCATGAGGAACCAGTTTGTCCATTATCATACCACATGAGCAATTGGGTTGTGCCACCATAATGCCACAACGAATTTTTTAGAAAATTTTGTAAGTTACAACAAGGTTCATAATCAGTGATGGAGTACTACAAGGAGTTTCGATATTTGATGGACAAGGCCAATATTAAACTGAGTCCTGAGGTCCTTAAGGAACAATTTTTGTTTGGATTACGCGAAGACCTTACAGATAAAGTACAACGCTACCGTCACGAGACCATGTAGGATTTGGTCAAAGTGGCCATTGACATGGAGTATATGCAATAATTTATAGCAACTTAGCATTCCAAAGGAGCAAAATGTGAGGATAAGACAAACGTCAAAGTTTCTGATTTCAAGAAGGATATTATAAATCGACATAAGAAGAGGATTTCTTCTAGGCCTATCTTTCATTCTACTTGAAAGCTAGAGATAGAAGAATTTGTTGAGTATACTGTAGAGGGTGATGTGTCTTTAGAAAATTTAAAAGTGCAGAATTTCTCAACTAGGTCCTTGAAATATGAATAATTTGAAAAATATGAGAGAAAAAAACTGAGAAAGAAAGTGAGTGTTTGAGTGAAAAGAATTCATGTTTGATTGAAAGCAAGAGTTTTGTGAGAAAAGAGGAGAATGGTGAGCGAGAGGAGTCAATGAGTGAAAAAAACGTTGAGAGCAATAAACACACTTGTGAGAGAGATCTAGAAAGTTCTAGCTTAGACAAGAGTGCATTAGTATCATTGAATTCCACGGAGTCCTTAGTTTCTTATACATCTAACCATGAAATTCGTAGGGTTTTTATATCAACTCTCCCAGGCTTTGTAGATTCACTGGTCAATTATGGAGGCATTAATATGGATGAAAAGGAAGAAAGACAAATTGCACACTTTGGACAAGATGGTGAAAGCATGGTTGGAAAGATTGAACTTGAACACATGAGGGACATAGCCACAATTCAGTGGGTAGAGAAGAGCCATCAAACAATGGTATTTGAACCTCGAGATTGGGTTTGGATTCCTTGGAGGGAAGAAGAGATTATCATTTAAGATTCGAGGATGAATCTTTTTTAAGAGAGAGAAGATGATATGTGTTCAGGAGGGCATTTTCGTCATTTTAGAGCTAAGTGACAAAATGGTAATCTCGTCATGTTCAAAGATCTAAATACTAGAAGAATCATACCATGCTGGTCTTGGACATCAAGAAGACCAAAAGTCCGTCTCAAAAATAGAGGTGCTGAAATGGCGACAACACATAAGGCCCATTGGGCTAAGTTAGGACAGTAAGAGGCCCAACGTTGTTTTTCACGTCCAGTGGAAAACACAAATTTAATTTTATTTTCAAATTTATTTAGCATTTATTTTAGTTTGTTTTGCTGTTAGAGTTTGTTAGAAGATTTTATTTACTCTAATTTGCTTAGTAGTATTTTTAGGGATTTTAAATTTAAATTAAATCTGATCTAATCTAATAAGATCAAATCTGATTAAATTAGTTATCATACCTTTAAGATTTTAAAATTTAACTCAAATCTGATCTAATTCAATAAGATCAAATATAATTTAAATTAGTTATCTTATCTTTAGAAAATTTAAATTAAGTTATCTTATCTTTATCTTTTAGTTAGTTTGTTAGGGGCCTATTTAACCTTTGGTAAGACAATTTACATAACTTTTGATGAATAAAATTTTTAGTTGCTTTATGCATGTTTTTAATTTGATTAAGTGAGGTGAGTGATTTTCTTCGCTTGTTGCATGAAGAAGATTGAAGGATCCAACACTAAGGTGATATACGTGGTGCTCTCTTTCAATGTTTATCCCTCTGATCTAGGTTGTCAAGGACAGGTTCTTTGATGGTCTAATAGGGAAAACCTTTCTAGTAACCTATGTTGCTAAGAACAAGTTTCTTAGAGGTCTAGTAGGAAAACCCCTTCCAGTGGCCTAGGTTGCTAAGAATAGGTTTCTTAGAGGTCTAGTAGGAAAATCCCTTATCTATCCATTTATTTTTCCGCTGTGTCTTTTCTATTGTGTTGCGTCTTTTTTCCATCTTTTTTCTTATCCCTTTATCCTTCTTCGTTCTAATAAGTTCTTATCACAACCACCGTCCTCACCATGTCAATTCGAACTCATTTTCAATTCAACACAAGCAAACATACCCACAATCCGAATTAATCATTACAGAATTAAATCGAAAGGAATTCTCGACTTTCTATTCAACTCTCTAGTTTGATAAGTGAGGGAATGCTCAACCTCAAGCTCATCTACCACAACAAGAGAGGAAATTCTCGACCTCAACTTGTGTATCATAGCATGTGAGAGAATCCTCAATCTCAATGTACCTTTACGTGAGCAGGATAACACCATCGTCCTTACAACACAATTTTTGTTGTCTCTTTACTTCATAATCACAACACGAGAGAGGGAATTCTCTAAGCCAACTCGCTTATTCACTCACTTCCTCAATCAATTTCATATTCAATTGGTTCACTGCTCATAAACCCCTCATTATAATCATCATTCTCATCATACTCAATCATTACTCATTATCCCATTCATCCTCATCGCGCATCACTTCACATCTTATTCAATTTACTTATTTTCACTAACTCGACTCTTTAGTTTTTTATCCCTAACCCTTCTATCCTTGATTACACTGGCTCTATATTTTCATCGAAGTTTATAAAGGTTTAGAAGACCAAAAGAATGGTTGAAAGCCATAAAAATACATTTTCCCTAATTTTGGGAGGTATGTATACGCATACATGTGGTGTGCGTACGCACAGGTTGAAACTTGGGTGTCCGCATATGAATGTAAAGTCATGCATATACATACACCAAATTTTGGACCATGCCACGTATGCATGTAGTGTCCATACGTGGGAGCACCTGGCAGAGGCCAATGCCTGCGTTTGCGCGTCACGTGCCGCATATGCATCCATATCAGAAACCAGAAAATTTAATATGTTGCAAAAATCAGTTTTTCAGTCCAATTTTTAAAATCTCAACTTTTTCCACGAAATTCTATTTTCAACAATTCTTAAACCGTTAGAAAGACCGATAAATAAATTTTCATAAAAATCTATTTTTGAAAAATTTTCAACTCCGAGGACTAAATTACAGAGCACGAAACTTGGTCAAAAATTGGTTATTACCTAAAACTGAATTTACTAATTTTTCCAATAGTTCACAAGCCTCAATCGTTTTCAACCAACAAAATGAACCCAAACTAACACAAGTCACATATTCACACATAACCAAATCCAAACTTACTCCATGTACAGATTCCAACTCAAATACATCCATTTTATTTTTCAAAAACCTCATTTTTCACTGTTTCATCAATCAATCAAATTCTCATACATTCTGATGTGCGGAAAACGATCCGACACAAACTCACCGGCAAGTGTACCGGGTCGCATCAAGTAATAATAACTCACATGAGTGAGGTCGATCCCACAGGGATTGAAGGATTGAGCAATTTTAGTTTAGTGGTTGATTTAGTCAAGCGAATCAAGTATTGGTTGAGTGATTTGTGTTTAACAGGAAGTAAATGGCAGTAAATATAAAGGGGGAAGGGTAGAATTGCAGAAATTAGGAGAAACTGAAAGTAAAAGGACTGAATCTTAAAGAACAAGAAAGTAAATGACTGAAACTTAAAGTGCAAGAAATGTAAATTGCAGTAACTTAAATTGCAAGGAATATAAATTGCTTGAATATAAAAGGGATTTGAGGACAGGGATTTCAGAATTTAAGCAAGAGAATGTGAATTGCAACAATCAATAGAGCAGAAATTGAATTAGAAACAATTAGAATTCAAGCAGTAAGGAAATAAAGTGCAGCAGAGGTTCACAGAAGAACCAAAAGTAAATTGGGATCTCAGGTCTCCAGAGACTAGGTAGCAAAGCCTAGATCTCAATTGCCTTCCCAGATCCAAGTTCACAAAGCAATTGACAAGAGATTGAAGAAGAAGCAGTAAAGGAAATTGAAATTGAATTTAATTATGCAGAAAGGGATTAAAGAGATTTTGAATGGAGGTTGAGACAGAATTTCCTCAACTCTTCACACCCAAAACTCAAAACAAGAAAAGTAAAAGTGCCCAAGCAAGAACGAGGAAGAAGAGAGATCAATTCTCCTCCCCAATTCTCTGAAATCTCGGTGAAGTCACCAAGAGAGGTTACCCCAGCTCAAAATAAAAGTCAAGGTTCAAAGGAAAATTCAAAGTGCAAAAGTAGTGCAAAGGATGAAAGTAAAGGTCCTAATTACATCAAACTAACTCCTATTTATACACTTTCTATTCTTGGATCCTGGGATTTGGATGGGCTTTTGATTTGATGAAGAATTGAATTTTATTGGATTTTTAATCCAATTTTAGCCCATGAAGGATTGCTTCCAGGAGGTTGCCCTGCCCTTGCGGAGGGCAGGGCAGGATTTGGTGTTTGGTGCGTGCGTGGTGCGGGCGTTGCTGCAGGCTTGGTGCGCAGGATGCTGCCCTGCCCTCGTGGAGGGCAGGGCAGAAAAAGTTGGTGCGCCAGATTGGTGCTTGGTGCGTGCGTGGTGCGGCCAGATGATGCTGTGGTGCGCCAGAATTGTGCCTTGGTGCGCCAGATTCATGCCACAACAAAAGGCTGCCCTGCCCTCGCGGAGGGCAGGGCAGTGTTTCCACTTTGACGTCCCGAGTTCGAAACTTGGATGCTACACACGCTACCTATTTTTCTTGGCTTTCTTGGTACCAAAGTGAAGCTTAATTCCTTGCTTCCTCATGGTCCCGTGTTCAACTCTTGTGGCAAGCATTGTAGACATTTTCCTTTGATTTTCTTCCTTTGGTGAGCCCGATACTGCCCTTGTGGAGGGCAGGGCAAGGTTTTGTTCTTCTTGATTCCAAGGCACAAATTTGTGCTCTGCCCTTGTAGTGGGCAGGGCAGAGTTGCCTTTCATGCTTGGTTCCATTATGTTGCCCTCCTAGAGGGCAGTGTGCCCTTGTGGAGGGCAATGCTTGCCTTCCTCATTTTGTGCGCCACACTTCTTCTCTCTTTGACCACATTTTCTTCTCCTTGGGCCACACTTCCTTAGGCCACGCTTTTCCTTTTTTTCTTTTCTTCACCTACAATAAATCAAAACAACTACTCAAAGTATCACTAAATTCAAGAGGCTTATAAATCAATTAAAATTCAATTAAAATTAGCTTAAACCTCATGAGTTAACATAAATTTCATGGTGGTTGTTTGATTTAAAGAAGTTATGCATTTCCATTCCAAATCACTTACTTAGGATGCAAGAAAGTGCATAAAGACTAACAAAACAAGTAAAATTAGCTTGAAAAATGGGTATATGATGACTAGTCATCACAACACCAAACTTAAATCTTGCTTGTCCCCAAGCAAGCATCAAAACTAAGAGAAATTGAAATGAATAAGAAAAGAACACATATCCTTATTAGGCATATAGCAGAACTTGATTTTTGGGGTCTTCATGAATGATAACTCAAGTTATTGTTTGCTGTTACATAGTATATGTTCCGAGGGTAACCTGAAACTGTAGGTCGATCTCGGATGAGATCTTCTGTGCTGGTCGGAGCTGTTGTGTCCGACTTGTTGATGGTGGTCGGAGCCGCCGCGTCCGACTTGTAGATGGTGGCCAGAGCTGCCGCGTCCGACTTGTTGGACTGGTTGCACTGCTGATCCTTCGTCACCGGAGGGTGGGGGGTACCTGCAAGAGACTCCGATGCTTAAGTTAGCATGGGTATTAAACAGGTTTTATGTAGAATCAGAGTATGAGTTATACCTGGGTGCTCCAGTGTATTTATAATGGTGAGAAGTGACCTTCTTAGATAAGATAAGTTAGTTATCTTATCTTATCTTTGGGTGAGGTCAGCTTATCTTCAACGAAACCGCCTTTATCTTTCGGCTGCCTTTGGATTGGGCTTTGTTCCTTCGTTTGGGCCTTCTTGGGCCTCTGTGGCGTTTTGGCCAAGCTCTTTGAGAAGAGGTCGGATATTGGCCGAGCTCTTTGAGAAGAGGTCGGATATTGGCCGAGCTCTTTAAGAAGAGGTCGGATATTTGGCCGAGCTCTTTAAGAAGAGGTCGGATATTGGCCGAGCTCTTTAAGAAGAGGTCGGATAGCCTGACCTGAAGAGGTCGGTTGGCTTGTTGCTAAACATCCCAGGTCGGACATCTTGACCCAGGGTATGAACAGTGCCCCTGCTTGAGTTCGATCTTTTCGTGAGATCGTGTTTTTCAGAGCTTCGATCTCTTTGGAAGTCGTGCTCAAGCATCTGTCTGGCTTTGATTCTTCATTGCTTTGAAATCTTTTGCAGATTTTCTAGAGGTTTGGTACTTCACAGTCCGTCCTCTTTTGAGTAGTAGTGTGGGTTTTCTACCCTTGCCTTCTGGATCACGCCTTGCTTTTGTGTCGACAACCCTCTGCTTTGGTGAAGTTATCCTTGCGGCTTGATATCCGGACTCTTAGTGACTTGTCTGATGACTTTTTAGTGTTCTTTGTATAGAACCTTTTTAGTCTCGGATGACGCACGTAGCCCTGTTTGAGATTGTGCCTTCTTTGAGTGGAGTTGTATCCCTTTTAGCTAAGCACTTTTGAGCCTTAAGGTTTTTTCTTAACCTTTTGGCTTGTTCTTTTTTGAGATTGTACTTGCGCCTCTTCTTAGCTGACGTCGACCTGTACGACTTTGCCCCTGCTTGAGTTCGATCTTTCCGTGAGATCGTGCTCTCTTTGGGGGAAGTCGTACTCAAGCATCCTGACTTTGGTCGATCTTGAGTAGTTTTATCTTGTGCGAGTTTGGCATTGCCTTTTTTTTTTTTTAGTTTGTTGAGAGGTCTTTTCCGACTTGTTTGTCTTCACTGTTCGGGCTTTTTAGTCATAATCCAACAACTTTTTAGGTATAGTTCCTGATGGGAAACCTTTTATAGTCTGTTTGGATGACTTTTTAGCGCCGTTTTGATTTGTGCTTTTGCCTTTTAAGTAGTGTCTTTTTTCAAGACTTCGTACCTTTTAGCAAAGCATTCCTGGCATTCCTCTGGCCGTTCTTTGTCCCCTTTGTGGATCTTTGTAGAGTGTCGGTATTTTGTTGTCCGACCTCTTTTGATCACTGCCGGTTTTGTCCACTTTCTGCTTGGTTGAGGTGGTCCTTGGGGCTAACTTGTCCGACGACTTTTTAGTGTTCTTTGGTAGAACCTTTTTAGTTGGTCTGAACAATTTTGATAGCCTTGTCATGGAGCCGTGGCTTTTTGGGCAAAGCTATGTCCCTTTTAGCGCACGCTTTTCGTTGGTCCAATTTCTCGTGTCAACGAGCTGTAGCTTTGGGCCGACTTCTTCATGTCGGTCGCTTCTAAGTTATTTCTAGTAATCCTCTTTATTGGACCTCTGTCAGGTCTCTTTCAGGGATTACTTTTTATAACTTTTTGTTTATGGGACGACTTCTTTACGTCAGTCCCTTCTCCAAGTTATTTTTGTAATCCTCTTTCTTGGACCTTTGTCAGATCTCTTTCAGGGATTACTTTTATAACTTGTCCGTTGTAGGAGACCGACTTCTTTATGTCGATCTCTTCTAAGTTATTTCGTAACCCTCTTTCTTGGACCTTTGTCAGGTCTCTTTCAGGGATTACTTCTATAACTTTATTATTGTAGGAGACCGACTTCTTCATGTTGATCTCTTCTAAGTTATTTCATAATCCTCTTTCTTGATCGGAGCTCTCTCTCGGACTCTTGGAAGTAGGTCGAGTTCTTTCCTTATTTGCCCGAGTTGTTTGGTAGTAATTCCATAGTCGACCTATGTCTTTGAGATGTCTACTAAGATCCCGGACAGCGTGTCTGATTAGCTGGTATTTCATAGTTTAAATGCGTGTTACTGTGGCTGACCCTGAGTACATCCCTTATACCGCCTTTGAGACCGATTTGTTGTGGTCTTGTAATGTAGCTCGGATGAGGCTTCTGTTATTGCCCCTTGGTTGGCTAGTTTTGAAAATGCATCAGCTCGGGCATTCTGCTCTCAAGGTATGTGTCGGACCTCATATCCCCGAATTGTCCGAGCTGTTGGTGCTGGCTGGTTTTGAAAATGCATAGGCTCGGGCATTCTATGTGTCGGGCTTCATTTTTCTCCGATTTGTCCGAGTTGTTGGTGCTGGCTGCATTAGCTCGGGCATTCTATGTGTCAGACTTCATTTTCCCCGATTTGTCCGAGCTATTTTCTGTTTTTGTCCAGAGTCCCCCGAATTGTCCGAGATGTTCTCTGGTTTTGTCCAAGGTCTCCCGAATTATCCGAGCTGTCCTCTGTAGGATTCTTCCAGCTAAGTTTATTTTCTGCAGGATGCCCTTTATTGGCTGGTTGGTTGGAACTCTGATAGTGTGAGCTTGAAAGTATGGGTGGAGTCATCGAGAGGTGAGTATGAGGGTGTAGGCGAACTTTTTCTATCTGTTGATAGGTTAGTTCGGTCCCTTGTAAAGATTTGCTGATGAAGTAGACGGGTTGTTTCCCACTTTCGTCTTCTCTGACTAGTGCTGAGGCTATTGCCTGACTTCCCACTACGAGGTATAATGAGTTCTTCACTTTCCCGTGGTCTGGAAAGGATGGGTGGTTGCCCCAAGAATTTTGAAATCTCGGAAGGCTTGTTCGTACTCCGTTGTCCTTTTCAACTCGTCCGACCTCCTTGATGTGAGGTGGACCTTCAACTCGCCCGACCTCTTTGGTGTGAGGTGGACCTTCAACTCGCCCGACCTCTTTGGTATGAGGTGGACCTTCAACTCGTCCGACCTCTTGGTTGTGAGGTGGACCTTCAACTTGTCCGACCTCTTTGGTGTGAGGTGGACCTTCAACTCGTCCGACCTCTTGGTTGTGAGGTGGACCTTCAACTTGTCCGACCTCTTTGGTGTGAGGTGGACCTTCAATTTGCCCGACATCTTCGGTGTGAGGTGGACCTTCAACTTGTCCGACCTCTTTGGTGTGAGGTGGAGCTTAAACTCGCCCGACATCTTCAGTGTGAGGTGGACCTTCAACTTGTCCGACCTCTTTGGTGTGAGGTGGAGCTTAAACTCGCCCGACATCTTCAGTGTGAGGTGGACCTTCAACTTGTCCGACCTCTTTGGTGTGAGGTAGACCTTAACTCGCCCGACCTCTTCCGTGTGAGGTGGACCTTCAACTCGTCCGACCTCTTTGTTGTGAGATGGACCTTCAATTTGTCCGACCTCTTTGTTGTGAGGTGGACCTTAACTCGCCCGACCTCTTCCGTGTGAGGTGGACCTTCAACTCGTCCGACCTCTTTGGTGTGAGGTGGACCTTCAACTCGCCCGACCTCTTCGGTGTGAGGTGGACCTTCAACTTGCCCAATTCTTTGTTATGAGGTGGGCCTTCAACTCGTCCGACCTCTTGGTTGTGAGGTGGACCTTCAACTTGTCCGACCTCTTTGGTGTGAGGTGGACCTTCAACTCGTCCGACCTCTTGGTTGTGAGGTGGACCTTCAACTTGTCCGACCTCTTTGGTGTGAGGTGGACCTTCAATTTGCCCGACATCTTCGGTGTGAGGTGGACCTTCAACTTGTCCGACCTCTTTGGTGTGAGGTGGAGCTTAAACTCGCCCGACATCTTCAGTGTGAGGTGGACCTTCAACTTGTCCGACCTCTTTGGTGTGAGGTGGAGCTTAAACTCGCCCGACATCTTCGGTGTGAGGTGGACCTTCAACTTGTCCGACCTCTTTGGTGTGAGGTGGAGCTTAAACTCGCCCGACATCTTCAGTGTGAGGTGGACCTTCAACTTGTCCGACCTCTTTGGTGTGAGGTGGAGCTTAAACTCGCCCGACATCTTCAGTGCGAGGTGGACCTTCAACTTGTCCGACCTCTTTGGTGTGAGGTAGACCTTAACTCGCCCGACCTCTTCCGTGTGAGGTGGACCTTCAACTCGTCCGACCTCTTTGTTGTGAGATGGACCTTCAATTTGTCCGACCTCTTTGTTGTGAGGTGGACCTTAACTCGCCCGACCTCTTCCGTGTGAGGTAGACCTTCAACTCGTCCGACCTCTTTGGTGTGAGGTGGACCTTCAACTCGCCCGACCTCTTCGGTGTGAGGTGGACCTTCAACTTGCCCAATTCTTTGATCTTCTCTTTTCTTGGACTCTTTATCCTTGTCCCGTGGTGGGTTAGGAGAATTCGGTTTTTTAGCTTTCTCCTAGTCGAGAGTTCTCTTCCATGTTGATGTATTTCTGTTCCCATTCCTGTACCTCGTTCAGAGATGTTGGGTGCTTCTTGGATATTGAGTGGCTGAGAGGTCCTTCTCTTAGGCCATTGATGAGTCCCATGATGGCCGCTTTTGTTGGAAGACTTTGTATGTCAAGGCATGCGTTGTTGAATCTTTCCATGTAGCTGTGAAGGCTTTTCTGATCTCCTTGTTTAATTCCCAGCAAGCTTGAAGTGTGTTTGGCTTTATCCTTCTGGATGGAGAACCTGGTGAGGAATCTTCTTAACAAGGTCGTCAAACTTGTGATGGATCTTGGAGACAAACTGTCGAAGCACCATATTGCTGTCTTCGTTAGAGTAGTCGGGAAGACTTTGCATCGAATGGCGTCCGATGTGTCGGTGAGGTACATTCTTCTGAAATTACTGAGATGATGGCTTGGATCCAATGTGCCGCCGTACGGGATCATGTCGGGAGCCTTGAAGTCCTTTGGGACTTTAGCTTTCATGATATCTTTGGTGAATGGGTCTTGATCTTTGTAGGGGCTGTCTTTGTGACCGGATCGAGTTGTTTTGGCCTCGAGATCTGCTTCGAGTTTTAGGAGCTTGTCCTTTAACTCGTGGCATCACCTAACTTCCCTTCGTAGGTCTCTCTCAGCTTCTTGTTGATGTTCCACCTTTTTTTCGAGTTGCTTTAAGCGATCTTGAAGTGCCTCCATAGCCTCCTCTTTTGGCGAATTCTCGCCTTTGGTGGGTTGAAGAGTATCTTTTGGTGTAGTATCCGCGTCTTTGTGCGGTGTTCTATCCTCTAGATCTGAATCATGGTCGTTGTCATGGTTGTCCGCCATGGTGATGGGATGACTTCCAGGTTCCCCGGCAACGGCGCCAATGTTCCGAGGGTAACCTGAAACTGTAGGTCGATCTCGGATGAGATCTTCTGTGCTGGTCGGAGCTGTTGTGTCCGACTTGTTGATGGTGGTCGGAGCCGCCGCGTCCGACTTGTAGATGGTGGCCAGAGCTGCCGCGTCCGACTTGTTGGACTGGTTGCACTGCTGATCCTTTGTCACCGGAGGGTGGGGGGTACCTGCAAGAGACTCCGATGCTTAAGTTAGCATGGGTATTAAACAGGTTTTATGTAGAATCAGAGTATGAGTTATACCTGGGTGCTCCAGTGTATTTATAATGGTGAGAAGTGACCTTCTTAGATAAGATAAGTTAGTTATCTTATCTTATCTTTGGGTGAGGTCAGCTTATCTTCAACGGAACCGCCTTTATCTTTCGGCTGCCTTTGGATTGGGCTTTGTTCCTTCGTTTGGGCCTTCTTGGGCCTCTGTGGCGTTTTGGCCAAGCTCTTTGAGAAGAGGTCAGATATTGCTCTTTGAGAAGAGGTCAGATATTGGCCGAGCTCTTTAAGAAGAGGTCGGATATTTGGCCGAGCTCTTTAAGAAGAGGTCGGATATTGGCCGAGCTCTTTAAGAAGAGGTCGGATAGCCTGACCTGAAGAGGTCGGTTGGCTTGTTGCTAAACATCCCAGGTCGGACATCTTGACCCAGGGTATGAACAGTATACATTTTTCATCAAAGGTTTGCTAAACTTGCTGTTATAAGACTTGCTCTTTGATCACTCCCTTGCTAACTTTTCTTTCTTATAATGCTTAACAAACTTATTCTTTTGGAGGTTTGGTGTCAAATGTTGCAGTAGTAGCCTTTGGCTTTATTGTTTTCTTTCTATTACTCAACATCTTTCCACCATAGACACTTGGCTCACTATTTCTTCCTAGGATCATTGATGCCCAGCATCTCTTTGGATAACTAAATGTTCTGTATCTAAGTTGCTCTTTATTGTGGACTTTCAATTGGCCATCCCAAATCAGTTGATCTAAGTGACCGGGTTTTAAAATACCCCTTAGAATTTACTCATCCAAGCATATCTTAGTACAAGAACACCACAGGCATGTATCCTAGGGTCCAAGCTATTGGTGTCCAACCTTTATTCTTTGTTTTTCTTGCCACTTTGGCTTTTTGTTCTTCCTTTTCTTTCTGTTTTTGTTCTCAAGGGCTTTTTATTTATTGATAAGGGTCTTTATAACAGCAAGCTAACTCACAGTTGAATGAGAATGATATTATGCAACAATTATTTCATGAGTTATGCATTTAATCAAACACATATACCACCATTAACTTCCATTCTACTTATGCAACATTGGATATTTCACTTTTCAATTCAAACCAAATCTCTTTTATTCAAGCATATGGGAAACAAAACAAAATTAAAGCTAAGTGATGAATGACAAGCATTATGCAAATCATTTCTCTAGCTACTTATTGAACAACAGAAAGTACAAGAAAAAGAAATAAAAAGGAAATAAACAGTGGAGGCATATCATGTCTCAGACATGCTTCTCCTTATTAGAAGAGTGAAAGAGGGTGAATGAAAGAACTTTGCCACCTTCTATTGGTCGTGGCTGCTGCTTGATTCTCCCTTCTTCTTCTTTCTCTTCCCTAGTTTGGAATAATCTCGGATCTCTTCACCATTTCATACCATCCCTTAGCCACAGGAGTGAGATTTATCCTCCTCAAGTGACTTGGAACTCCCTTTGAATCTCTTTCCCAATCTGTATTCTCCACACATAACCCCTGCAAGATCTCATCAGGATTGTTTTCTATCTGCAATCTGGTTTCATAACTGGGCTCTGCATAAGTTATGGTTCTCAACTTGAGGGCCCTTGTGATGGCAGCTGGGCTAAAACTCACTTCAACTCCTCTGACATAACTTGTATAAGGAGCACTATCTTTGTTTTCTTTTACAGCATTTGCATAGAACTCCCTAATCATAAGTGCACTGATGTCAACAAGAGGAGCACAGAAAAGTTCCCACCTTCTTTCTTTAGTGATTTGCCTCATGATGGGGTATTCCCCATCTCTCAACTCAAGGCCTTTCTCATAAATGACATTCTTTGTCTCCATGAACCTATGATATCTCCCTTCATGGAATTGGGATCTAAATTTGGTTGCATCAAATGATGGAGGTTCGGTTACCATAGGTTCCTTTCCCGGCCTTCTTTTTGAACTTGAGGAGGCCATCGGATTTGAGGTATGGTTCGGTTTTGTTGTGTGAGATAAGGGAATTATGTTGGTTTTGGAAGTGGAAGAGATTATGGCTTTCATATGAAAGTGGCTTGAATGAGTGTGTATACCGTGTTGGTGCCAACGGCTATTTATAGGTGGATTTTTCAAGCTTTCCAACAAAACCATAATGAGTGAGAAAAGGGACTCGTTGGTGCTCATGAAGGGTTAAGATTGAGTTGTTCATCCAAGGGATGCATGAAATGGACGGCCTGCATGTATTGTTGAGGCTTTGACGAGGATCCTTCTCCCATTGGCTGCATGCATTCAGGTGTTCTAGGATGCATGCATGCAAATTCTGTTTCCCCATGAACGCGTTCTTCTAGGCACATGTGACCATCCTCTCATAGCTTATCCTAGCCGTGTGATACGTAAAAATTTAATTTCACGTAATTACCGGCAAGTATACCGGGTCGTATCAAGTAATAAAACTCACAAAGAGTGAGGTCGATCCCACGGAGATTGGTAGATTAAGCAACTTTAGTTAAATGGTAGATTTAGTCAAGCAAACATAGTTTTGATTTCATGAGCATTTTGATTTTTGAACATAATTGCAAGAATGTAAATGACACACAATGTAAAGAACTAGAATAGAGAAATAAAATGAAAGTAAATGACGGAAACTTAAAGTGCAAGGAACTTAAATGACATCAAAGATAAATTGCAAGGAATTAAAGGTTGCAGAAATTTAAAGAACATAAGAGTAAATGGCAAGAAATAAAGGAACAGAATGTAATAACAAGAATAGTAAATTGACAGGATGTAGAAGGGAGTTGGGCAATGGGTTTTCAAACACTAAGAACAAGAGAAATAAGAATTAATGATAGAGAGGATCATTAGGGATCAGAGATGCTAATTTTCATGAATTGATGTTAGTCAAATCTTCCTCAATCATGGGTATAGATCCATGGCAAGTGGGTGATTGAATCCCAATCTCTTGGTGATTCAATCTCTCTCAACATAACCAATTGCCACTCTCGTGATCTAATTGTTCATGAGAAGAGATGAAGCTCAAATCTAATCCAGCCACACAATTCCTATAATCTCAACCAAGGAGAGTTACATCTCACATACTAACCAAGGTATATTGATTAAAGAAATCATGAAAGGATGAACTCTAAACTGAATTATGTGGCTCATTCCTCAAATTCACCACATAATTCATGTAGATTAACCCCTCTCTCGATGGTGGTTGAATCTATGAAGAGCAAGAGTTCCCTCTTTAGATCAACCACTAGAATTGAGGAGGAGAAGATGGGTTCACCAATTCATTCCAACAAACAGAGCTCCTCCCCCTAATGGAAGTGGGGTTTAGTGAATCATAGCTCTAATTGAAAACTAAATTGCATGAAACTAAAGTGCATGAAAATAAAGAGTGAGACTTCAAAACAGAAATTGAGAATTCAAGAATTCATAGATGAAAACTACAAATTAAACTACACTACTACTAAGGAAGAAGAGAAGGGAAAGTGAAGAAGAGTGTATGAAGGGGAGGGGTCCGAAGACCCACTCTCAATGGAGTGTGCCAATTCACAGAATTTCAAATTGGTCTCCTCCGTCCCCCTCCAATCCAACCTCATTCTATGAAACTATGGCCTTTATATAGGCTTTCCTAAATTACAAATTGAAATGAAATTAAAAGCAAATTACAATTAAATGAAAATCAACTATTCTAGATGATTCTTGTGGCCTTGATTGATTGAGATTTGTGGGCTTTGCTTGCTTGAGGTTGGATTAGCTTCATGAAGGAATTCTTGTCAAGCAGGGCTCATTTTCACTGCTTTGGCCCAATGACTTGGCGTTGTTGCCAATAACTCCAAGCATAATGCACGTTGGCAACGTGCAAGTGGCTTTCCTGGAAGTGAGCTTTGAGACTTGGGCGTTGTTGGCCCAAGTTGTTGCTAACAACTTGCTTTTCCTCTTCTTGGCTCTACTTTCATGCTAAATGTAGCCCAGAATTTGAGTGTCAACCTTCTGCTTCAATATGGACTATTATACATTATTGGAAAGCTCTTGATGTCTACTTTCCAATGCCACTGGAATCACCTCATTTGGACTTCCCTAGCTCAAGTTATGCTCCATTGAAGATGGCAAGGTCAGGCTGCCCTGGTTGGGCGTTTTTGTGGATAACGCCACCAATAACGTGCTCAACAACGCCCCTAGCCCAAATTTCTTGGCCTGGGCGTTGTTGCTGGAGTTGCCAAGGAACACGCCAGTTCATTTTGGCCCTGGCAACGTGTTCGACTCCCCCTCCTTGGCCTACTCATGCTTCCTTGAATTTCAACCTCATTTCCTTGTTTTTGGGGCCTAAAGATGACTCTGATTCGAGCTTCCATTTCATGCTCCACTATAGACTATTATATATGGTTGGAAAGCTCTAAATGTCAGCTTTCCAATGCAATTGGAAGCACTCAATTTGGACATCTATAACTCAAGATATCTTCCATTGAAGAGGACATGGTCAGGCTGCCTTGTTGGAGTTGTTGTGGATAACGCCCCTACATTCCAAGTTAGCAACGTGCATCACAATTTCCTCACCATCCTGGCATTGTTGATGAACACTCCTTCTCTTCAGCACGTTGGCAACGTGCTCGAGCCTTTCTCAAGGCTCCATGTTTGCTTCCTGGCGTTGGCAACGTGCATGGCAAGGCTTATGGGCGTTAGCAACGTGCATGGCATGGCTTATGGGCGTTGGCAACTTGATTGGTGCCCTTCCTGGCATTGGCAACGTGCATGGTAAGGCATATGGGCGTTAGCAACGTGCATGGCATTCCTTTCTTCATTTTGGGCGTTGGCAACTTGGTTGGGCGTTGCCAACTTGGTGAGCAAGCCAGAAACAATACTTTCCATGTTTGAGGCTCTAAATGAAGCCCACATTTGAACCTTCAAATGAACTCCAATTTCATATTGTGATATATGGTTGAAAAGCTCTTGATGTCTACTTTCCAATGCCACTGATTTCACCTCAATTGGAGTTTTCTAGCTCAAGATACACGTTCTTGAAGAGAGCATCCTCAAGCTGCCTGGGCGTTGTTGCCCAAGTTGTTGGCAAACACGCCAGCAACAATGCCAGGCTCTTCTTCAACTTGGCTTGGGCGTTGCCAACTTGGTGTTGGCGTTGGCAACATGCTACTCTTCCCCTGGTGGCTTCCCCTGATGGCTCCTGGCGTTGCCAACTTGCTGCTCAAGTTGGCAACTTGCAATGCTTCATTTCCTTGCTCTCGGGGCTTGAGTTTCCCTCTGATTTGAGCTTCCATTCCTCGCCACATTATGGACTATTATATATCGTTGGAAAGCTCTTGATGTCAGCTTCTCAACTCAATTGGAATCATGCCAATTGGATCCTTGTGGTTCAAGATATTCATCCTTGAAGAGGGGGAGGTCAAGCTGCCAACTCTGCTGGACACACACTAGCAAGTTGCCAACTTGATTTCCAAGTTGCCAACTTGCTTGTTCTTCCTTTCTCCAATATTTTCTTGCTCCATTGTCTTCTTGCTTCATCACCTAACATAAACCAAAGAACTTTCCTCAAAGTTTTGCCATCTTATGCAATAATTTTCAAGGGAATCATTTACATCAACTTGTATATAAACTCCTTGATTTATTTGCATGAATTATGCCAAATTTCACTTAATTCTTGGTTCATGGATGCATGGAGGAAAACTCACAAAATTGCTCATTTATTTCAAAGAAAGTGAATGAACCTAAGCTAAAACTAACTAAACTAACTAATTAAAATGGCAAATATGCGAATGCATCACAACACCAAACTTAAACCTTGCTTGTCCTCAAGCAAGAAAAGAATCATGCAATAGAGATTGACAATCCAAGGTTAGAAGAACAGCAAGTTAATGTTCATGGCAAGCTAGTTTTCTATGCATGCTACAATCACAAAAGAAATGTAAATGATTGATGTTTCTATCTAGCTCACTTTATGAAATCTTTTTCTTATAATTCTTCCTTGAAACAAGCTTTTGATTTTTCTTATTAGCTTCTCCTTTTGGGTGCTTTGCCCCATGAGTTAATAACAAAGCTACGATTCTAAATGCTTTGTTTTCAAGTATTACCACTTGATACATAAGCACCACAAGCATTTAATTAGAGGACTTCATTAGGCTCATTTTTTCTTTTCTTTTCTTGACTCTCTAATCATTGATGCAAAGAACCTTGAGCTTTGAGGGAGTGCTTTTGCACTTGAGCCTAGCCTTGACTTTTAAGTGTTTTGTTTTCAAGCATTTTACTTGATACATAAACACCACAAGTACATAACAATGAAATTGTCATTGGTACTCAGAGCCTTCAGCTTTCTCATTCTTTCCCTTTTTCTTTTCTTGCCTTAATTGCATTTGCTTCTTCAAGGTTTTCATGATTTTCAAAAGATTTCACAAAAAGTCCTAGATGAAAACTTCAATTAAATAAAGTCTAATGTACTTGAGCAACAATCAATCATACTAGCTTTTCAATATTTGTATGCACATGCTAAGTTCTTCTTTCATGCCTTGTTTGTTTATGATCATGATGCTTTATTGCTTTTGAATTCACAAAACTCAAGTTGGTGGTCATAATGCCACAGCAGCATATTGCAATTTAGAAATCAAACTATGCCCATTCATATCTCACATGTATACAGAGAAGGTAATAAGACAATCATGCAATTTAAAGTGCTGGAAACAAATGAGAGAAAAAAAAAAGAACTTTACAACCTTGTAATTTATCTTCTCTATTGTTGTCCTTTTCCTCCTTTTCTTTCCCTTCCCACACCAAACTTAGAATGATTGCTTGTCCTCAAGCAACAATTAGAACCGTGGCTATGGGGCTAAGATAGATCATGAATGTCTTACACAATGAAACATTAGTAGCACATGTGTTTCAAGCAAACAAAATTAAAGATAACAATTAAGGCACAAGAGACAGAGACATTTTGATTGCAAACTTAAGAAGGTGAGCACAATACATTGCATAAAAGATAAGTGGCACACCAAACTTAGTGTGACACTTTCATTTGGAATTAATGCAAGTATCCAGTAAAGATTGGAAACAAATTTTGTTGCATAACAACACCAAACTTAGAATGCAATCATATGTCAATTTATTTGAATTAAAACTAAGCAAATGAAATTATTGTATGTTAAATACAATCACCAAGCTAAGAATCTATCATGAATAAGGATCTCTTGGTAATGTATTAACAAAAACAGTTAATAAGCAAACTAAATGAAAGCATTTAAAGATAGAAAAATAACTAAAGTAAGTAAAATGCAAAATTGTCAAATCAAAAGAGAAAACTAAAACTGCAGAGGCATTATGATTATGCAGACAAGTAGTGTTGCTTGAATAAATTGCATAGAAAATAAATGGCACACCAAACTTAGAATCTTGGTGTGTCACTCTCATTTTTGATTTGATGCAATCATCCAAAAAGATTGAAAACAATTTGTTGCAAGGCAACACCAAACTTAGAATGTAACCATATGCCAATTTATTGAATTTAAATAAAACAAAGAACGAAAACAAAGCAGAGAAGAGAAATTATACCTATGGTTGACATATTGTTCACTTTCTTCCTCTTCTTCCAGTTTGTTAACAGGAATGACTTTAAGGGGGAAGAAGATTCAGCTAGTGTCCCCTGTCTTGGCCTCTCCTCAGCAAACTTTCTTTTGTTAATGGCTTGATTGAGCTTGCTTGCTGGATCATGGGGAGGATTGCTTGTGGTTGACCCTTTTTTCTTCATGAATGTTGTCCTTGGTAGCTTGGTCACAATCCTCTTCTTGGTGCTTTTGTTAATTGCCTTCACTTCCTTGAATCCAAGTCTTGGTGGTTGTGTGATTGTTGGAGTCTTCTTTTCATCAAAAGCCTTTTGTATTGGTGGTTCCATGAGCCCTTCCTTCATGTGATTTTCTGCTTCACTTGAGTGTGAATTCTCTGGAATGACTTCCTCACGTTCATGCTCCTCCACTCCTTTCTTTGCACCCAACATTTGCTTTAATAGCTCTATCATGGAGGAGGTTTGTTGATCTTCCCAACATTTCTTCATCTCCTCTTCATACCTTTCAATCATGGTTTCAAGTGTTGAGGCGTTTTGGTCCAGGGAAGTTTGTGAGAGTTGTGAGTCTTCATGTTCTCTTGTCATCTCAAGTGCAATTTCAGGTTCAACCACCTCTACCTCATTTTTCATTGAAATTTTTCTTGACAAAGAGGCTTCCTCATCTTGCTTTTCCACTTCCTCACCCACAAATTTGTCTTCATCCGTACTGTTTGATGGTTCTAAGTTCCTCTTTGTTTGCTCTAAGGACCCATTTATCTGCTCGAGGATGGTTTCTTCCCAAGATGGGGATTTTGTGTAAAATTCCACTAGTTTTCTCTGTATTTCAATGCCTTCAAGGTATTCCTCATCTGTTAATTCAAGAGATGAAGGTTGAGAGTAATTTTGGTGACGTGAATGTATTGTGGTGAAGTTGTGTTGAGGGGTGTGGAATAAGTTGTGTGATTGATGGGATGACTGGTATGGATTTTGGAGGAAACTTTGTGTTGAGGCATAATCAAGTGGTGAATAATTTTGATATGAAAAATTTGGAGGTGAGGTTGGATAATTAAGAGGTGCTGGCTCATGATGGATGGGATAAGAAACATTGAATTCTCCTTGGTTTTGTCCTTTCCAATCACAATTTGGATAGTTGTCCCATTCATAGGAGTATGAATCATTTTGTGTTCTTGTGAAGCATCCCATTTGGTTTGATTGCTCAAACCCCATCATTCCTTGGTCTTGATTTTCCCAACCACAATTAGTATGGTAACTTGAATCATTTTGTGGTGGTGGAAAATACCCCATGTAACTTTCTTGATCATTATGTGACCTTGGGGCATATCCCATTTGGGTTGATTGCTCATGATCCATCATTTCTTGTTGATATTCCCATCCACCATAAGGATAATGATATGAATCATTTTGTGGTGGTGGTTGGTATCCCATATGATTCTCTTGCTCATCTTGTGTCTCTGAAGCAAATCTCCATGGATTGGAGTGCTCAGAATTTGTATTTTCTTGGTGATATTCCCAGCCACCATTAGAGATTGGTGGTGGTGGGTGATATCCCAGAAAGTTTGTTTGATCAAAAGATGAGGTAAACTCCATTTAAGTTTTGTAAAACACAATCACAAAGCAATTGAAATACATGTCTCAGATGAGAATTTCTTAGTGAGGCAATAACACAAACACCTTAATGTCCAAAAAGAAAACAAAAAATTAAAAGAACTGTACAAAGAAAAAAAATGCTTAATCTATACTACCATTCACTTAATCATTGTCAATCTTTTCCAATCCCCGGCAACGGCGCCAAAAACTTGATACGTAAAAATTTAATTTCACGTAATTACCGGCAAGTATACCGGGTCGTATCAAGTAATAAAACTCACAAAGAGTGAGGTCGATCCCACGGAGATTGGTAGATTAAGCAACTTTAGTTAAATGGTAGATTTAGTCAAGCAAACATAGTTTTGATTTCATGAGCATTTTGATTTTTGAACATAATTGCAAGAATGTAAATGACACACAATGTAAAGAACTAGAATAGAGAAATAAAATGAAAGTAAATGACGGAAACTTAAAGTGCAAGGAACTTAAATGACATCAAAGATAAATTGCAAGGAATTAAAGGTTGCAGAAATTTAAAGAACATAAGAGTAAATGGCAAGAAATAAAGGAACAGAATGTAATAACAAGAATAGTAAATTGACAGGATGTAGAAGGGAGTTGGGCAATGGGTTTTCAAACACTAAGAACAAGAGAAATAAGAATTAATGATAGAGAGGATCATTAGGGATCAGAGATGCTAATTTTCATGAATTGATGTTAGTCAAATCTTCCTCAATCATGGGTATAGATCCATGGCAAGTGGGTGATTGAATCCCAATCTCTTGGTGATTCAATCTCTCTCAACATAACCAATTGCCACTCTCGTGATCTAATTGTTCATGAGAAGAGATGAAGCTCAAATCTAATCCAGCCACACAATTCCTATAATCTCAACCAAGGAGAGTTACATCTCACATACTAACCAAGGTATATTGATTAAAGAAATCATGAAAGGATGAACTCTAAACTGAATTATGTGGCTCATTCCTCAAATTCACCACATAATTCATGTAGATTAACCCCTCTCTCGATGGTGGTTGAATCTATGAAGAGCAAGAGTTCCCTCTTTAGATCAACCACTAGAATTGAGGAGGAGAAGATGGGTTCACCAATTCATTCCAACAAACAGAGCTCCTCCCCCTAATGGAAGTGGGGTTTAGTGAATCATAGCTCTAATTGAAAACTAAATTGCATGAAACTAAAGTGCATGAAAATAAAGAGTGAGACTTCAAAACAGAAATTGAGAATTCAAGAATTCATAGATGAAAACTACAAATTAAACTACACTACTACTAAGGAAGAAGAGAAGGGAAAGTGAAGAAGAGTGTATGAAGGGGAGGGGTCCGAAGACCCACTCTCAATGGAGTGTGCCAATTCACAGAATTTCAAATTGGTCTCCTCCGTCCCCCTCCAATCCAACCTCATTCTATGAAACTATGGCCTTTATATAGGCTTTCCTAAATTACAAATTGAAATGAAATTAAAAGCAAATTACAATTAAATGAAAATTAACTATTCTAGATGATTCTTGTGGCCTTGATTGATTGAGATTTGTGGGCTTTGCTTGCTTGAGGTTGGATTAGCTTCATGAAGGAATTCTTGTCAAGCAGGGCTCATTTTCACTGCTTTGGCCCAATGACTTGGCGTTGTTGCCAATAACTCCAAGCATAATGCACGTTGGCAACGTGCAAGTGGCTTTCCTGGAAGTGAGCTTTGAGACTTGGGCGTTGTTGGCCCAAGTTGTTGCTAACAACTTGCTTTTCCTCTTCTTGGCTCTACTTTCATGCTAAATGTAGCCCAGAATTTGAGTATCAACCTTCTGCTTCAATATGGACTATTATACATTATTGGAAAGCTCTTGATGTCTACTTTCCAATGCCACTGGAATCACCTCATTTGGACTTCCCTAGCTCAAGTTATGCTCCATTGAAGATGGCAAGGTCAGGCTGCCCTGGTTGGGCGTTTTTGTGGATAACGCCACCAATAACGTGCTCAACAACGCCCCTAGCCCAAATTTCTTGGCCTGGGCGTTGTTGCTGGAGTTGCCAAGGAACACGCCAGTTCATTTTGGCCCTGGCAACGTGTTCGACTCCCCCTCCTTGGCCTACTCATGCTTCCTTGAATTTCAACCTCATTTCCTTGTTTTTGGGGCCTAAAGATGACTCTGATTCGAGCTTCCATTTCATGCTCCACTATAGACTATTATATATGGTTGGAAAGCTATAAATGTCAGCTTTCCAATGCAATTGGAAGCACTCAATTTGGACATCTATAACTCAAGATATCTTCCATTGAAGAGGACATGGTCAGGCTGCCTTGTTGGAGTTGTTGTGGATAACGCCCCTACATTCCAAGTTAGCAACGTGCATCACAATTTCCTCACCATCCTGGCGTTGTTGATGAACACTCCTTCTCTTCAGCACGTTGGCAACGTGCTCGAGCCTTTCTCAAGGCTCCATGTTTGCTTCCTGGCGTTGGCAACGTGCATGGCAAGGCTTATGGGCGTTAGCAACGTGCATGGCATGGCTTATGGGCGTTGGCAACTTGATTGGTGCCCTTCCTGGCATTGGCAACGTGCATGGCAAGGCTTATGGGCGTTAGCAACGTGCATGGCATTCCTTTCTTCATTTTGGGCGTTGGCAACTTGGTTGGGCGTTGCCAACTTGGTGAGCAAGCCAGAAACAATACTTTCCATGTTTGAGGCTCTAAATGAAGCCCACATTTGAACCTTCAAATGAACTCCAATTTCATATTGTGATATATGGTTGAAAAGCTCTTGATGTCTACTTTCCAATGTCACTGATTTCACCTCAATTGGAGTTTTCTAGCCCAAGATACACGTTCTTGAAGAGAGCATCCTCAAGCTGCCTGGGCGTTGTTGCCCAAGTTGTTGGCAAACACGCCAGCAACAACGCCAGGCTCTTCTTCAACTTGGCTTGGGCGTTGCCAACTTGGTGTTGGCGTTGGCAACGTGCTACTCTTCCCCTGGTGGCTTCCCCTGATGGCTCCTGGCGTTGCCAACTTGCTGCTCAAGTTGGCAACTTGCAATGCTTCATTTCCTTGCTCTCGGGGCTTGAGTTTCCCTCTGATTTGAGCTTCCATTCCTCGCCACATTATGGACTATTATATATCGTTGGAAAGCTCTTGATGTCAGCTTCTCAACGCAATTGGAATCATGCCAATTGGATCCTTGTGGTTCAAGATATTCATCCTTGAAGAGGGGGAGGTCAAGCTGCCAACTCTGCTGGACACACACTAGCAAGTTGCCAACTTGATTTCCAAGTTGCCAACTTGCTTGTTCTTCCTTTCTCCAATATTTTCTTGCTCCATTGTCTTCTTGCTTCATCACCTAACATAAACCAAAGAACTTTCCTCAAAGTTTTGCCATCTTATGCAATAATTTTCAAGGGAATCATTTACATCAACTTGTATATAAACTCCTTGATTTATTTGCATGAATTATGCCAAATTTCACTTAATTCTTGGTTCATGGATGCATGGAGGAAAACTCACAAAATTGCTCATTTATTTCAAAGAAAGTGAATGAACCTAAGCTAAAACTAACTAAACTAACTAATTAAAATGGCAAATATGTGAATGCATCACAGTGGCCCCTCCTTGCTTTTGTCTCAATCTTTTTCTCCTGCATGAACCAAAACAACTAGCCTTAGATCATCAATATAGTCGTTGGCAATTGATTTGTATTAAAGGAAAAGAATTGTTTTGTTTTGTTTATTATTATTTAAAAAATTTTTTATGGTCAATTGTGTCCCTTAATTAAAGATGCTAAAAGTTGGTGAACACCAAACTTATCTTTTATTGAGGGGACGGCTTAGCAATGCAAACCATTCTTCACAATTGATATATTTTTTTTTTAAAAAAAATTGATGCATGATCCCTTTCTGTATGGTTTTGATTCCATGATTGGGAAATGATCTTCTGAACATTGTTACACATGCAGACACCAAACTTAGTGTTTGGTCATATGCTCCATCAAAAGAATTACGCATATGTTCTAAGAATAGCTCCCTTTCTTTTTGAAAAGCAAAAATTAAGTGTGCCTTAAGGGACACCAAACTTAGAAGTCTGACTTATGCTCTAAAATATGCATTTATCAAATATGAAAGTTCAAAATCATACTCAGGAAATCATAGCTTATTAAAGAGAAGACAGAAATCTTAAATCATGGGTTGCCTCCCATGAAGCGCTCTTTTATTGTCACTAGCTTGACATTGGACTCCCTTTAGGGTGGTTGATGTTGGTGATGTTTCAACTTGTCACCTCTCACTGTAAGCTTTCTCTGTGTGCCTTGATGCTCAATTTCAATGTGCTCAAAAGAGAGTACTTGGTTGACAGTGTAATAATCCTTTGTTCCCAGCTGTTGATACACTAGTTGCACCTTGTCACCTTTGGCAAATCCTTCTGTTGGGATTTTCTTATTCTTCCACCCTTTGTAGGCCCTTTTCTTGTTTTTCTTCTTTTTCTTCCTTGTTGATATGCTTCCTTTGACAGTGACTTGAGTTGTGATACCTTCCTTTTTGTTTATTATCCCAGCTTCTTTTTGAATTCCTTTTTCTTCTTGTAGATGCTTGTTTTCCTGTTCTACTGCCTTGTCGGTTATTTGCTTTGGAAGGAAGTCACCACTTGTCTTGCTTATCTCTTCATTCCTTTGTAATTCTGGAAAGACTTTCAAGGTGATGCTCTTCTCATGCATCCTGAGAGTTAGCTCTCCCTGCTCTATATCCACAATGGCTCTAGCAGTGGCCAAAAATGGTCGACCAAGTATTATGGAGTCATTTCCATTTTCTGAAGAATCCAAGATCACAAAATCTGCCGGATAGATGAACTTGTCAACCTTAACTAAAAGGTTCTCAATCAGCCTTTTAGGGTATACTACTGATTGATCCACCAACTCCAAGGATATTTGTATTGGTTTCACCTCCTTTATGCCAAGCTTTTTCACTAAAGAAGATGGGATTAGATTTATGCTTGCTCCTAAGTCACACATCCCCTTGTTGATGAATAGGTTTCCAATAGTGCAGGGTAGGAAGAAACCTCCACGATCTTCAAGCTTGGGAGGGAGTCCCTTTTTGATGAGTGCACTGCATTCTTCACTAAGCATTACAGTCTCCTTCTCATTCCAACTTCTCTTCTTGTTGATGAGCTCCTTTAGAAACTTGGCATACAGAGGCATTTGCTCTAATGCCTCAGCCAAAGGTATGTTGATTTCCAGCTTCTTGAAAGTCTCAAGAAATTTGTGGAAATGCTGATCCTTTGTCTCTTTGTGGAATCTTTGTGGATAAGGTATTGGGGGTGTCAGACTTTTCTCCCCTTGAAGTTGTCTTGGAATTGGCTCTTCCATGATCTGCTTTCTCTTCTTCAGACTTTGTGGTTGGTTATTTTCTTCTGTGGGTTCTTCTGGGACATTCTTGGTTGTCATGTCCTTGTTGATGACTTCAGCATTCTTTGTTGGCTCATTGTCATTCTCCATAAGTTTCTTGGTTGCTCCTTGGTTACCATCCACTAGCATCTTTCCACTTCTTAGTTGCACGACCTTGCATTCTTCCTTTGGGTTGGGAATGGTGTCACTTGGTAGTGAGCTTGATGGTTTTTCAACAGAAATCTGTTTGGAGATTTGCCCAATCTGCCTCTCTAGGTTCTTCATGGAAGCTTCTTGGTTCTTTGTTGTCAATTCTTGGTTCTTCATCATTTTCTCCATGAGCAGCTCTAGATTAGTGATCCTCTGAGAGTCTTGTGAGATTGGTTGATTTTGGGGTGTTGATGGATGATGGTAAGTGCTTTCGTTAGTTGGGTGGTTATTGGGTATGTGATGGTTAGAGTTGGGGTAATTATTTTGTGGTTTTCTGTATGTGTTTTGGTTAGTGTTTGGCTGGGGGTTGTGGTTTGGGCTTTTCCAATTGTTCTGACTTGAATTTCTTTGCCATGGTTGTTGGCTTTGATTGTGGTTGTCTCCCCATCTGAGGTTGGGATGGTTCTTCCAAGATGGATTGTAAGTATCACCATAGACTTCATTTGTTCCAGGATTTTGGTGGTGCATGTATTGGACTTGCTCTTGCTGTTGCTCCTCTTGAGTTTCTTCACTTTGCACCCATGTGGTTGATGGTTGGCTTGTGGTGCTCACTGCTGCCACTTGCAGGCCATCAATTCTTTTGGCCATTTGCTCAAACTGTTGTTGAATCTGCTGCTGCATCATCTTGTTCTGAGCTAGAATTGAATCCACTCCTTCTAACTCCATTACTCCTCTTCTCTGTGATGGTTGGCATTGTCTTTGATGAGCAAAGAAATATTGGTTGTTGGCCACCATATCAATGAGGTTTTGAGCTTCCTCTGTGGTTTTCATGAGTTGTAATGAGCCTCCAGCTGAGTGATCAAGTGCTTCTTGAGCCTTTAGAGTAAGTCCTTCATAGAAGTTCTGCAACTTATCCCATTCAGTGAACATCTCTGGTGGACATTTTCTCAATAGAGCTTTATATCTTTTCCATGCTTCATATAAATTCTCAGCTTCCATTTGAGTGAATGTCTGCACCTCAGTCTTCAATCTTATGATTCTTTGAGGGGGATAAAATTTGGCAAGAAACTTGCTCACCAAATCATCCCAAGTGTTGATGCTTTCCTTTGGGAACATTTCTAGCCATTGAGTGGCTTTGTCTCTGAGAGAAAATGGAAAGAGCAACAACTTGTAACTGTCAGGAGGCACACCATTGGTTTTGACAGTGTCACAAATCCTCAAGAAGGTAGATAGATGTTGATTTGGGTCTTCCAATGGTCCTCCCCCAAAGGAACAGTTGTTTTGAACCAACGTGATGAGTTGTGGCTTTAGTTCAAAGTTGTTTGCATTGACATTGGGGGGAAGGATGCTACTCCCACAGTGTCTAGCATTTGCAAATGTATAGGAAGCCAGTACTCTTCTTTGTTGTTGATTATTATTGGCTCCTCCTTCTGGTTGATTGGGATTTGATGGATCTCCTTCTATTTCTTGGAATTCCTCCTCAGATTCTTCCTCTCCAATAACGTTCTTTCCTCTTTCGGCTCTTCTTATTCTTCGAAAAGTCCTTTGGTCAATTTCAGAGAGAATAGGGGAAGATCTTCCTGTACCTGACATACAAACACACAACAATAAACACAAAGATCCGGAAGATCAACAAAACATCAATCTATAGCTAGAATGAAGTTTTAGTTAGTTTAAGCAAAAATTCAAACAGTTAGTGTGTTAGAGAAACAGAAAAGAAAAAGTGCTTAATCTAGACCTCCACTTTACTTAATCATTGTCAATCTATTTCAATCCCCGGCAACGGCGCCAAAAACTTGATGTGCGGAAAACGATCCGACACAAACTCACCGGCAAGTGTACCGGGTCGCATCAAGTAATAATAACTCACATGAGTGAGGTCGATCCCACAGGGATTGAAGGATTGAGCAATTTTAGTTTAGTGGTTGATTTAGTCAAGCGAATCGAGTATTGATTGAGTGATTTGTGTTTAACAGGAAGTAAATGGCAGTAAATATAAAGGGGGAAGGGTAGAATTGCAGAAATTAGGAGAAACTGAAAGTAAAAGGACTGAATCTTAAAGAACAAGAAAGTAAATGACTAAAACTTAAAGTGCAAGAAATGTAAATTGCAGTAACTTAAATTGCAAGGAATATAAATTGCTTGAATGTAAAAGGGATTTGAGGACAGGGATTTCAGAATTTAAGCAAGAGAATGTGAATTGCAACAATCATAGAGCAAATTGAATTAGAAACAATTAGAATTCAAGCAGTAAAAATAAAGTGCAGCAGAGGTTCACAGAAGAACCAAAAGTAAATTGGGATCTCAGGTCTCCAGAGACTAGGTAGCAAAGCCTAGATCTCAATTGCCTTCCCAGATCCAAGTTCACAAAGCAATTGACAAGAGATTGAAGAAGAAGCAGTAAAGGAAATTGAAATTGAATTTAATTATGCAGAAAGGGATTAAAGAGATTTTGAATGGAGGTTGAGACAGAATTTCCTCAACTCTTCACACCCAAACTCAAAACAAGAAAAGTAAAAGTGCCCAAGCAAGAACGAGGAAGAAGAGAGATCAATTCTCCTCCCCAATTCTCTGAAATCTCGGTGAAGTCACCAAGAGAGGTTGCCCCAGCTCAAAATAAAAGTCAAGGTTCAAAGGAAAATTCAAAGTGCAAAAGTAGTGCAAAGGATGAAAGTAAAGGTCCTAATTACATCAAACTAACTCCTTTTTATACACTTACTATTCTTGGATCTTGGGATTTGGATGGGCTTTTGATTTGATGAAGAATTGAATTTTATTGGATTTTTAATCCAATTTTAGCCCATGAAGGATTGCTTCCAGGAGGCTGCCCTGCCCTTGTGGAGGGCAGGGCAGGATTTGGTGTTTGGTGCGTGCGTGGTGCGGGCGTTGCTGCAGGATGCTGCCCTGCCCTCGCGGAGGGCAGGGCAGAAAAAGTTGGTGCGCCAGATTGGTGCTTGGTGCGTGCGTGGTGCGACCAGATGATGCTGTGGTGTGCCAGAATTGTGCCTTGGTGCGCCAGATTCATGCCACAACAAAATGCTGCCCTGCCCTCGCGGAGGGCAGGGCAGTGTTTCCACTTTGACGTCCCGAGTTCGAAACTTGGATGCTACACACGCTACCCATTTTTCTTGGCTTTCTTGGTACCAAAGTGAAGCTTAATTCCTTGCTTCCTCATGGTCCCGTGTTCAACTCTTGTGGCAAGCATTGTAGACATTTTCCTTTGATTTTCTTCCCTTGGTGAGCCCGATACTGCCCTTGTGGAGGGCAGGGCAAGGTTTTGTTCTTCTTGATTCCAAGGCACAAATTTGTGCTCTGCCCTTGTAGTAGGCAGGGCAGAGTTGCCTTTCATGCTTGGTTCCCTTATGTTGCCCTCCTAGAGGGCAGTGTGCCCTTGTGGAGGGCAATGCTTGCCTTCCTCATTTTGTGTGCCACACTTCTTCTCTCTTTGACCACATTTTCTTCTTCTTGGGCCACACTTCCTTAGGCCACGCTTTTCCTTTTTTTCTTTTCTTCACCTACAATAAATCAAAACAACTACTCAAAGTATCACTAAATTCAAGAGGCTTATAAATCAATTAAAATTCAATTAAAATTAGCTTAAACCTCATGAGTTAACATAAATTTCATGGTGGTTATTTGATTTAAAGAAGTTATGCATTTCCATTCCAAATCACTTACTTAGGATGCAAGAAAGTGCATAAAGACTAACAAAACAAGTAAAATTAGCTTGAAAAATGGGTATATGATGACTAGTCATCACATTCCATACCAATTCTTCATTCAGAGGTCACGACAATCCTAAGGCTTATATATATATATATATATATATATATATATATATATATATATTATTCCTTATATATATTTATATATTATTCCTATATATATATATTATATATATATATATATATATATATTCCTTATATATATATATATAAGGAATAATAATTCTAGAAGTCTGATGAAGAAATAATCTCAAATACCGAATTACAAAAGCACAAAATGTTCATACAAAGCTACAAACTTAAGGCAAAGAGTAAAGATGTAAGATAACAAAATATAAGTATATAAGAGGATATAATAGTCATAAGGAACTAGCATCAGCTCGTGGAGTTTAGGCCGACTAGTGTTATATAGACATATAGAGTTTTAAAAACTAAAATAGCATATATAATATTTCTCTCAAAGTTAGCCTCTAAGGCAAAATAGAATACAAAAGGGAGAGTACTGAACAAAATATACAAAAGACTCCAAAGGATAATTGATAAACCACAATTTTAAGGTTTATCTTATATTGAATTTGGTGGATTTTATCAAATTTTCCCACATTTATTCACTAAAATAGCTTAGTTTTATAAATTCTCCCTAAATTATGCTTAAGAGTGAAAACATACTTTTTAGGCCTTAAAATTGATTATTTAATTCACTTTAATTCCATTCGATGCCTTGATATGTGTGTTGAGTAATTTCAGGCTTATAAGGCAAGGATTGGATGGAAGAAGTAACGAGAAAAGCATGCAAAGTGGAGAATTCAGGAAGAAATGAGGATTTGGTGGATTCATAACTGATGAGCGGATATTTTGTACGCTTTTTGGGAGTAATTTCATGTAGGTTTTAGCATGTTTTAATTAGTTTTTAGTTAAATAATATTAGTTTTTAGGCAAAAATCATATTTCTGGACTTTACTATGAGTGTGTGTATTTTTCTGTGATTTCAGGTATTTTCTGACTGAAATTGAGGGAGTTGAGCAAAAATCTGATTTAGGCTGAAAAAGGACTGCTGATGCTGTTGGATCCTGACCTCCCTGCACTCGAAATGGATTTTCTGGAGCTACAGGAGTCCAATTGGCGCGCTCTCAACGGCGTTGGAAAGTAGACATCCAGGGCTTTCCAGCAATATATAATAGTCCATACTTTGCGCATGGATAGACGACGTAACTTGGCGTTGAACGCCAAGTACATGCTGCTGTCTGGAGTAAACGCCAGAAAACGTCATGATCCGGAGTTGAACGCCCAAAACACGTCAAAACCTGGAGTTTGACGCCAAGAAAGGCCTTTATACGTGGAAAGCTTTAGTCTCAGCCCCAGCACACACCAAGTGGGCCCCAGAAGTGGATTTCTGCACCAATTATCTTAGTTTACTCATTTTTCTGTAAACCTAGGTTACTAGTTTACTATTTAAACAACTTTTACAGACTTATCTTGGACATCATGACATTTTCAGATCTGAATTACATACTTTGTGACGGCATGAGTCTCTAACTCCATTGTTGGGTGAGGAGCTCTGCAGCGTCTCGATGATTTAATACAATTCCTTTGTTTTCCATTCAAACACGCTTGTTCTTATCTAAGATGTTATTCGCGCTTAACTGTGGAGAAGGTGATGATCCGTGACACTCATCACCTTCCTCAACCCATGAACGTGTGCCTGACAACCACCTCCGTTCTACATCAGATTGAATGAATACCTCTTAGATTCCCCAACAGAATCTTCGTGGTATAGGCCGGATTTATGGCGGCATTCATGAGAATCCGGAAAGTCTAAACCTTGTCTGTGGTATTCCGAGTAGGATTCCGGGATGAATGACTGTGACGTGCTTCAAACTTTAACCTGCTGGGCGTTAGTGACAGACGCAAAAGAGGGATTCTATTCCAGTAGGAGCGGGAACCAACCGGTGATTAGCCGTACTGTGACAGAGTGCGTGAGCATAGTTTTCACTGCGAGGATGGGAAGTAGCCATTGACAACGGTGACACCCTACATAGAGCTTGCCATAGAAGGAACCAGGCGTGTGAGAAGAGGACTTCAAGGAAAAGTAGAAATTCAAAGGACAAAGCATCTCCAAAACTCCAACATATTCCTCAGTGCTGCAAATCAAAGTAACATTGTTCCCTCTTTTATTTTTATAATCAAATCCAGTAATTTCACTTTTAATCCAAACTAATCCTATTGACATCCTGACTAAGATTAATAAAATAAATATTGATTGCTTCAAACCATAATCTCTGTGGATTCGACCCTTACTCACGTAAGGTATTACTTGGACGACCCAGTACACTTGCTGGTTAGTTGAACGGAATTGTGAAAGGGAAGTAATCAGTTAGTTGAGTTAGTTTAACTTTTTGGCACATGCCAAGGAGCCACTAATCAAGAATCACAATTTCGTCCACCAAGTTTTTGGCGCCGTTGCCGGGGATTATTGAGTTTGGACAATTGAAGGCTTATTTTATTTCTTAGATTAGGAATAATTTATTTCTATTTTTATTCTTATTTTTATTATTATAGAGTCATTAAATCAATATTGATAGGATAGTTTCTTTTCAAAAATTCCTTTTCAAAATTTATTATTTTTCTCTTAATTAATTGCTAATTTTCGTGAGTTTTAGTGTCTTGTTCTAAGATTGGTGTCAATTGCATATCTCATATTTCTCTTTAAAATTTTCAACTTGTGATTTTTGTTCTTCATTAATCTTCAAGTCGTTCTTGCTTTGTGTCTTTTCTTGTTTCACTTGTGTTCTTTTTAAAGCATTAATTGGAATATTTAGAACAAGTGTTATATTTAATCCAATTGGATTTACGCTTTGGAATCTTTTTCAAAAATAATTTTTCTTGATTTAATCCTGTGCCAAACTCTAAGTTTGGTGTTTTCTTGTTAATCTTTCTTTAATTTTCGAAAATTTGTCTTGATTTTCTAAAAATTTTAAGTTTGGTGTTCTTTCTTGTGTTCTTGGTGTTCTTGTGAATCTTCAAAGTGTTCTTGAGTTTTTCTTGTGTCTTGATCTTAAAATTTTTAAGTTTGGTGTTCCTTGGTGTTTTCCCTCCAAAAATTTTCGAAAATTAAGGAACATTAGATCTAAAAATTTTGAATCTTGTGTCTTTTGTGTGTTTTTCTCTTTCATCATAAAAATTCAAAATTCAAAAATTTTTATTTTCTAACTAATTTTGAACTACTTTTTCGAAATATTTTTATAAATTTCAGATTTTAATTTTAATTTTCTCAAAAAAAATATATATATATATATAATATATATATTTTAACTCCTTTCTATATATTGTTATTACTTATTCCATTTTTTTAAAATTAACATATAAATTCTCAACTTGTATTCCATTATGGAAGTAAGTTTGAATGAACAGTCCAAGAGGACTCTGGGTCATATGCCAACCCCACTACTGCTTCATATGGGAGTAGTATATGTATACCCTCCATTGGAGTTAGTAGCTTTGAGCTGAATCCTCAGCTCATTATCATGGTGCAGCAAAATGCCAGTATTCTGGTCTTTCACATGAAGAACCTACAGAGTTTCTGGCACAATTTCTGCAAATTGCTGATACAGTACATGATAAGGAAGTGGATCAGGATGTCTACAGATTACTACTGTTTCCATTTGCTGTAAAGATCAAGCTAAGAGGTGGTTAAATAACCAGCCTAAGAACAGCATAAAAACATGGAAACAGCTGTCAGAAAAATTCCTGAATCACTATTTCCCTCCCAAACGGATGACACAGCTAAGGCTAAACATCCAAGGCTTCAAACAAGGAGATAATGAACCCTTTATGATGCTTGGGAGAGATACAGAGAGATGCTAAGAAAATGCCCCTCTGAAATGTTTTCAGAATGGGTGCAATTAGACATCTTCTACTATGGGCTTACAGAAAAAGCTCAGATTTCTCTAGACCACTCAGCTGGTGGATCTATACACATGAGAAAAACAATTGAAGAAGCTCAAGAGCTTATTGATACAGTTGCCAGAAATCAGCACATGTATCTAAGCAGTGAATCTTCCATGAAAGGAGAAGCTAAAACAGTAACTACAGAACTCAGTCCGGTGGATCAGGCTAATGAATTTAATCAGCAATTAGACTTTCTAACTCAGCAACTAGCCGAATTCAAGGAGATATTACAGGAAACAAGAATGGCAAACAGGAACATGGAAGTGCAATTAAAGCAAACAGAAAAACAACTGTCAAAACAATAGCAGAAGAATGCCAAGCAGTTCAATTACGAAGTGGGAAAACATTAAATACCTCACTTCAAAGCAGCAAGAAGCAAGGAAATGAACGAATAGCTAATCAAAATTCCTCTGAGGACAAGCAGAGCCCAGAAAGGGATAAAGCTGGCGCTGAACGCCCAGACCATGCTGATTCCTGGCGTTCAACGCCAGAAACAAGCTTGAATCTGGCGTTGAACGCCCAAAAGGAGCATGGTTCTGGCGTTCAAACGCCAGTAACAAGCAAGGAAGTGGCGTCTAACGCCACTCCAGCTCCTACCTCTGGCATTCAAATGCCAGTAGGGAATCAGTCACATACAAGTGCTGATAACAAGGCCTCCCAACCCACTTCTGTAGGTAATAAACCTGCAGCAACTAAGGTTGAGGAATACAGAGCCAAAATGCCTTATCCTCAAAAACTCCGCCAAGCGGAACAGGATAAGCAATTTGCCCGCTTTGCAGACTATCTCAGGACTCTTGAAATAAAGATTCCGTTTGCAGAAGCACTTGAGCAAATACCCTCTTATGCTAAGTTCATGAAAGAGATCTTAAGTCATAAGATGGATTGGAGGGAGACTGAAAAGGTTTACCTCACTGAAGAATGCAGTGCAGTCATTCTGAAAAGCTTACCTGAGAAGCTTAAAGATCCTGGGAGCTTTATGATACCATGCACATTAGAAGGTAATTGCACCAAGCAAGCTTTATGTGACCTTGGGGCAAGTATCAACCTAATACCTGCATCTACTATCAGAAAGCTTGGTTTAACTGAAGAAATCAAACCAACCAGGATATGTCTTCAACTTGCTGATGGCTCCATTAAATGCCCATCAGGCGTGATTGAAGACATGATTGTCAAGGTTGGGCCATTTGCCTTTCCTACTGACTTTGTGGTGCTGGAAATGGAGGAGCACAAGAGTGCAACTCTCATTCTAGGAAGACCTTTCCTAGCAACTGGACGAACCCTCATTGATGTCCAAAAAGGGGAAGTAACCTTGAGAGTCAATGAGGAGGAATTTAAGTTGAATGTGGTCAAAGCCATGCAACATCCAAACACCCCAAATGACTGCATGAGTGTTGACATGATTGATTCTCTGGTAAGAGAGGTCAATACGGCTGAGAGTCTCGAATCAGAGCTAGAGGACATCTTTAAAGATGTTCAGCCTGATTTGGAGGAGTCAGAGAAGATAATAGAACCTCTGAAAATCCTTCAGAAAGAGGAGAAACCTCCAAAACCCGAGCTCAAACCATTACCACCATCCCTGAAATATGCATTTCTGGGAGAAGGTGAAACCTTTCCTGTGATTATAAGCTCTACCTTAGAGCCACAGGAAGAGGAAGCACTAATTCAAGTGCTAAGGACGCACAAGACAGCTCTTGGGTGGTCCATTAGTGATCTTAAGGGCATTAGCCCAGCCAGGTGCATGCACAAAATCTTGTTGGAAGATGACGCCAAGCCAGTGGTTCAACCACAAAGGCGGCTGAATCCAGCTATGAAAGAAGTGGTGCAGAATGAGGTCACTAAATTACTAGAGGCTGGGATTATTTATCCTATTTCTGACAGCCCCTGGGTGAGCCCTGTCCAAGTTGTCCCTAAGAAGGGTGGCATGACAGTGGTTCATAATGAAAAAAATGAACTGGTTCCTACAAGGACAGTTACAGGGTGGCATATGTGTATTGATTACAGAAGACTCAATACAGCCACCAGAAAGGATCATTTTCCTTTACCATTCATAGACCAGATGCTAGAAAGACTAGCAGGTCATGAATACTACTGCTTCCTGGATGGATATTCAGGTTATAATCAAATTGTAGTAGATCCCCAGGATCAGGAGAAACGGCGTTCACATGCCCATCTGGAGTATTTGCATACAGAGGATGCCATTTGGCCTGTGCAATGCACCTGCAACCTTTCAGAGGTGCATGCTCTCAATTTTCTTTGATATGTGGAAAATTTCTGGAAGTCTTCATGGATGACTTCTCAGATTGGAGACTCATTCAGCTCCTGCCTTAACCATTTAGCACTTGTTCTAAAAAGATGCCAAGAGACTAACCTGGTTTTAAACTGGGAAAAATGTCACTTTATGGTGACTGAAGGAATTGTCCTTGGGCACAAAATTTCGAACAAGGGGATAGAGGTGGACCAAGCTAAGGTAGAAGTAATTGAAAAATTACCACCACCTGCTAATGTTAAGGCAATCAGAAGCTTTCTGGGACATGCAGGGTTCTATAGGAGGTTTATAAAGGATTTTTCAAAAATTGCCAAACCTCTGAGCAACCTGCTAGCTGCAGACACGCCATTTATCTTTGACAAGGAGTGTCTGCAAGCATTTGAAACTCTGAAAGCTAAATTGGTTACAGCACCAATCATCTCTGCACCAGACTGGACATTACCATTCGAGTTAATGTGTGATGCCAGTGACCATACCATTGGTGCAGTGTTGGGACAAAGGCATGACAAGCTTCTGCATGTCTGGTGCGCGAAATTGTGAACTATACTTTTTCACAACTCTCATAATCCCTGGTAATGGCTCCAAAAACTTGGTGCGCTCAATACCATGGCATTACACAACTTCGCACAACTAACCAGCAAGTGCACTGGGTCGTCCAAGTAATAAACCTTACGTGAGTAAGGGTCGATCCCACGGAGATTGTTAGCATTGAAGCAAGCTATGGTCATCTTGTAAACCTTAGTCAGGCAAACTCAAATGTATATGATGATGAACGAAAATAACATAGAAGATAAAGATAGTGATACTTATGTATATCATTGGTGTAAGAGCTTCAGACAAGTGTATGAAGATGCCTTCCCTTCCGTCTCTCTGCTTTCCTACTGCCTTCATCCAATCCTTCTTACTCCTTTCCATGGCAAGCTCGTGTAGGGTTTCACTGTTGTCAGCAGCTACCTCCCATCCTCTCAGTGAAAGCGATTGCATATGTCCTGTCACGGCATAGCGGAATTCAGCTGTCGGTTCTCGGTCAGGCCGGAATAATATCCATCGATACTTTTGCGTCTGTCACTAACGCCCTAGCCTGCTAGGAGTTTGAAGCACGTCACAGTCATTCAGTCATTGAATCCTACTCAGAATACCACAGACAAGGTTTAGACCTTCCGGATTCTCTTGAATGCCGCCATCAAGGTCCTGCCTATACCACGAAGATTCCGATTAAAGAATCCAAGAGATATTCACTAAGCCTCAGATGCTTGTAGAACAAGAATGGTTGTCAGTCACCTTGTTCATGGGTGAGAATGGTGATGGGCGTCAATCATCACCTTCATCATGTTGAAGAACAAGTGATATCTTGGACAAAGAACAAGCGGAATTGAATGAAGAACAATAGTAATGCATTAATACTCGAGGTACAGCAGAGCTCCACACCTTAATCTATGGTGTGTAGAAACTCCACCGTTGAAAATACATAAGCATAAGGTCTAGGCATGGCCGAATGGCCAGCCTCCCAAAGAGGGTTCAATCATCAAAACATGATCAAAAGCTCTCCCTAATACAATAGTAAAAGGTCCTACTTATAGAAAACTAGTACATAGATGAGTAAATGACATAAAATCCACTTCCGGGCCCACTTGGTGTGCTTGGGCTGAGCAATGAAGCAATTTCGTGTAGAGATCCCCTTGGAGTTAAACGCCAGCTTTAGTGCCAGTTTGGGCGTTTAACTCCCAATTAGGTGCCAGTTCCGGCGTTTAACGCTGGAATTTCTTGAGGTGACTTTGAACGCCGGTTTGGGCCATCAAATCTTGGGCAAAGTATGGACTATTTTATATTGCTGGAAAGCCCAGGATGTCTAGTTTCCAACGCCGTTGAGAGAGCGCCAATTGGGATTCTGTAGCTCCAGAAAATCCACTTCGAGTGCAGGGAGGTCAGAATCCAACAGCATCTGCAGTCCTTTTGAGTCTCTGGATCAGATTTTTGCTCAGGTCCCTCAATTTCAGCCAGAAAATACCTGAAATCACAGAAAAACACACAAACTCATAGTAAAGTCCAGAAAAGTGAATTTTAACTAAAAACTAATAAAAATATACTAAAAACTAACTAAAGGATACTAAAAACATACTAAAAACAATGCCAAAAAGCATACAAATTATCCGCTCATCACAACACCAAACTTAAATTGTTGCTTGTCCCCAAGCAACTGAAAATCAAATAAGATAAAAAGAAGAGAATATGCAATGAACTCCAAAAACATCTATGAAGATCAGTATTAATTAGATGAGCGGGGCTTTTAGCTTTTTGTCTCTAAATAGTTTTGGCATCTCACTCTATCCCTTGTAATTCAGAATGATTGGCTTCTTTAGGAACTCAGAATCCAGATAGTGTTATTGATTCTCCTAGTTAAGTATGATGATTCTTGAACACAGCTACTTATTGAGTCTTGGCTGTGGCCCAAAGCACTTTGTCTTCGGATACATACATGCCACAGACACATAATTGGGTGAACCTTTTCAGATTGTGACTCAGCTTTGCTAAAGTCCCCAATTAGCGGTGTCCAGGGTTCTTAAGCACACTCTTATTTGCCTTGGATCACAACTTTTTTTTCTTTCTTTTTCTTTCTTTTCTTTTTTTTTCGGTTTTTTTTTCTTTTTCGTTTGCTTCCTTTCCTTTTTTTTGTATTCACTGCTTTTTCTTGCTTCAAGAATCATTTTTAATGATTTTTCAGATCCTCAGTAACATGTCTCCTTTTTCATCATTCTTTCAAGAGCCATCATTCATGAACCACAAGTTCAAAAGACATATGCACTGTTCAAGCATACATTCAGAGAACAAAAGTGTTGCCACCACATCAAAATAATTAAACTATTATAAAATTCAGAATTCATGCAATTCTTTCCTTTTCAATTAAGCACATTTTTATTCAAGAAAGGTGATGGATTCATAGGACATTCATAACTTTAAGGCATAGACACTAAGACACTAATGATCACAAGACACAAACATGGATAACATAAAGCACAAAAATTCGAAAAACAGAAGAATAAAGATCAAGGAAATCAAGGAACGGGTCCACCTTAGTGATGGCAGCTCTTTCTTGCTCTTGAAGATCCTATGGAGTGCTTGAGCTCCTCAATGTCTCTTCCTTGTCTTTGTTGCTCCTCCCTCATGATTCTTTGATCTTCTCTAATTTCATGGAGAAGAATGGAGTGTTCTTGATGCTCCACCCTTAGTTGTCCCATGTTGGAACTCAATTCTCCTAGGGAGGTGTTTAGTTGCTCCCAATAATTTTGTGGAGGAAAGTGCATCCCTTGAGGTATCTCAGGGATCTCATGGTGAGAGGGGTCTCTTGTGTACTCCATCCTTTTCTTGGTGATGGGCTTGTCCTCATCAATGGGGGTATCTCCTTCTATGTCAACTCCAACTGAATAACAGAGGTGACAGATGAGATGAGGAAAGGCTAATCTTGCCAAAGTGGAGGTCTTGTCCGCCACCTTGTAGAGTTCTTGAGCTATAACCTCATGAACTTCTACTTCTTCTCCACTCATGATGCTATGAATCATGATGGCCCGGTCTATGGTAACTTCGGACCGGTTGCTAGTGGGAATGATTGAGCGTTGTATGAACTCTAACCATCCTCTAGCCACGGGCTTGAGGTCATGCCTTCTCAATTGAACCGGCTTTCCTCTTGAATCTTGCCTCCATTGTGCGCCCTCTTCACATATGGTTGTGAGGACTTGGTCCAACCTTTGATCAAAGTTGACCCTTCTAGTGTAAGGATGCTCATCTCCTTGCATCATAGGCAAGTTGAACGCCACCCTCACACTCTCCGGACTAAAATCCAAGTATTTCCCCCGAACCATAGTGAGATAGTTCTTTGGATTCGGGTTCACACTTTGGTCATGGTTCTTGGTGATCCATGCATTGGCATAGAACTCTTGAACCATCAAGATTCCGACTTGTTGAATGGGGTTGGTAAGTACTTCCCAACCTCTTCTTCGGATCTCATGGCGGATCTCCGGATATTCACCCTTTTTGAGTGAAAAGGGGACCTCGGGGATCACCTTCTTCAAGGCCACAACTTCATAGAAGTGGTCTTGATGCACCCTTGAGAGGAATCTATCCATCTCCCATGACTCGGAGGTGGAAGCTTTTGCCTTCCCTTTCCTCTTTTTAGAGGTTTCTCCGGCCTTGGATGCCATAAATGGTTATGAAAAAGCAACGCTTTTACCACACCAAACTTAAAATGTTTGCTCGTCCTCGAGCAAAAGAAGAAAGAAGAGAGTAGAAGAAGAAGAAATGAGGAAGAGGGGGAAGGTGGTGTGTTCGGCCAAGAAGGGTAAGAAAGGGTGTTTAGGTTGTGTGAAAATGAAGGGTTGAAGAAGGGTATTTATAGGAGAGAGGGGGGTAATGGTTTGGCCATTTGAGGGTGGGTTTGGGAGGGAAAGTGGTTTGAATTTGAAGGGTGAGGTTGGTGGGGATTTATGAAGGATGGATGTGAGTGGTGAAGAAAAGATGGGATTTGATAGGTGAAGGGTTTTTGGGGAAGAGGTATTGAGGTGATTGGTGAGTGGGGGAAGAAGAGAGAGAGTGATGGTGGGGTCCTGTGGGGTCCACAGATCCTGTGGTGTCAAGGAAAAGTCATCCCTGCACCAAGTGGCATCAAAATCCACGTTTTGAGCCATTTCTGGCGTTAAACGCCGGGCTGGTGCCCATTCCTGGCGTTTAACGCCAGGTTGTTGCCCTTTACTGGCGTTTAACGCCAGTCTGGTGCCCCTTTCTGGCGTTAAACGCCCAGAATGGTGCCAGACTGGGCGTTAAACGCCCAACAGCTAACATTACTGGCGTTTGAACGCCAGCTTCTTCTCCTCCAGGGTGTGCTGTTTTTCTTCCTGTTTTTCATTCTGTTTTTGCTTTTTTCATTGTTTTTGTGACTTCTTATGATCATCAACCTACAAAAAAGATAAAATAACAAAAGGAAATAGTTAACTATAAAACATTGGGTTGCCTCCCAACAAGCGCTTCTTTAATGTCATTAGCTTGACAAAGGACTCTCATGGAGCCTCAGAAATGATCAGAGCAATGTTGGAACCTCCCAACACCAAACTTAGAGTTTGAATGTGGGGGTTCAATACCAAACTTAGAGTTTGGTTGTGGCCTCCCAACACCAAACTTAGAGTTTGACTGTGGGGGCTCTGCTTGGCTCTGTTTTGAGAGAAGCTCTTCATGCTTCCTCTCCATGATGATAGAAGAATGTCCTTGGGCCTTAAACACCAAGGATTCTTCATTCACTTGAATGATCAACTCTCCTCTATCAACATCAATCACAGCCTTTGCTGTGGCTAGGAAGGGTCTGCCAAGGATGATGGATTCATCCATGCACTTCCCAGTCTCTAGGACTATGAAGTCAGTAGGGATGTAATGGTCTTCAATCTTCACCAAAACATTCTCTACAAGTCCATGAGCTTGTTTTCTTGAATTGTCTGCCATCTCTAATGAGATTCTTGCAGCTTGCACCTCAAAGATCCCTAATTTCTCCATTACAGAGAGGGGCATGAGGTTTACACTTGACCCTAAGTCACACAAGGCCTTCTTGAAGGTCATGGTGCCTATGGTACAAGGTATAGAAAACTTCCCAGGATCCTGCCTCTTTTGAGGCAGTTTCTGCCTAGACAAGTCATCCAGTTCTTTGGTGAGCAAGGGAGGATCATCCTCCCAAGTCTCATTTCCAAATAACTTGTCATTTAGTTTCATGATTGCTCCAAGGTATTTAGCAACTTGCTCTTCAGTGACATACTCATCCTCTTCAGAGGAAGAATACTCATCAGAGCTCATGAATGGCAGAAGTAAGTCCAATGGAATCTCTATGGTCTCATTTTGAGCCTCAGATTCCCATTGTTCCTCATTGAGGAACTCAGAGGAGATTGGTACACGCCCACTGAGGTCTTCCTCAGTGGCGTCCTCCTCCTCTCTTTCCTCTCCATATTCGGCCATGTCTATGGCTTTGCACTCTCCTTTTGGATTTTCTTCTGTATTACTTGGGAGAGTGCTAGGAGGGAGTTCAGTAACTTTCTTGCTCAGCTGACCCACTTGTCCTTCCAAATTTCTGATGGAGGACCTTGTTTCATTCATGAAACTTTGAGTGGTATTTATTAGATCAGAGACCATTGTTGCTAAGTCAGAAGTATTCTGCTTAGAACTCTCTGTCTGTTGCTGAGAAGATGATGGAAAAGGCTTGCCATTGCTAACCTGTTTCTTCCACCATTATTGTTATTGAAACCTTGTTGAGGTCTCTCTTGATTCTTCCATGAGAGATTTGGGTGATTTCTCCATGAAGAATTGTAGGTATTTCCATAGGGTTCTCCTAGGTAATTCACCTCTTTCATGGAAGGGTTCTCAGGATCATAAGCTTCTTCCTCAGATGAAGCATCCTTAGTACTGTTTGGTGCATTTTGCATTCCAGACAGACTTTGAGAAATCAAATTGACTTGTTGAGTCAATATTTTATTCTGAGCCAATATGGCATTCAGAGTGTCAATCTCAAGAACTCCTCTCTTCTGACTAGTCCCATTGTTCACAGGATTCCTTTCAGAAGTGTACATGAATTGGTTATTTGCAACCATTTCAATCAATTCTTGAGCTTCTGCAGGCGTCTTCTTCAGATGAAGAGATCCTCCAGCAGAGCTATCCAAGGACATCTTAGATAGTTCAGAGATACCATCATAGAAAATACCTATGATGCTCCATTCAGAAAGCATGTCTGAAGGACATCTTCTGATTAATTGTTTGTATCTTTCCCAAGCTTCATAGAGGGATTCTCCATCCTTCTGTCTGAAGGTTTGGATTTCCACTCTAAGCTTACTCCATCTTTGTGGTGGAAAGAACTTTGCCAAGAAGGCATTGACTAGCTTTTCCCAAGAGTCCAGGCTTTCTTTAGGTTGAGAATCCAACCATATTCTAGCTCTGTCTCTTACAGCAAAAGGGAATAGCATCAGTCTATAGACCTCAGGGTTAACCCATTAGTCTTGACTGTGTCACAGATTTGCAAGAATTCAGCTAAAAACTGATGAGGATCTTCCATTGGAAGTCCATGGAACTTGCAATTCTGTTGCATTAGAGAAACTAATTGAGGCTTAAGCTCAAAGTTGTTTGCTCCAATGGCAGGGATAGAGATGCTTCTCCCATAGAAGTCGGGAGTAGGTGCAGTAAAGTCACCCAGCACCTTCCTTGCATTGTTGGCATTGTTGTTGTTTTCGGCTGCCATGGGTTCTTCTTCTTTGAAGAATTCGGTCAGGTCCTCTAAAGAGAGTTGTGCTTTGGCTTCTCTTAGCTTTCTCTTCAAGGTCCTTTCGGGTTCAGGATCAGCTTCAACAAGAATGCCTTTGTCTCTGCTCCTGCTCATATGAAAGAGAAGAGAAAAAGAAAATATGGAATCCTCTATGTCACAGTATAGAGATTCCTTGAAATGTCAGAGGAAAAGAGAAATAGAAAGAAGAAGGGGAAGAAGAATTCGAACTTTAATTAGATAAGGTTCGAATTGTGCATTTAGAAGGAGTGGTACTCCATAAATAGAAGGATGTGAGAAGGAGGGAAGAGGATTTTCGAAAATTCAATTAAAAGATTTTGAAATCATTTTGAAAATTTGATTGATAATTTTCGAAAATTGAAAGTGGAAGAGAAATCAAGTGATTTTTGAAAAAGATTTTGAAATTAGAAACTAAAAAGATTTGATTGAAAACTAATTTGAAAAAGATATGATAAAAAAAAATATGATTGAAAGGTTATTGTCTTAAAAAGATGTGATTGAGAAGATATGATTTGAAAACCATTTTAAAAGATATGTTTTGAAAATTATTTTAAAAGATTTGATTTGGAAAATTAGTGACTTGCCTAACAAGAAAAGATATGATTCAAACATAAAACCTTCCTTAACAGAAAAGGCAAAAATGTTCAATCAAATCATTAATTGTTAGTAAGTATCTTTGAAAGGAAAGAAATTAATTTTGAAAACATTTGAGTGAAAAGATTTGATTTGAAAAAGATTTGGTTTTGAAAAACTTGAAAAAAATTGATTTGAAAACAAATCTTCCCCTAGCACCATCCTGGCGTTAAACGCCCAGAATGGTATACATTCTGGCGTTTAACGCCCAAAATGCTACCTCTTTGGGCGTTAAACGCCCAACCAGGTGCCCTGGCTGGCGTTTAAACGCCAGTCTGCCTTCTTTACTGGGCATTTTTGAATGCTCAGCTTTTTCTGTATAATTCCTCTGCAGTGTGTTCTGAATCTTCAATCCCTTGTATCATTGACTTGAAAAGACACAAATTAAAAATATTTTTGGATTTTTAATAATTAAAACGCAACAAGAATCAAATAACAATGCATGCAAGACACCAAACTTAGCAGTTTGTATACTACTGACACTAATGAACTGAAAATGCATATGAGACACACAAAATACTCAAGTCAATAGAATTCAAAGATCAGAGCAAGTGAATCATCAAGAACTTCTTGAAGATCACTAAGACATATGAATGCATGCAGTTGACACCAAACTTAGGATGAGACACTAGACTCAAACAAGAAATATTTTTGAATTTTATGATTTTTTAATTTTTAAAATTTTTTTTTTGTTTTTCGAAAATTAAGTGGAAAAAGAAGGTATCAAAATTCTTAATGAGAATTCCAGGAATCAGTGCAATGCTAGTCTAAGACTCCGGTCCAGGAATTAGACATGGCTTCACAGCCAGCCAAGCTTCCAAAGAAAGCTTCGGTCCAAAACACTAGACATGACCAAAGGTCAGCCAAGCCTTAGCAAATCACTGCTCCAAAAGCAAGATTGATATGAAATCAACAAGCTCTTGTGGTGATAAGTTGAAACCTCGGTCCAATCAGATTAGACATGGCTTCTCAGCCAGCCAGATTTCAACAAATCATCATGAAACTCTAGAATTCATCTTCAAGAATTTCGAAAAAAAAATACCTAATCTAAGCAACAAGATGAACCGTCAGTTGTCCAGCCTGAACAATCCCGGGCAATAACACCAAAAATTTGATGTTGTTGCCGGATCTTGGCACTGATGTTACCAAAGGCTTGCTCAAAACTAGAACAATCCCCGGCAACGGCGCCAAAAACTTGGTGCGCGAAATTGTGAACTATACTTTTTCACAACTCTCATAATCCCTGGTAATGGCTCCAAAAACTTGGTGCGCTCAATACCATGGCATTACACAACTTCGCACAACTAACCAGCAAGTGCACTGGGTCGTCCAAGTAATAAACCTTACGTGAGTAAAGGTCGATCCCACGGAGATTGTTAGCATTGAAGCAAGCTATGGTCATCTTGTAAACCTTAGTCAGGCAAACTCAAATGTATATGATAATGAACGAAAATAACATAGAAGATAAAGATAGTGATACTTATGTATATCATTGGTGTAAGAGCTTCAGACAAGTGTATGAAGATGCCTTCCCTTCCGTCTCTCTGCTTTCCTACTGCCTTCATCCAATCCTTCTTACTCCTTTCCATGGCAAGCTCGTGTAGGGTTTCACTGTTGTCAGCAGCTACCTCCCATCCTCTCAGTGAAAGCGATTGCATATGTCCTGTCACGGCATAGCGGAATTCAGCTGTCGGTTCTCGGTCAGGCCGGAATAATATCCATCGATACTTTTGCGTCTGTCACTAACGCCCTAGCCTGCTAGGAGTTTGAAGCACGTCACAGTCATTCAGTCATTGAATCCTACTCAGAATACCACAGACAAGGTTTAGACCTTCCGGATTCTCTTGAATGCTGCCATCAAGGTCCTGCCTATACCACGAAGATTCCGATTAAAGAATCCAACAGATATTCACTAAGCCTCAGATGCTTGTAGAACGAGAATGGTTGTCAGTCACCTTGTTCATGGGTGAGAATGGTGATGGGCGTCAATCATCACCTTCATCATGTTGAAGAACAAGTGATATCTTGGACAAAGAACAAGCGGAATTGAATGGAAGAACAATAGTAATTGCATTAATACTCGAGGTACAGCAGAGCTCCACACCTTAATCTATGGTGTGTAGAAACTCCACCGTTGAAAATACATAAGCATAAGGTCTAGGCATGGCCGAATGGCCAGCCTCCCAAAGAGGGTTCAATCATCAAAACATGATCAAAAGCTCTCCCTAATACAATAGTAAAAGGTCCTACTTATAGAAAACTAGTACATAGATGAGTAAATGACATAAAAATCCACTTCCGGGCCCACTTGGTGTGTGCTTGGGCTGAGCAATGAAGCAATTTCGTGTAGAGACTCCCCTTGGAGTTAAACGCCAGCTTTAGTGCCAGTTTGGGCGTTTAACTCCCAATTAGGTGCCAGTTCCGGCGTTTAACGCTGGAATTTCTTGAGGTGACTTTGAACGCCGGTTTGGGCCATCAAATCTTGGGCAAAGTATGGACTATTATATATTGCTGGAAAGCCCAGGATGTCTACTTTCCAACGCCGTTGAGAGCGCGCCAATTGGGCTTCTGTAGCTCCAGAAAATCCACTTTGAGTGCAGGGAGGTCAGAATCCAACAGCATCTGCAGTCCTTTTGAGTCTCTGGATCAGATTTTTGCTCAGGTCCCTCAATTTCAGCTAGAAAATACCTGAAATCACAGAAAAACACACAAACTCATAGTAAAGTCCAGAAAAGTGAATTTTAACTAAAAACTAATAAAAATATACTAAAAACTAACTAAAGGATACTAAAAACATACTAAAAACAATGCCAAAAAGCATACAAATTATCCGCTCATCAATGTCATTTACTATGCCAGCCGCGTGTTAAATGATGCACAGAAGAATTACACAACCACAGAAAAAGAGCTACTTGCAGTGGTTTACGCTATTGACAAATTCAGATCCTACTTAGTAGGATCAAAAGTGATTGTGTACACTGATCATGCTGCTCTTAAATATCTACTCACAAAGCAGGATTCAAAACCCAGACTTATTAGGTGGGTGCTGCTTCTGCAAGAGTTTGATATAGAAATAAGAGACAGAAAAGGGACAGAAAATCAAGTAGCAGATCACCTGTCCCGAATAGAACCAGTGGGAGGGGCGTCCATCCCTCTCACTGAAATTTCTGAAACCTTTCCGGATGAGCAATTACTAGCCGTCCAGGAAGTGCCATGGTTTGCAGACATTGCAAACTACAAGGCAGTGAGATTCATACCCAAAGAGTACAGTAAGGTGCAATCAAAGAAATTAATCACAGATGCAAAATACTATCTTTGGGATGAACCATATCTCTTTAAGAGATGTGCAGACGGAGTAATCCGTAGATGTGTGCCTAAAGAAGAAGCACAGAAGATCCTCTGGCATTGCCATGGATCACAGTATGGAGTACATTTTGGAAGTGAACGAACAGCCACAAGAGTCCTCCAGAGTGGCTTCTACTGGCCTACTCTCTATAAAGATTCCCGAGCATTTGTGCTTAACTGTGATAGTTGCCAGAGATCAGGCAACCTGCCCCACAGTTATGCTATGCCTCAACAAGGAATCTTGGAAATTGAGTTGTTTGATGTATGGGGCATTGACTTCATGGGACCTTTCCCACCATCATACTCAAACACCTATATTCTGGTGGCAGTGGATTATGTATCCAAATGGGTGGAGGCTATTGCAACACCCACTAATGATACTAAAACAGTGTTAAAATTCCTCCAGAAACATATCTTCAGCAGATTTGGTATCCCCAGAGTGTTAATCAGTGATGGGGGTACTCATTTCTGTAATAAGTAGCTCTACTCTGCTCTAGTACGTTATGGAGTCAACCACAAGGTGGCTACTCCATATCACCCACAGACTAATGGGCAGGCAGAAGTCTCAAATAGAGAACTTAAAAGAATCCTGGAACGGACTGTAATTAACCGTAGAAAGGATTGGGCAAGAAGCTTGGATGATGCTCTGTGGGCATACAGAACAGCATTTAAGACCCCTATAGGGACCTCTCCATACCAGCTTGTGTATGGAAAGGCATGTCACTTGCCAGTGGAACTGGAACACAAGGCCTACTGGGCAACCAGATTCCTGAATCTTGATGCCAAGTTAGCTGGAGAAAGACGATTGCTCCAGTTAAATGAGCTAGAGGAATTTAGACTCAATGCTTTCGAAAATGCAAAAATTTACAAAGAGAAAGCAAAAAGATGGCATGATAAGAAATTGTCATCCAGAGTCTTTGAGCCAGGACAGAAAGTTCTGTTATTTAATTCAAGGCTCAAATTATTCCCTGGGAAATTAAAATCCCGGTGGAGAGGTCCATATGTCATTACAAACGTATCACCATATGGATACATAGAGCTTCAGGATAATGACTCTAATAAAAAATTCATTGTTAATGGACAAAGAGTCAAACATTATCTTGAAGGCAATTTTGAGCAAGAATGCTCAAGACTGAGACTTAATTGAAGAATCAGTGATAGTCCAGCTAATGACATTAAAAAAGCGCTTGCTGGGAGGCAACCCAGCCTATCACAAAATTTAATTTTATTCGTATTCATTAATTAAATTTATTTTGTTTCAGGTATATATCAAGTATCTTCAAAGGTGAAATATCAAATAGTTGAAGTCACAAAGTTACAGGAAAATTTGGAAGCTCACTGGCATAAAAAAAAGCCAGTGAGAAATACTTTGGGCGTTAAACGCCCAAAAGAAGCTCCCACTGGGCGTTTAAACGCCAGTAAGGGTAGCCATCTGGGCGTTAAACGCCAGAAAGGAGCATCTTCTGGGCGTTAAACGCCAGAAAGATGCACCTTCTGGGCGTTTAACGCCAGTCTGCTAGCATCCTGGGCGTTCAGAAAAACGCCCAGTGAAGAAGGACTTCCTGGCGTTCAACGCCAGAAAGAAGCTCCAATTGGGCGTTGAACGCCCAGGAGAAGCACCATGTGGGCGTTGAACGCCCAAAACATGCACCACATGGGCGTTCAACGCCAGGATGATGGGAGGAGGTACATTTTCATTTTTTATATAATTTTTCAAAATTTTTATGTTTAAATTCATGATTTCTTGCATAAACATATTTTAAATTATCACTTTCAATTCCCAAAAGTTTTTATCCTAATTTCTAAAATCCAATTTTGCAAATGTTTTAGATACATCTTAACCCAAAAAAACAAATGGCTTTCAAATCCAATCCATCATCTTTTCAAATTTGTTTTCAAAACTTAATTATATTTTTTTTTAAAAAAAAAAATCTTTTTCAAAAGTAAATTTCAAATTTATCTTTTAAATTATTATTCATATCTTTCTCTTTTAAAAATAAATTATTATATCTTTTTCTGATCATATCTTTTAAAATCATATCTTCTATCTTATCTCTTTCTTATTTTTCGAAAATTACCCACCCCCCTCCCTATATCTTGTATTCGGCACCCTCCTCATCATCACCATTCCACATTGCTCTCCTTCATTGCCTCTTCTTTCTTCTCTTTTGCTTGAGGACAAGCAAAGCTCTAAGTTTGGTGTGTTTTACCCGTGATCACAAAAACTATTGTGTCTCTTGATCATGGCCCCTAGAGGAAAGCAAACCACCCAAAAGGGCAAGGAAAAGAGCAATCCAAAGCCCCTCTGGAATCAAGGGAAGTTCTTAACTAAAGAACATTCAGACCATTACTACAAAATAATGAGTCACAGATCAGTGATCCCGGAAGTCAGATTTGATTTGAAAGAAGATGAATATCCGGAGATCCAAGAGCAGATTCGAAACAGGAATTGGGAAATTCTGGCCAATCCTGAAACGAAAGTGGGAAGGAACATGGTTCAGGAATTCTATGCTAATCTATGGCAGACAGAAAGGCAAAGAATCATTGGAGCGGCTATCTTTGACCATAAAACCGTAGTCAGAGGAAAGATCATTCATACCAATGCTGACAAGATCAGGGAGATATTCAAGATTCCTCAACTGAAGGATGACCCAGACTCCTTTAATAGGAGAATGATGAGGATCAATAAAGGATTGGACAAGATCTTGGAAGATATATGCGTTCCTGGAGCCAAGTGGACTACCAGTACAACTGGCAACCCAGTTCAACTCAAAAGAGAAGATCTAAAACCAGTAGCTAGAGGCTGGCTGGATTTTATTAGTCGTTCCATATTACCCACCAGCAACCGTTCTGAAGTTACCATCAAAAGAGCTGTCATGATTCACTGCATCATGCTAGGAAAAGAAGTGGAAGTCCATCAGCTGATCTCATGTGAGCTATACAAAATTGCAAACAAGAATTCTACAGACGCTAAATTGGCTTATCCAAGCCTAATTTCTATGCTTTACAAAGATGCTGGAGTGAAGATGGGAATAACTGAATATATCCTAATTGAAAAGCCCATTACTGGAATATCAATGGTCAGACAACAACAACAAGATGATTCAACCAAGAGGAGAACACAAGAAGCCCTCCCAGAACTGCCCCAATTCGAATATTGGGAACATCTTGAGGCTTCTATTTCCAGATTGCAAGAAGCTATGGACCAAATAAAGGAAGAACAGAATAATCAAAGTAGCATGCTCTGCAAACTGCTCAAGGAACAGGAAGAGCAAGGGCGAGATATAAGGGAGCTGAAGCGCCAAAAATTAATCCTTGAACCACACTCAGAATAATTAGAGGAGAATCCACTCCTCAAAACAACAGGTTGCCAAGTTCCAATTTTCTTTCCCTTTAATTTTCCTGCTTTAACTTAGTGATAGCATTTTTTTAAATTCACCTTAGGAGATATTTAGTAGTAATTAGTTTATCTATTTTGATTTTATTTTCAATTAAGCTGTAATTTATTTTTCTCGTCATCATCAGGCATGAATAAAGTAGTAGATTTATTTTAATAAAGAAGTAATCTATATTTTTCGAGTTCTTAATAATAAAATTTATAATTAAGTATATGTGGTGGCAATACTTTTTGTTCTCTGAATGAATGCTTAACAGTGCATAATATGTACTTTGAATTTGATGAATATTGGCTCCTGAAAGGATGAGGAACACGAAAATATTATTGATGATCTGAAGGATCATGAAATTGATTCTTGAAGCAAGAAAAAGCAGTCAAAAAAAAAAAAAACACAATATTCACAAGCCATGGGCACTAGCCAAGAATAAGAAAAGGATCCAAGGCTTTGAGCATCAATGGATAGGAGGGCCCAAGGAAATAAAATCCAGGCCTAAGCGGCTAAACCAAGCTGTCCCTAACCATATGCTTGTGGCATGCAGGTTCAAGTTACTAACTTGAGACTGAGTGGTTAAAGTCGTGATCCAAAGCAAAAGAGTGTGCTTAAGAGCTCTGGACACCACTAACTGGGGACTCTAGCAAAGCTGAGTCACAATCTGAAAAGGTTCACCCAGTTATGTGTCTGTGGCATTTATGTATCCGGTGGTAATACTGGAAAACAAAGTGCTTAGGGCCACAGCCAAGACTCATAAAATGACTGTGTTCAAGAATCAACATACTACAATAGGAGAGTTAATAATACTATCTGAATTCTGAGTTCCTAAGGATGCCAATTATTCTGAAATTCTAAAGATACAGGGAGATGCCAAAACTGTTCAGAGACAAAAAAGCTACAAGCCCCGCTCATCTAATAAGAATCTGAGCTTCATTTAAAACTCTAAAATATATATTACTTCTTAATTTCTGTTAGAACCTATTTTATTCATCTAGTTGCTTGAGGACAAGCAACAGTTTAAGTTTGGTGTTGTGATGAGCGGATATTTTGTACGCTTTTTGGGAGTAATTTCATGTAGGTTTTAGCATGTTTTAATTAGTTTTTAGTTAAATAATATTAGTTTTTAGGCAAAAATCATATTTCTGGACTTTACTATGAGTGTGTGTATTTTTCTGTGATTTCAGGTATTTTCTGACTGAAATTGAGGGAGTTGAGCAAAAATCTGATTTAGGCTGAAAAAGGACTGCTGATGCTGTTGGATCCTGACCTCCCTGCACTCGAAATGGATTTTCTGGAGCTACAGGAGTCCAATTGGCGCGCTCTCAACGGCGTTGGAAAGTAGACATCCAGGGCTTTCCAGCAATATATAATAGTCCATACTTTGCGCATGGATAGACGACGTAACTTGGCGTTGAACGCCAAGTACATGCTGCTGTCTGGAGTTAAACGCCAGAAAAACGTCATGATCCGGAGTTGAACGCCCAAAACACGTCAAAACCTGGAGTTTGACGCCAAGAAAGGCCTTTATACGTGGAAAGCTTTAGTCTCAGCCCCAGCACACACCAAGTGGGCCCCAGAAGTGGATTTCTGCACCAATTATCTTAGTTTACTCATTTTTCTGTAAACCTAGGTTACTAGTTTACTATTTAAACAACTTTTACAGACTTATCTTGGACATCATGACATTTTCAGATCTGAATTACATACTTTGTGATGGCATGAGTCTCTAAACTCCATTGTTGGGGGTGAGGAGCTCTGCAGCGTCTCGATGATTTAATACAATTCCTTTGTTTTCCATTCAAACACGCTTGTTCTTATCTAAGATGTTTATTCGCGCTTAACTGTGGAGAAGGTGATGATCCGTGACACTCATCACCTTCCTCAACCCATGAACGTGTGCCTGACAACCACCTCCGTTCTATATCAGATTGAATGAATACCTCTTAGATTCCCCAACAGAATCTTCGTGGTATAGGCCGGATTTATGGCGGCATTCATGAGAATCCGGAAAGTCTAAACCTTGTCTGTGGTATTCCGAGTAGGATTCTGGGATTGAATGACTGTGACGTGCTTCAAACTTTAACCTGCTGGGCGTTAGTGACAGACGCAAAAGAGGGATTCTATTCCAGTAGGAGCGGGAACCAACCGGTGATTAGCCGTACTGTGACAGAGTGCGTGAGCATAGTTTTCACTGCGAGGATGGGAAGTAGCCATTGACAACGGTGACACCCTACATAGAGCTTGCCATAGAAGGAACCAGGCGTGTGAGAAGAGGACTTCAAGGAAAAGTAGAAATTCAAAGGACAAAGCATCTCCAAAACTCCAACATATTCCTCAGTGCTGCAAATCAAAGTAACATTGTTCCCTCTTTTATTTTTATAATCAAATCCAGTAATTTCACTTTTAATCCAAACTAATCCTATTGACATCCTGACTAAGATTAATAAAATAAATATTGATTGCTTCAAACCAATAATCTCTGTGGATTCGACCCTTACTCACGTAAGGTATTACTTGGACGACCCAGTACACTTGCTGGTTAGTTGAACGGAATTGTGAAAGGGAAGTAATCAGTTAGTTGAGTTAGTTTAACTTTTTGGCACATGCCAAGGAGCCACTAATCAAGAATCACAATTTCGTCCACCAATAACCATGCACACGCGTACACGTGAAAGCGAATTTTTCCAAGTGACGCGCACGCGTCACCCATGCGTACGCGTGACAAGCGGCACGTGACCAACTTAAAGGCAATATGCTGGGGGCAATTTCTGATCTATCCAGGCCCAAATCCAACTCATTTCTAGAGCTATCAGAGGCTGAATTCAAGATGGATCAAAGGGAGAGTGATACGAGACGATTGTCGGAAGAGAATTTCTCAATGAAGTTGCGTTGCAAGTATAGCTCTACCAACAACAATCCTCAAGGATCAAATTTTGAAAGGAATTGGTTGTCACAAGTTCAACCCCAATAAAATAATCGAAGTATTCAAACCTCGGGTCGTCTCACAAAGAATGGAAAAACATGTGCTTCAACATTGGTTAGAAATCCGAGGTTGTAAGTCATGAGCAAGAAAGTAAACTATGAATCTTAGCAAACAAGTAATCTTAAAGTGCAAATAACTAATTCAAATAACTAAGCAAGATGTGAGCAATTTCAACTAAGAAGACAACATTCAATTTTATTCTACTCTCAACTAAACAATAGCTACAACTAAAACAAGACAATTAAGAAATTAGGTTTCCAAATATGAATAATAAAAGCAACTCTTGGCTAGGCATGGGAATTGGGGTCACTATCCTTGTCTAATAACCATATCTTGACAATTATGAGGAGCCAAACTCACTAAGTCTACTTCTATACTTGAAGTAAGTTAAATGGTTTGGTAAACATTACCCCATAAGGTCTAACCTCACTACTAATTAACTTAGTAGTAGGCTAGTGTCAATGGCTATCAAATTAACCACTAAGGGCTCTCAAATCATCAAATCCATTAGACTTAATAACTCAAGTTTACCTAATTTCCGTGGCCTAAGCCAAGAGTAAAAAGAACTACTCCATAATCAAAGTAAACAATTCATCAAACACATGGTAAGCATTAACAAAAGACATGTTCAAATTGCAATTGAATTGAAATTAACAAATACCCACTAACAAATATCAACTTACAATCACTCAAACAACACAATTAATCATAGAAATAATCAATGTAACATCAACAAGTCAAGATTCACAACATTCATGCAATGGGTATAAAGTGACAATTGACAAAAAACCATAAACTAACACAAGATATAAGCAAAAGTATACTAAGGAATTCAAATTAGACGATCAAAACTAGTAATTAACAAAATCCAATTCAGATTCAACAAGGGAAGATCAAATTAAAGCTAGATCTAGAGAAGAACAAAGATTTCTCTCTCTAGAAAAACAAAGAACCCAAAAACTAGAAAAATTTGTCTTAGTGTAAAATGATTGATCCCCCCTTCTCCCTAGCATCCTTGGGTCTTTTTCCTTGCAAAAACAGCTTGATATTGGGCTTAATGAGCCTCAGAAATTGTCAGGCACGATTTCCTTTAATAAGGTCACGTGCAGCTTCCCGCGTGTGCGTGCCATGCGTGCGTGCGCGCCGATTGCTTTTGTGATCCCCGCGTGCGCGCCAAGTGCGCGTGCGCGTCGGCTGGAATTCTCTGGCCTACGCGGATGCGTCCATCCTTGCGTGCCGCTTCCAGCTATCCTCATCCATGCGTGCGCGTGATGTGCGCGTGCGCGTGATGTGCGCGTGCGCGTCGATGCTGCAGTTCCCAAAATCCAAATCTTCATGTTCCTTCCTCTTGTGCATGCTTTCCTTCTCTCTTCTAGGCCATTCTTACCCTATTAATTCTAAAATCACTCAACAAATACGTCACGGCATCGAATGACAATAAAAAGGATCAAAATATAGCAATTCTAAGGTAAAATAAGCATGTTTTCTATCATAGAGCAATATTAGGAAGTGAACACAAAATCATGCATTTCTTGTGAATAAGTGCAAGAAATATGGACAAAAAACCCCCACATTAAGCACAAGATAAATGGTGCACGAAATTGCAATCACACTTTTGCAATTCCGCACAACTAACCAGCAAGTGCACTGGGTCGTCCAAGTAATACCTTACGTGAGTAAGGGTCGATCCCATGGAGATTGTCGGCTTGAAGAAAGCTATGGTTGTCTTGTAACTCTTAGTCAGGATATCAATAATTATCAAGGTTGATTGTAAAAAGTAAAAGAACATGAAATAACTACTTGTTTTGCAGTAATGGAGAACAGGTTGAGGTTTTGGAGATGCTCTATCTTCTGAATCTCTACTTTCCTACTGTCTTCTTCTTCAAGCACGCAAGACTCCTTCCATGGCAAGCTGTATGTAGGGTTTCACCGTTGTCAATGGCTACCTCCCATCCTCTCAGTGAAAATGTTCAACGCGCTCTGTCACAGCATGGCTAATCATCTGTCGGTTCTCAATCAGGTTGGAATAGAATCCAGTGATTCTTTTGCGTCTGTCACTAACGCCCAGCCTTCAGGAGTTTGAAGCTCGTCACAGTCATTCAATCCCTGAATCCTACTCAAAATACCACAGACAAGGTTTAGACCTTCCGAATTCTCTTGAATGCCGCCATCAATTCTAGCTTATTCCACGAAGATTCTGATTAAGGAATCCAAGAGATATCTACTCAATCTATGGTAGAATGGAGGAGGTTGTCAGGCACACATTCATAGGTGAGAATGATGATGAGTGTCACAGATCATCACATTCATCAGGTTTAGGAACAAGTGATATCTTAGAATAGAAACAAGCGTGATTGAATGAAAAACAGTAGTAATTGCATTAATCCATCAAGACACAGCAGAGCTCCTCACCCCCAACCATGGGGTTTTAAGACTCATGCCGTAGAAGATACAATAAGAAACGTGTAAAGTGTCATGAGGTAGAGATACAATATCAAAAGGTCCTATTAATAGTGAACTAGTAACCTAGGGTATACAGAAATGAGTAAATGACGTAAAAATCCACTTCTGGGGTCCACTTGGTGTATGCTTGGGCTGAGCATTGAAGCTTTCATGTGTAGAGACTTTTTCTGGAGTTAAACGCCAACTTTTATGCCAGTTTGGGCGTTTAACTCCAATTTTTGTGCCAGTTCCGGCGTTAAACGCCGGGAATTCTAAAGCTGATTTGAAACGCCGGTTTGGGCCATCAAATCTCGGGCAAAGTATGGACTATTATACATTGCTGGAAAGCCCAGGATGTCTACTTTCCAACGCTATTGAGAGGGCGCCAATTGTGCTTCTGTAGCTCCAGAAAATCTACTTCGAGTGCAGGGAGGTCAAAATCCAACAGCAACTGCAGTCCTTTTCAGCCTCTAAATCAGATTTTTGCTCAGGTCCCTCAATTTCAGCCAGAAAATACCTGAAATCACAGAAAAACACACAAACTCATAGTAAAGCCCAGAAAAGTGAATTTTAACTAAAAACTAATGAAAATGTAATAATAACTAACTAAAATATACTAAAAACATACTAAAAATAATGCCAAAAAGCATATAAATTATCCGCTTATCACAACACCAAACTTAAATTGTTGCTTGTCCCCAAGCAACTGAAAATCAAAATAGAATAAAAAGAAGAGAATATACTATAGACTCCAAAATATCAAAGAAACTTAGCTCCAATTGGATGAGCGGGGCTAGTAGCTTTTTGCTTCTGAACAGTTTTGGCATCTCACTTTATCCTTTGAAGTTTAGAATGATTGGCATCTATAGGAACTCAGAACTCAGATAGTTTTATTGATTCTCCTAGTTAAGTATGATGATTCTTGAACATAGCTACTTTTTGAGTCTTGGCTGTGGCCCAAAGCACTCTGTCTTCTAGTATTACCACCGGATACATACATGCCACAGACACATACTTGGGTGAACCTTTTCAGATTGTGACTCAGCTTTGCTAGAGTCCCCAATTAGAGGTGTCCAGGGTTCTTAAGCACACTTTTTTTGTCTTGGATCACAACTTTTTTTTTTCTTCTCTCTTTTTTTTCGTTTTTTTTTTCACTACTTTTTCTTGCTTTAAGAATCAATTTGATGATTTTTCAGATCCTCAATAACATTTCTCTTTTTCCATCATTCTTTCAAGAGCCAACAATTTTAACATTCTTAAAATAACAAATTCAAAAGACATATGCACTGTTCAAGCATTCATTCAGAAAACAAAAAGTATTGTCACCATATCAAACTAATTCAACTAGTTTCAAAGATGAATTCGAAATCCTGTACTTCTTGTTCTTTTGTGATTAAAGCATTTTTCATTTAAGAGAGGTGATGGATTCATAAGACATTCATAGCTTTAAGACATGAACCTTAAATTTTATTAATCATGAATTAAGAACAAGAATCAAAAATAGATATAAGATAAGACTAATAGTAATAGAAAACAAAAATTTAAATAGATTCCTAATGATAGAGGTTATCACAGAGTTAGGACTCAACAACCTTGATTTTGAGAAGTGGATGCTCCCTCAACTTGTGGGATATTTGACCCTTCAAGGGAGAGCTTTGGGCACTTCAACTCCTGTAGCTCACGCCCCTGCTTCTCTTGTTCCTTCAGCAATTTGCAGAGCATGCAGTTTTGATTCTACTGTTCTTCCTTAATTTGTTCCATAGCTTCTTGCAGCTTGGCAACAGATGCTTCTAGACGAGTCCAGTAGTCAATTTTAGGAAGTTCAGGGAGGAACTCCTGCGCCCTCCTTTTGATAGAGTTATCTTGCATTTGTCCTTCCATTGACCTCTTAGTGATTGGGTGCTCAATTGGGATGAATTCATCTACTCCCATCCTCACCCCAGCATCTTTACATAGCAAAGAGATTAAGCTTGGGTAAGCCAGTTTGGCTTCAGTGGAGTTCTTGTTTGCAATTATGTAAATCTCACAAGCAATCAGATGATGAATCTCCACTTCTTTTCCCAGCATAATACAATGAATCATCACTGCTCTCTTGATAGTAACCTCAGAACGGTTACTAGTGGGCAAGATAGAACGCCCTATGAAGTCCAACCAGCCTCTTGCAACTGGTTTGAGATCTCCCATCTTGAGTTGGTTTAGGACACCTTTTGAATTGGTCATCCACTTGGTTCCAGGGAGGCATATGTCCTCTAGAACTTGATCCAACCCCTTATCTACTCTCACCATTCTCCTATTAAAGGATTCAGGATCATCTTGTAGTTGAGGTAATTTGAAGACCTCTCTTATTTTGTCCAGATGAAAGTAAATAATTCTCCCTCTGACCATGGTTCTGTAGGTATGAAAAGCGGTTCCAGTCATTCTCTGCTTGTCTGTCAGCCACAGATTTGAGTAGAATTCCTGAACCATATTTCTCCCAACCTTTGTCTCAGGGTTGGTTAGAACTTCCCATCCTCTGTTTCGAATTTGCTCTTGGATCTCCGGATATTCATCTTCTTTCAGATCAAATTTAACTTCCGGGATCACTGACCTTAGACCCATTATTTTGTGGTAATAGTCTGCATGTTCTTTGGTTAACAACTTCTCTTGACTCCAAAGGTCTTTTGGAGCATTCTCTTTCTTTCCTCTTGAATTGGTTTGTATTCCTTTGGGGGCCATGATCTTGATGAGCCTTAACATAGTGATCATAGAAAAATACACCAAACTCAGAGGTTTGCTTGTCCTCAAGCAAAAGAAAGGAAAGAGGAGAGGGAGGAGGAGAGCAAATTCGAATGGTGGGGAAGGGGGTGTGGCCGAACATATATTTATAAGGAAGGGGGAGAGATTTCGAAAATTTTGAAGGAGATTTGAGAAGATATGGAAAGAATTTGAGAGATATTTGAGTTTTTTGAAGAAGATTTGGAAAGGATTTGAAAGAGATTTGAAGAATGATTTTAATTTTGAAAATTTGAAGGTGAATGATGAAAGTTTGAAATGTGTTTATGTAGAAAATTATGGATCAAAACAGGAAAGTTTGAAAAAAATTTGAAGTGGAAAGCAAAATCTCTGTCCCCCACCTTTCTGGCGTTAAACGCCCAGAATAGTATCCATTCTGGCGTTTAACGCCCAAATGTTGGCCAATTTGGGCGTTTAATGCCCAGCAGGGTACCCTGGCTGGCGTTAAACGCCAGAAACCCCTTCATCACTGGGCGTTTTGCTAAACGCCCAGGATGCTGCACACTTGGCGTTAAACGCCTAGAATGGTGCCCATTCTGGCGTTTAACGCCCAAAATGGCACCTTTACTGGCGTTAAACACCCAAAATGGTGCCCATTCTGGCGTTTAACGCCCAAAGTACCCCTTACTGGCATTTTTTCGCCAGCAAGCTCCTTTTCTCTGCTTTTTGCACTGAATCCTTCTGTAACTCTATGAATTCCTTCAATTTTGATGATTGCCCTTTGAGAATATGTATCAAACTTTGATTAAACAAAACAGATAACCTGCTAATGACTGGGTTGCCTCCCAGCAAGCGCTTCTTTATTGTCTTTAGCTGGACCTTCACTGAGAATCATTCAAGCTTCAGTTTTGAGCATTCTTGCTCAAACTTGCTTTCAAGATAATGCTTGATCCTCTGTCCATTAACAACGAACTTTTTGTCAGAATCAGTATCCTGAAGCTCAACATATTCATATGGTGACACTCTTGTAATCACATACGGACCCCTCTACCGGGATTTAAGTTTTCCTGGGAACAATCTGAGCCTAGAGTTGAAGAGCAGAACTTTTTGTCCTGGCTCAAAGACTCTGGATGACAACTTCTTGTCATGCCACTTCTTTGCCTTTTCCTTATTAAACGCCAGCTTTTGTGCCAGTTCCGGCGTTTAACGCCGGGCATTCTTGAGCTGATTTGGAATGCTGGTCTGGGCCATCAAATCTCGGTCAAAGTATGGACTATTATACATTGCTGGAAACCCCAGGATGTCTACTTTCCAACGCCGTTGAGAGCGCGCCAATTGGGCTTTTGTAGCTCTAGAAAAATCCACTTCGAGTGCAGGGAGGTCAGAATCCAACAGCATCTGCAGTCCTTTTAGTCTCTGAATCAGATTTTTGCTCAGATCCCTCAATTTTAGCCAGAAAATACCTGAAATCACAGAAAAACACACAAACTCATAGTAAAGTCCAGAAAAGTGAATTTTAACTAAAAACTAATAAAAATATACTAAAAACTAACTAAAACATACTAAAAACATACTAAAAACAATGCCAAAAAGCGTACAAATTATCCGCTCATCACAACACCAAACTTAAATTGTTGCTTGTCCCCAAGCAACTGAAAACCAAATAAGATAAAGAGAAGAGAATATACAATGAATTCCAAAAACATCTATGAAGATCAGTATTAATTAGATGAGCGGGGCTTTTAGCTTTTTGCCTCTGAACAGTTTTGGCATCTCACTCTATCCTTTGAAATTCAGAATGATTGGCTTCTATAGGAACTCAGAATCCAGATAGTGTTATTGATTCTCCTAGTTAAGTATGATGATTCTTGAACACAGCTACTTTATGAGTCTTTGCCGTGGCCCAAAGCACTCTGTCTTCCAGTATTACCACCGGATACATACATGGCACAGACACATAATTGGGTGAACCTTTTCAGATTGTGACTCAGCTTTGCTAGAGTCCCCAATTAGAGGTGTCCAGGGTTCTTAAGCACACTCTTTTTGCCTTGGATCACAACTTTATTTCTTTCTTTTTCTTTCTTTTTCTCTTTCTTCTTTTTTTTTCGCTTCTCTTTTTTTTTTTGAATTCACTGCTTTTTCTTGCTTCAAGAATCATTTTTATGATTTTTTAGATCCTCAGTAACATGTCTCCTTTTTCATCATTCTTTCAAGAGCCAACCAATCATGAACAACAAATTCAAAAGACATATACACTGTTTAAGCATACATTCAGAAAATAAAAAGTGTTGCCACCACATCAAAATAATTAATCTGTTATAAAATTTAAAATTCATGCAATTCTTCTCTTTTTCAATTAAGAACAAATTTTTTTTTATGAAAGGTGATGGATTCATAGGACATTCATAACTTTAAGGCATAGACACTAAGACACTAATGATCACAAGACACAAACATAGATAAACATAAGCATGATTTTTCGAAAAACAGAAAATAAAGAACAAGGAAATTAAAGAACGGGTCCACCTTAGTGATGGCGGCTTGTTCTTCCTCTTGAAGATCCTATGGAGTGCTTGAGCTCCTCAATGTCTCTTCCTTGTCTTTGTTGCTCCTCTCTCATGATTCTTTGATCTTCTCTAATTTCATGGAGGAGAATGGAATGTTCTTGGTGTTCCACCCTTAGTTGTCCCATGTTGGAACTCAATTCTCCTAGGGAGGTGTTGATTTGCTCCCAATAGTTTTGTGGAGGAAAGTGCATCCCTTGTGGCATCTCAGGGATTTCATGATGAGTGGGATCTCTTGTTTGCTCCATCCTTTTCTTAGTGATGGGCTTGTCCTCATCAATGGGGGTGTCACCCTCTATGTCAACTCCAACTGAATAACAGAGGTGACAAATGAGATGAGGAAAGGCTAACCTTGCCAAGGTAGAGGACTTGTCTGCCACCTTATAAAGTTCTTGGGCTATAACCTCATGAACTTCCACTTCCTCTCCAATCATGATACTATGAATCATGATGGCCCGGTCTATAGTAACTTCGGACCGGTTGCTAGTGGGAATGATTGAGCGTTGGATAAACTCCAACCATCCCCTAGCCATGGGCTTGAGGTCATGCCTTCTCAATTGAACCGGCTTCCCTCTTGAATCTCTCTTCCATTGGGCGCCCTCTTCACAAATGTCAGTGAGGACTTGGTCCAACCTTTGATCAAAGTTGACCCTTCTAGTGTAAGGATGTTCATCTCCTTGCATCATGGGCAAGTTGAATGCCAACCTTACATTTTCTGGACTAAAATCTAAGTATTTCCCCCGAACCATTGTAAGCCAATTCTTTGGGTCCGGATTCACACTTTGATCATGGTTCTTGGTGATCCATGCATTGGCATAGAACTCTTGAACCATTAAGATTCTGACTTGTTGAATGGGGTTGGTAAGAACTTCCCAACCTCTTCTTTAATCTCATGTCGGATCTCTGGATATTCACTCTTTTTGAGTTTGAAAGGGACCTCGGGGATCACCTTCTTCAAGGCCACAACTTCATAGAAGTGGTCTTGATGCACCCTTGAGATGAATCTCTCCATCTCCCATGACTCGAAGGTGGAAGCTTTTGCCTTCCCTTTCCTCTTTCTAGAGGTTTCTCTGGCCTTGGATGCTATAAATGGTTATGAAAAAACAAAAAGCAATGCTTTTACCACACCAAACTTAAAAGGTTTGCTCGTCCTCGAGCAAAAGAAGAAAGAAGAAAGTAGAAGAAAAAGAAATAGAGGAGATGGAGATGGCTTTGTGGTTCGGCCAAAAGGGGGAGAAGTAGTGTTTAGGGTGTGTGAAAATGAGGGAGTGAAGATGGGTTTATATAGGGGTGGAGAGAGGGGTAGGGTTCGGTTATGGGAGGGTGGTGGGGTAGGTGGGGATCCTGTGGGGTCCACAGATCCTGAGGTGTCAAGGAAAATTTAACCCTGCACCAAGTGGCGTGCAAAAATGCACCCTTTGCCAATTCTGGCGTTAAACGCCGGGCTGGTGCCCATTTTTGGCGTTTAATGCCAGGTGCTTGCCCTTTTCTGGTGTTTAACGCCAATCTGGTGCCCCTTTCTGGTGTTAAACGCCCAGAATGGTGCCAGACTGGGCGTTAAACGCCCATTTGCTAACTTCACTGGCGTTTAAACGCCAGCAAGTTCTCCTCCAGGGTGTGTTGTTTTTCTTTCTGTTTTTCATTCTGTTCCTGCTTTTTCAATTGATTTTGTGACTTCTCATGATCATCAACCTACAGAAAATATAAAATAACAAAGGAAAATAGATTAAATATAACATTGGGTTGCCTCCCAACAAGCGCTTCTTTAATGTCAGTAGCTTGACAGAGGGCTCTTATGGGGCCTCACAAATACTCAGAGCAATGTTGGAACCTCCCAACACCAAACTTAGAGTTTGAATGTGGGGGTTCAGCACCAAACTTAGAGTTTGGTTGTGGCCTCCCAACACCAAACTTAGAGTTTGACTGTGGGGGCTCTGTTTGACTCTGTTTTGAGAGAAGCTCTTCATGCTTCCTCTCCATGGTGACAGAGGGATATCCTTGAGCCTTAAACACAAAGGATTCTTCATTCACTTGAATGATCAATTCTCTTCTGTCAACATCAATCACAGCCTTTGCTGTGGCTAGGAAGGGTCTGCCAAGGATGATGGATTCATCCATGCACTTCCCAGTCTCTAGGATTATGAAATCAGCAGGGATGTAATGGTCTTCAATCTTCACCAAAACATCCTCTACAAGTCCATAAGCTTGTTTTCTTGAATTGTCTGCCATCTCTAGTGAGATTCTTGCAGCTTGTACCTCAAAGATCCCTAGCTTCTCCATTACAGAGAGAGGCATGAGGTTTACACTTGACCCTAAGTCACACAGAGCCTTCTTGAAGGTTATGGTGCCTATGGTACAAGGTATTAAAAACTTTCCCAGGATCTTGTCTCTTTTGAGGTAATCTCTGCCTAGACAAGTCATCCAGTTCTTTGGTGAGCAAAGGAGGTTTGTTCTCCCAAGTCTCATTACCAAATAACTTGTCATTTAGCTTCATGATTGCTCCAAGGTATTTAGCAACTTGCTCTTCAGTGACATATTCATCCTCTTCAGAGGAAGAATACTCATCAGAGCTCATGAATAGCAGAAGTAAATCAAATGGAATCTCTATGGTCTCAGTATGACCCTCAGATTCCCATGGTTCCTCATTAGAGAACTCAGTAGAGGCCAGTGGACGTCCATTGAGGTCTTCCTCAGTGGTGTTCACGGCCTCTTCATCCTCTCCAAGTTCGGCCATGTTGATGGCCTTGCACTCTCCTTTTGGATTTTCTTCTGTATTGCTTGGAAGAGTACTAGGAGGGAGTTCAGTAATTTTCTTGCTCAGCTGTCCCACTTGTGCCTCCAAATTCCTAATGGAGGACCTTGTTTCAGTCATGAAACTTTGAGTGGTTTTGATTAGATCAGAGACCATGGTTGCTAAGTCAGAGTGGTTCTGCTTAGAATTCTCTGTCTGTTGCTGAGAAGATGATGGAAAGGGCTTGCCATTGCTAAACCTGTTTTTTCCACCATTATTATTGTTGAAACCTTGTTGAGGTCTCTGTTGATCCTTCCATGAGAGATTTGGATGATTTCTCCATGAAGAGTTATAGGTGTTTCCATAAGGTTCTCCCATGTAATTCACCTCTTCCAATGAAGGGTTCTCAGGATCATAAGCTTCTTCTTCAGATGAAGCATCCTTAGTACTGCCTGGTGCATTTTGCATTCCAGACAGACTTTGAGAAATCAAATTGACTTGCTGAGTCAATATTTTGTTCTGAACCAATATGGCATTCAGAGTATCAATCTCAAGAACTCCTTTCTTCTGATTTGTCCCATTGTTCACAGGATTCCTTTCAGAAGTGTACATGAATTGGTTATTTGCAACCATTTCAATTAGTTCTTGAGCTTCTGTAGGCGTCTTCTTCAGATGAAGAGATCCTCCAGCAGAGCTATCCAAAGACATCTTGGATAGTTCAGAGAGTCCATCATCGAAAATACCTATGATGCTCCATTCAGAAAGCATGTCAGAAGGACATTTTCTGATCAATTGTTTGTATCTTTCCCAAGCTTCATAGAGGGATTCTCCTTCCTTCTGTCTGAAGGTTTGGACTTCCACTCTAAGCTTACTCAATTTTTGAGGTGGAAAGAACTTTGCCAAGAAGGCATTGACTAGCTTTTCCCAAGAGTTCAGGCTGTCTTTAGGTTGTAAGTCCAACCATATTCTAGCTCTGTCTCTTACAGCAAAAGGGAATAGCATAAGTCTGTAGACCTCAGGATCAACCCCGTTAGTCTTGACAGTGTCACAGATTTGCAAGAACTCAGCTAAAAACTGATGAGTATCTTCCAATGGAAGTCCATGAAACTTACAATTCTGTTGCATTAGAGAAACTAATTGAGGCTTAAGCTCAAAGTTGTTTGCTCCAATGGCAGGGATAGAGATGCTTCTCCCATAGAAGTCAGGAGTAGGTGCAGTAAAGTCACCCAGCACCTTCCTTGCATTGTTGGCATTATTGTTGTTTTCGGCTACCATGGGTTCTTCTTCTTTGAAGATTTCTGTTAGGTCCTCTACAGAGAGTTGTGCCTTAGCTTCTCTTAGCTTTCGCTTCAAGGTCCTTTCAGGTTCAGGGTCAGCCTCAACAAGAATGCTTTTGTCTTTGCTCCTGCTCATATGAAAGAGAAGAGAACAAGAAAATATGGAATCCTCTATGTCATAATATAGAGATTTCTTGAGGTGTCAGAGGAACAAAAAAATAGAAGGAAGAGGTAGAGGAATCCGAACTTAGTGAGATAGAGTTCGAATTGTACATCGAGGAGGAGTGGTACTCCATAAATAGAAGGATGTGAGAAGAGGGGAAGAGTTTTTTCGAAAATTAAGTAAAAGATTTTAAAAACATTTTGAAAAAGATTTTGAAGAAGATATGATTGAAAACTTTTTTGAAAAAGATGTGATTTAAAAGTTATGGTTTTAAAAAGATGTGATTGAGAAGATATGATTTGAAAAACAATTTAAAAAAAAAGATTTGATTTTAAAAAAAATTAATGACTTGGCTAACAAGAAAAGATATGATTCAAACATTAAACCTTTCTCAACAGAAAAGGCAACATACTTGAAATGTTGAATCAAATCATTAATTGATAACAAGTATCTTTGAAAAAGGAAAGAAATTGATTTTGAAAAAGATTTGATTGAAAAGATATGATTTGAAAAAGATTTGATTTTGAAAAATTTTGAAAACTTGAAAAAAATCTGAATTGAAAACAGAATCTTCCCTCTTGTGCCATCCTGGCGTTAAACGCCCAGAATGGTATCCATTCTGGCGTTTAACGCCCAAAATGCTACCCTTTTGGGCGTTAAATGCCCAGCCAGGCACCCTGGCTGGCGTTTAAACGCCACTTTTTCCTTCTTCACTGGGCATTTTGAACGCCCAGCTTTTTCTGTATAATTCCTCTGCTGCATGTACTGAATCTTCAGTTCCCTGTACTATTGACTTGAAAACAGAACCAAGATCAAATAAACAATGCATGCAAGACACCAAACTTAAAATGAGACACTAGACTCAACAATAAACATAAAATATTTTTGGTTTTTATGATTTTGTAATTTTTTTGATTTTTTCGAAAATTAAGTGGAAAAGAAAATATAGGTATCAAAATTCTTAATGAGAATTCCAGGAATCATGCAATGTTAGTCTAAAGCTTCAGTCTAAAGAAATTAGACATGGATAGCCAAGCTTCAGCAGGACATTGCATTCAAGAGCTAAATTGATGAGAATCAATCAGCTTTGGTGATGATAAGATCATCACCTTGAAACACTAGAATTCATTCTTAAAAACTCTGAAGAAAAATACCTAATCCAAGCAACAAGATGAACCGTCAGTTGTCCATACTCGAAACAATCCCCGGCAACGGCGCCAAAAAACTTGGTGTTGTTGCCGGATCAAAACTTGGCATTGTTATTGCAGGGAACAAATGCGAAACTATAGTTAGGACATTTAATTCGCCGGCAACGGCGCCAAAAACTTGGTGCATGAAATTGTGATCACTACTTTTCACAACTCAAATAATCCTCAGTAATGAGTCCAAAAACTTGGTGCTCAATACCATGGAATAAACACAACTTCGCACAACTAACCAGCAAGTGCACTGGGTCGTCCAAGTAATAAACCTTACACGAGTAAGGGTCGATCCCACGGAGATTGTTGGTATGAAGCAAGCTATGGTCACCTTGTAAATCTTAGTCAGGCAGATTCAAATGGTTATGGATGATATATGAATAAAACATAAAGATAAAGATAGAGATACTTATGTAATTCATTGGTGAGAAGTTCAGATAAGCGAATGGAGATGCTTTGTCCCTTCCATCTCTCTGCTTTCTTACTGTCTTCATCCAATCCTTCTTACTCCTTTCCATGGCAAGCTGTATGTTGGGCATCACCGTTGTCAATGGCTACAGTCCCGTCCTCTCAGTGGAAATGTTCAACGCACCCTGTCACGGCACGGCTATCCAGCTGTCGGTTCTCGATCATGTCGGAATAGAATCCAGTGATTCTTTTGCGTCTGTCACTAATGCCCCACAGTCGCGAGTTTGAAGCTCGTCACAGTCATTCAATCATTGAATCCTACTCAGAATACCGCAGATAAGGTTTAGACCTTCCAGATTCTCTTGAATGCCGCCATCAATTCTAGCTTATACCACGAAGATTCCGGTTAAAGAATCCAAGAGATAAACATTCAAGCCTTGTTTGCTTGTAGAACGGGAGTGGTTGTCAGGCACGTGTTCATAAGTGAGAATGATGATGAGCGTCACATAATCATCACATTCATCAAGTTCTTGAGTGCGAATGAATATCTTGGAATAAGAACAAGCTGAATTGAATAGAAGAACAATAGTAATTGCATTAATACTCGAGGTACAACAGAGCTCCACACCTTAATCTATGGTGTGTAAAAACTCCACCGTTGAAAATACATAAGAACAAAAGTGATCATTGGCTTTGGCCCCAGAGAGGGAACCAGAAGAACCAAGATCTAATCTAAGAACTAGATGTCCGAAGATGATCTAGAGATCTGAAGTGATCAAAAGATGAAAATACAATAGCAAAAGGTCTTATTTATAAAGAACTAGTAGCCTAGGGTTTACATAAATGAGTAAATGACAGAAAAATCCACTTTCGGGCCCACTTGGTGTGTGCTTGGGCTGAGCATTGAAGCATTTTCGTGTAGAGACTTCTCTTGGAGTTAAACGCCAGCTTTTGTGCCAGTTTGGGCGTTTAACTCCCATTCTTGTGCCAGTTCCGGCGTTTAACGCCGGGCATTCTTGAGCTGATTTGGAACGCCGGTCTGGGCCATCAAATCTCGAGCAAAGTATGGAGTATTATACATTGCTGGAAAGCACAGGATGTCTACTTTCCAATGCCATTAAGAGCGCGCCAATTGAGCTTCTGTAGCTCCAGAAAATCTACTTCGAGTGCAGGGAGGTCAGAATCCAACAGCATCTGCAGTCCTTTTAGTCTCTGAATCAGATTTTTGCTCAGATCCCTCAATTTCAGCCAGAAAATACCTGAAATCACAGAAAAACACACAAACTCATGGTAAAGTCCAGAAAAGTGAATTTTAACAGAAAAATAATAAAAATATACTAAAAACTAACTAAAACATACTAAAAACATACTAAAAACAATGCCAAAAAGCGTACAAATTATCCGCTCATCAGCAACCACTCAACAACTGGGGCAAGTATTAATTCAATGGGCTTCTAGATGCTTAAATACACAAGGATCAGCCACAGCCCCATGTGGACAGTCTAGTGAAGAGCATAGCATAAAGGAGATACCAGAAACTCCAGTGGACAAGACCAAGGGTGTGTGCGCGCACGCCCAAGAGAAGTTTTTAAAGGTGTGCGTACGCATAGAGGTGTGCATATGCATAGGTACTGAAATTCATAAGCTCTGTTCGCTCGCACAACCTGTGCTAGCCCCCTCAACAAACTGGTCTTCCCAACGTGTGCGTGCGCACAGGGACAAGACAGAGCATGAATTCATACTAGAACATGTAGAAGGAGCTATCATTGTTCAAGAAGAAGAGTTGGTTGAAGACTTAGGAGACGCAGAACCTCCATGGGAAAGACAAGACATAGAGCCTCCTTCCAAGACGGTTGAAATTGATGCTGAAGAGGGTGTACAACCTCCAAAGCATATCATAGTTGAAGACTTGGAAGAGGTTGATCAAGAGATGGAGATTCAAGAAGAAGAAGCACAACCTCCCATGCCCTTGGAAAGCAATGAAAAGGAGATTGAATTGAAAGAGAGCTACCAAGAGGAAGAGGTTGAAATTGAAGAAGTTTGCAAAGAGGTGGTAATTATTAGAGACGAGCACAAGGGAGTGGAGCTTGAAATTTCATTAAAGATACCTCCCCCTAAGTCGCCATCATCCTTCACAACATTCAAGTGGGCAAAATTCATATCCTATAGCTTTCTAATCCCACTTGAATATGGGCTACTGGAGACGGATGGTCAACTTAGAGCTCTTTGTGGCATTAAGAGTAAAAGGAAGATAGTCAGTGGTAAGAATTGTCCTGCAAGGTTCATCATGGTTGGAAGCTTTAAGCTTAAACGTAAAGGTTGGTATAGAGCTCAACTGAATGGGTCTAGGAAGTTGTTTGGCCGCTTTAGTGAGAATTTAGATTGCTTGCTACCTAGATGGAATCAAGATAATCAACATGAAGACGGGTGTAAAAGCAAGATTTGGGATCCTGGAATCTGTTCTGACATCCAACACCCCGAGAGCCTAAGAATCTTTTTGAAGCTGCTCAAGGGTTTTACATGCCTAGTTTGGGACCCGGAGGTTACTGGAATCACAAACACTAGTGGAGATTCCTGGATGAGTTCAAGCATAAGCCACCATAACAGGAAGCTCATCAAATGTCCAACTTAAGGACTTTTAACTAAAAGTGCTAGGTGGGAGACAACCCACCATGGTATGATCATCCTTTTTCATTTTTATTTAGTTTTATTTGTTTTTGAATTTTATTTTATTTTGTTATATTGAACCTGGAGTTTTGCATCACATTCATTTTAACACTGCATTCTGCATTTTTTAGATTATAAAAAAAAAGCGAGTACGCGACACGACCGCATCAGTGATGCGTCCGCGTCACAAGGAGATGAGAGAATAATAAATTGAACAAAGAGTTACGCAGGAGCATGGCTGGAGGCGCGCTATTAGTACAAATTGAATCCACGCGAACGCGTCGATGACGCGTCCGCGTCATTTGGAAAAATAGCCTCCCACGCGACCGCGTCACCCACGCGGCCGCGTGACCTGAAATCGGCGTAAAAAGGGTGTATGGCCGAAAGTTGAGCTGGAATTGGGCTGGACCCGTGCTAGTAGCACAAGCCCTGCCACGCGAACGCTTCACCCACGCGTCCGCGTCATATTGGAAATAACGCCATCCACGCGATCGCTTCGACCACGCGACCGCGTCACCCTGGATTTTGGCAATGCTGACGTTTTGAACAAGAGAGTTGTGCGGCCGCGAGGCTGCACTCGCGCCACTAGCACAAATCGAGTCACGCGATCGCATGCCCCACGCGTTCGCGTCGCCCAACCTTATCGCGCACCACGCGACCGCGTCACCCACGCGACCGTGTCGCCAGCGTCGCACAACCTATCCAGATTAGTGCCAATTTTCTTATCTTTTCTCTTCTAATCCTAATTTCTTCCTTCTCTCTCCTTTCTCACTTTCTTTTTCTACTTCTCATTCTTTTTCATTTTCATTTTATTTTATTTAATTTATTTGCATACTTTCATTCATTGCATATTTTATTTTTCTAAAATTATTATTGGTGTTCAAATTTTCTTATTCAACTGTTACATCTTTTTTGGTATTTTCTTGGTGCTTCATGACTTGTTTAATTCTGATTGAGTAATATTATTTAAATCAATGCCAATATTTTATACCTATATTACTTTTGCATTGACATGAATTTATATTCCTTCTCTCTTCCCTATTGTTGCAACTTTTTACACTCTTGATTTGCCGTGTCCTTCTATTATTTTCTCACTTGCATGTTGTAGCTACCATGTAATTGAGACCCTTATTTTTGGCATTAACCAACCCCTGTTTTATTTGTTTTCTATCTTTGCTTTGGGTTACTTTCCTTCCCTTTTTCTTTCAGGATGGCCACCAGGAAGAGACCGGAAGACGTTTACATGGGAGAGACAAACAAGTTCCTACGCACATTCCTTGATGAGAAAAGCATCAGTTGGAGCAACCCGTCCACCTGCACTTCTCAGCATGCACCGACGACGGTGCAATCTTTAAGTGTGGGGAGGTCGATACCGATCTCCATGGGTTAGTACTTTCCTGTCTCAAACACCAATATTTTATTTTCTTTGTTAATTGTTGCATTTGCATATTTAATTTCATGTTTATTTGATTTTTGCATTTAGTTACTGCTTGGTTAAAATAATAAGTTTCTTCTTAAGATCCTATTTTTTGAAAAATTTTACTAATTTAAATTGAAATTTTTTTTTGTTAAATTTGTTTGAAGTTGTATTTGGAACATGGTTTTTGAGCTAAAGAACACACAACCTGTGAGACTTTGAGCTTATTTACATGGTTATATTATTTAACCATAAATATTTTATTCCTGTGTATTTTCTTCTCCATGATTGTAATCTGTATTTTGTTCCAGTCTATATGTCCTTTGTTTAGTATATTTACATGCTTGCGTATGATTGAGGCCATATTTGATTATCAACTTACTTACCCCAAATAAGCCTACCTTTTACATCACCTTTGTTAGCCCCTTGAGCTTTTAATCCCCTTCTGTTCTATAACCACATCACTAGCCTTAAGCGGAAAACAAATTAATTATCCTAATTGAATCTTTGGTTAGCTTAAGATAGAGATTGTGTAGCAAATAAGTGTGGGGAAATTTTGGGAACATGGGTTGATAAGGGAATGTAACATGTTTCTAATTTATTTGAATATTAGGAATTTGGGAACCTACTCATGAAAGACCAAAATAAAAAAATAATAGAAAATCCATGTGCATTGATAAGTTATGTTTATTTTTCTACAAAAAAAAAAAGAGAAAAATAAAAAAAATAAAATATAAAAAATAAAAAATATATATATAATATAAATAATAAATAAAAGGGACAAAATTATCCCAATGTTAAGTTAATGAAAAAATCAATGCACATGTAATAAATTAAAAAGAAAAAGTTGATACATGAGTATGGGAATTATACAAAAGTGGGAATTATGGGTAGCTAGGCATGAATTTAAAAGTATATAGAGTATATGTATATTAGGTGAGAGTTTAGGTTAATTAAAGATTCAATTTATAAAGCTCACTTAGCCATATATATACCTTTACCCTTACCTTAGTCCTATTACAACCTTGAAAAAGACCTCATGACGTTTGCATTGGTATATTAAATATTGTTGATTGGTTAGATGAAGAACAAGGTTTAGAAAGCATGACTAGAGAAGAGTAGAGTGAATAACCCTATACACTTGAGAGATTAGAGTGATACACACTACCAGTGAGGGTTCAATGCTTGATTCTATGTTCCCTGCTTTCATGAGCTGTCTTCTTACAAGTTTACTTGCTTTTTATTGTATGATTTGAATTAGTGAAATCTGGTTTATGTTTGTCTTGAAGAGCTTATTTACTTTTAACCAAGTAGGTAGAAACATTTTTTTGCATGAAGTTGCATTTATATAGATAGGTTGCATTTCATACATTCTACCATTCCTCTTCATCTTTATAGTCTCTCTTGAGCTTAGCATGAGGACATGCTAATGTTTAAGTGTGGGGAGGTTGATAAACCACTATTTTATGGTTTATCTTGTACTCAATTGAGTGGTTTTTATTAACTCTTTACCCACTTATTCATACTATTTGCATGGTTTTATATTTCCTTCCTAATTATGTGTTTTGATTGAAAACATGCTTCTTTGATCTTATATTTGCTTATTATTAATCCTCTCTTATTACCATTAGATGCCTTGATATGTGTGTTAAGTGTTTTCAGAGATTATAGCGCATGAATGGCTCAGAGGATGGGAAGAAAGCATGCAAAAGAGGAAGGAATGCAAGAAGTTGGAGAAATTGCTAAGCTGTCCAGCCTGACCTCTTTGCACTCAAACGGCTATAACTTTAGCTACAGAGGTTTAAATGATGCGGTTCAAGTTGCGTTGTTAAGCTAACGTCCGGGGTTTCGATTTGATATATAATATGATATAGTTTCCCTGACGCTAGGCGACGCGACCGCGAGATCCATGTGGCCGTGTCGCAATGACGAAAATCCAGCGTGGCCAAATTCGAAACCAGCGAATTCTGGACTATTTCTGACCCAGTTTGCGGCCCAGAAAACACAGATTAAAGGCTATAAAGTGGAGGAATGCATCCATTCAGAGGAGGCACTCATAATTCACTTTTCATGTTTTAGATGTAATTTTTAGAGAGAGAGGTTCTCTCCTCTCTCTTAGGATTAGGATTTAGGACTTCTATTAGTTTTTAAGAGTGACTCTCGATCCAGGTTCAATGTTCCTATTTATGTTTCTCTTTTATTTTTATTTACTCTAATACTTTTATTTGTATTTGATTTATGTTGCCCAATTGGCTTATAAACTTTTCATATTAAGATTTGAATGTTCTATTTATTATAATTTGAGGTATTTCAGTTTAATATTACCTTCTTTTATTTACATGATTATTGCTTCCCATCTGAAGGCATTTTTATTCCAGCAGTTTCAATTTTCTTTCCTTTTGGCTTTGGTTAAATAATTCGTGACTCTAGAGTTATCAAACTCATTGTTGATTGAAAATTGGAATTCATCCACTTAACTTACCTTCATAGTTAGAGGTTAACAAAGTGGGAGAAAAATCCAATTTTCATCACAATTGATAAGGATAACTAGAAAAGGACCTCCAGTTCTTATACCTTGCCAAAGGTTTATTTTACAGCTATTATTATTTTATTTTACTTGTCATATAATATATTCGCACCTTAATAGGAACAAACCCCAATTTTACCTTTTTCATAGCCAATAATAGGAACATACTTCCCTGCAATTCCTTGAGAAGACGACCCGAGGTTCAAATACTCGGTTATTAATTTTATAGGGGTTTGTTACTTGTGACAACCAAAACGTTTGTACGAAGGGATTTCTGTTAGTTTAGAAACTATATCTACAACGCGACTATTTTTATGAACTTCTTTACTGGCAAAAATCCCGACGTCAAAATGAAGCCGTTGCCGGAGAATTGCAAACGTGTGCCTTATTATTGGTTATTGTAAATAATTTTCAAAAAAAATATTTATCTTTTTTTTAAAATCTTATCTTTTTCAAAATATTTTCTTTTTGTTGATTTTTATTTTTATTTTGTCTCAGTACTATGAACTCCCACCCCTTTGGCTATGAGTCTGGTTATGTTCGGTTGTTCGGTAAGACCAGAGGACCGACGCTAGCTCGTCGGCCCAAGCACCCTTCTTATTGTCCAACCTCTTTTTCAATCCTGAAAGGATAACCTTGTTGGCGGACTCCACTTGTCCGTTCGTCTGAGGGTGTTCTACTGAAGAGAACCTTTGCCTTATACCCAGGCCGCTGAGAAATTCTGTGAACTTCTTGTCGGTAAACTGCGTGCCGTTGTCCGAGATGACGACTTCCGGTATCCCGAATCGTGTTATCACCTGCCTCCACATGAATTTTCTACAATTGGCCGAGGATATGCTAGCCAGTGGTTCGGCTTCTATCCATTTGGTATAGTAATCAATCGCTACTTTGAGATATTTGACCTGCCCAGGGCCGACTGGGAAGGGCCCTAAGAGGTCGACTCCCCACTGAGCAAACGGCCGGGAGGTCGTTAGCAAGCTTAACTCGGAGGCCGGTGCCTTGGCGAAGTTGGCGTTCTGTTGGCACTTGATGCACTTTTTGACGAACTCTTTGGAATCTGCCATCATCGACGGCCAGTAGTTCCCAGCTCGGATTAACTTCCTTGCTAGGGCCCTGCCTCCGATGTGGTGCCCACAGCAGCCCTCGTGGACTTCCCTGAGGACGTAGTCCGTTTGGTCGGGGTGTAGGCACTTTAGTAGGGGTTGGCTAAGCCCTTTTCTGAACAGCTGTCCTTGGATGACGGCGTATTTGGCTGCTTCTCTCCTTAATCTCACCGCATCCTTTTCATCGCCAGGGACTTGGCCATGTTCTAGGTAGTTGGTGATGGGGTCTAGCCATGAAGAACTTAGGGTTGTTATATGTAGTGCAATTGCTGGTTCCTGTGTCATACCTTGGATGAGAGACCGGTTTCCCTCCCCTGGCTTCGTGCTAGCTAATTTTGATAGGAGGTCTGCTCGTGTGTTCCTTTCTCTGGGTACATGCTGGACCGTGACCTCTTCGAACTTTTGGCTCAAGCTTTTGACCTTTTCCAAGTACTTCTGCAACAAGGGGTCCTTGGCTTGATAGCTGCCGTTTACTTGGGAGGTGACGACTTGGGAGTCGCTGCATACCTCCAGCCTTCTTGCGCCGACCTCTGTTGCTAAGGCCAAGCCTCCTATGAGGGCTTCGTATTCTGCTTGGTTGTTCGAGATGGGAAACTCGAATCTAACCGACTGTTCGTATACGACCCCGTTTGGACTTTCTAGGATGATCCCGGCTCCTCCGAAGGTCTGGTTGGAGGCTCCGTCCACATGGAGCTTCCACCGTGTGCCCATGTCTTCGCCTGGGTCTCCTGTTACTTCAACCAAGAAATCCGCCATGGCCTGCGCCTTAATGGCTTGCCAGGGCTCGTACCGTATGTCATATTGAGAGAGTTCGATGGACCAAGTCATCATTCTTCCCGCCAAGTCGGGTTTTTGGAGAACTTGCCGGATCCCTTGGTCCGTTCTGACGACCACTTGGTGGCTCTGGAAGTACTGTTTTAACCTTCTCGAGGAAGTTAGGAGTGCTAAGGCTAGCTTTTCCAACTTGCTATATCTTAACTCTGCTCCTTGTAGGGCCCTGCTTATGAAGTAGACTGGCTGTTGGGTTTTCCCGTCCTCCCGTACTAGTACTGCGGCCAGGGCTTCGCTTGTTATAGCGAGGTATAGGTATAGTGGTTCCCTGTCCCTTGGCTTCCCGAGAACGGGAGGTGCCGCCAGGATTTCCTTGAAGTGTTGAAAGGCTTCTTCTTACGCGGGTGTCCACTCAAAGGCCATCCCTTTCTTCATGAGGTTGAAAAATGGCAGGGCCTTTGTCGCCGAGGCCCCGAGAAACCGGGAAAGTGATGCCAATCGCCCTGCCAACCTCTGGACGTCCTTGATACAGCCCGGGCTCTTCATCTGAAGTATTGCCTGGCATTTCTCCGGGTTAGCTTCCACCCCTCTCTGAGTTATCATAAATCCCAGGAACTTGCCGACTTCCATGGCAAAGGCGCATTTGAGGGGGTTCAACCTCATACCGTGTTGACGGAGGGACGCGAATACACTTGCCAGGTCGTTTAGGAGGTCGTCAGGTCGTGTTGTTTTTGCCAGTATGTCGTCCACGTAGACTTCAACCGTTTTTCCTATGAGGTCGTGGAATATCCTGTTCATCAGCCTTTGATATGTCGCCCCCGCATTTTTCAAGCCGAATGGCATTACCTTGTAGCAAAAGGTTCCTCCTGGCGTTATGAAGCCCTCATAGGAGGCTTGGCCTTAGCAACAGAGGTCGGCGCAAGAAGGCTGGAGGTATGCAGCGACTCCCAAGTCGTCACCTCCCAAGTAAACGGCAGCTATCAAGCCAAGGACCCCTTGTTGCAGAAGTACTTGGAAAAGGTCAAAAGCTTGAGCCAAAAGTTCGAAGAGGTCACGGTCCAGCATGTACCCAGAGAAAGGAACACACGAGCAGACCTCCTATCAAAATTAGCTAGCACGAAGCCAGGGGAGGGAAACCGGTCTCTCATCCAAGGTATGACACAGGAACCAGCAATTGCACTACATATAACAACCCTAAGTTCTTCATGGCTAGACCCCATCACCAACTACCTAGAACATGGCCAAGTCCCTGGCGATGAAAAGGATGCGGTGAGATTAAGGAGAGAAGCAGCCAAATACGCCGTCATCCAAGGACAGCTGTTCAGAAAAGGGCTTAGCCAACCCCTACTAAAGTGCCTACACCCCGACCAAACGGACTACGTCCTCAGGGAAGTCCACGAGGGCTGCTGTGGGCACCACATCGGAGGCAGGGCCCTAGCAAGGAAGTTAATCCGAGCTGGGTACTACTGGCCGTCGATGATGGCAGATTCCAAAGAGTTCGTCAAAAAGTGCATCAAGTGCCAACAGAACGCCAACTTCGCCAAGGCACCGGCCTCCGAGTTAAGCTTGCTAACGACCTCCCGGCCGTTTGCTCAGTGGGGAGTCGACCTCTTAGGGCCCTTCCCAGTCGGCCCTGGGCAGGTCAAATATCTCATAGTAGCGATTGATTACTATACCAAATGGATAGAAGCCGAACCACTGGCTAGCATATCCTCGGCCAATTGTAGAAAATTCATGTGGAGGCAGGTGATAACACGATTCGGGATACCGGAAGTCGTCATCTCGGACAACGGCACGCAGTTTACCGACAAGAAGTTCACAGAATTTCTCAGCGGCCTGGGTATAAGGCAAAGGTTCTCTTCAGTAGAACACCCTCAGACGAACGGACAAGTGGAGTCCGCCAACAAGGTTATCCTTTCAGGATTGAAAAAGAGGTTGGACAATAAGAAGGGTGCTTGGGCCGACGAGCTAGCATCGGTCCTCTGGTCTTACCGAACAACCGAGCAGTCCTCCACTAAGGAAACTCCTTTCCGATTAACGTACGGGGTGGATGCGGTAATACCCGTAGAGATCGGTGAACCGAGTCCGCGATTGCTTTTGAAAGGAGTGGAGGAAGCTGTAGAAAAAGACCTAATAGATGAAGCCCGAGAGATGGCCCATTTGACGGAAACAGCGCTAAAACAAAGAATAGCTCTGCGATACAACACCAAAGTGCTCAAGAGGGAATTTGAGCCTGACGACCTCGTCCTAAGGCGAAATGATATCGGCCCACCGACCCCCGGAGAAGGCAAGCTAGCGGCAAACTGGGAAGGTCCTTACAGAGTCAAAGAGGTGATGGGAAAAGGGGCCTTTAAGTTAGAAAGGCTCGATGGCAAGGAGGTCCCGAGAACATGGAACGCGGACAACATTAGAAGATTCTACTCCTAGAGGACGGAACGACCTGCCGGCTAATCTAGCTAAGTAGTTAATTTGTCATTTGAACTTCATAGTAACTTTCAAGTCTTTTGTGTGGATACCGAATAAGATACACTTGTGCAGATTCTCCATTCTATTTTACCTCCATTTTTCAGATAAATCATCTTGTCGTGACTAGCAACGACACCTAACCCGGGACTGATCACCCCGGGAGGTCATCAACTACCGTTGTAGCGAACAACTACACGAGAGCCCACGGGCCGCCGATATAAACAACTATAAACCAAAAACGGTTACTAAAAACGATAACAATCGGACAAGTAAAATAAACTTCATCGCGACAACACGAGCAAGCGACCAAAGAGTCATTGTTCACAAGCCAAAATTAAAACGGCTAAGATTAAACTGTTCGTATAAGCCAGAACGGCTAAAAAACAACTGTCTACAAGCCAAAACAAAACGGCTAAACAAAAACAAAGAGTTCATTTCTTCGGAACATCAACAACCTGGCCATCCTTGATAATCTTAAAAACGCCAATTGCCGACGTGTCGAACTCAGGGGCAACAATTTTAATTTGAGCCTTCAGGGCTTCCTCGGTGCCCAAAATCGCGCCTTTACCCTGTTTGACGACGTCTTTGTACTTGGCCTTCCATGTTGCCAGCTCGGCCTCCACGGCCTGCTTCTCCTTCTCGACTTCGGCCGTACGCTTCTGCGCCTCGCCGACCTGTTTCTCCAGAGCCATCTCACGCTCGACCAGACGTTCAATCGTCGCGTCCGACTCTTTCTGTTTCTTCTCGGCAGCTGTTAACTTTTGTTCGGCGGAGGTAGCTTTCTGCTCGGCGGTGGTGGCTTTCTTCTCGGCGGCATCCAACTTCTCCGAAGTTTGAGTCAACTGCTCCCGGAGAGTTTCCACTTCACTTTTCAATTCATTGTTGGCCTTCCCAGCGGAGTCCAACTTCCGACGGAGAGACTCCATCCCGGATAGCTCAAACTCGGCCTTCCAGGCTATCACGGCGCCCCGCAGAAGAGTTCGGTACATCCACCTCGCCTGCCCGGCAAGGGAAGACTCATGGAAGTACTCCTCAGTTCCAGGAATGAGTTGGGTATCTATGAAGTTGCTGGCATCGAAATTCCTTTCCATGACGGTAAGGACACCCTCAGGACTAGATGACGCCGTGGATGTCTTCTTTCTCTTTCTCTTCAGGCTAGAGACCTCCACCACCTCCTCCTCATCATCCGGATTGGGCACCGAACCCCCAGTCCCGACAACCTCACGGATAGGAGAAACACGGACCGCCTTGCCACCTTCAACCGAGGCGCCCTGAGCCGAGGTCCCGATCCCGTCGGTTGCGGCCTTCTGTTCGGGAACATCCTGGCCCTCCGGGGGAGCATCAGGCCCCTCGGAAGCAGGCTGCTCGTCACCTTCCTCGTCGTCGCCGCCGGCAAGAAAGGTTTGAAACAAATCGGCAAGGCCCGTCACCGACGCAGACATATCCACTGCAAGAAAACAAAGAAGGTCGGTTAATCGTCACATAATATCAACAAAAGGGAAAAAAGATAAAGGGAAAAGTGAAAAGCATCTCACAAATATAGTTACGGCCGGACTCCCGGTCACCCATAAGGAGGTGGGGGTTTACCGGGTTCTTCCCAAAAACTGCGTTTAGCACCTCGGCGATCTGCTTATCTACTGCCGACATGCTTTTATAACTTACCTTAATAAAACTATTGGACCCTGCCCCGAAGCTCCAATAAGTCGGGATGAGCCGTACCCCCTCCAAAGACAACCAAAAGGGGTGACGACCTTTAACAGGGCGGACCTTGAAATACTTGTCCTTAAACCCATGGTAGGAATCTTCAAACAAACCGAAGATCTTCCGACCCTGGGCAGCACGGAAGGACATGAACCCTTTTTTATGTTTTCCCTCTTTGGAAGGGTTTGTGAGGGTAAAGAAGAAGAGGAAGACATCCACGGACACCGGCAGTTCGAGATATTCACAGACCATCTCGAAACAGCGGATCGAAGCCCAACTGTTCGGATGCAACTGCGACGGTGACACGGAAATTCGGTTTAAGAGCGCCATTTGAAAGGCTGAGAAAGGAATGCGAACTCCGACTTGAGTGAACATGGACTTGTAGAACCAAATCCAGTCGGCGACCTGGCGGGGTTGGAAGTTGATTTCGTACAATCGCTCGTGAGGAGCCGGAACGAAAACGTCGTAATTGGCCTCCTCGTCGGTCCCGCCGCACAAATACCCGTCTTGTCGGAACTCGGTGAGCTCCTCCTCGCCCATTTGATTGGGTGAATCCCTTACATCAGACACGACCCAAGCATACTGGTCATACGCCGCAGGGTTGACGGATGCCCGGGAGACCGTGCGAGCCATACCTACATGGGGGTACCATCCAGTTAGTCTAAGAGATCGGTTGCTCAGGCCGAACACAAACATCACCCTCACGACTTCTCGACTAAGGCTAGACAAGACTGAGTGGCTAAGAGAACGAGAAAAAAGGCCTACCCTGGAATGGTACTTTCCCCCCTAACACATCTACTCGCGACTAAAAGGCTACGTAGTAACATCAAAAAACCACGTAGTAACATCAAAAAACCAAGTAACAAGCATACAGAAATAATGCATAAAAGGGAGGTTGATCAGAAAATTACCTGAATTGATGAAAAGGAGATGGAATTGCAAGTCTGGGAAAATGCGGGATAGATGAACAAAGGCACCACAATAATGCTCTGAAATCTCGCCACAGGGAAGAGAAAGAAGAGAAATGGGAAGTGTGATAAAACACAGAAGCACAAAACCAACTGTTTAAAAACTGCCCCCCCAAAGCGCGAAAACACTTGGGGGCAGAGTAGTCTTTTCAAACGGGGTTTTTCCACCCCATTATGAGCATTCAATGCTCGGCACGAGAAACGGAGCGACAAAACGGTTGCCTACGCAAACCAAAGTACACGCGCGTTGAGAGCGCCTCCTCCCCACGAACGGCCGACCAGACGACATGCGAAACTACACGCCATTGGTGGCTCCCATGACCACCATTGGCGCGTGGGGGCACTGTTATGGCCCGGCCCAAGGATCACACGGGTCGACCCGGCCCAAGTTCTGCCCGACCCGGACGCCTGCACTCCAATCGACCCAGACACGCGTCCTGTACGGCTCACACACGGCTGCCTGGCAGCGTCCTTGGAGAATTGGGCCTGACCTCACGTGGGGCCCACTACTGACATGTATAAAAGGGGGAGATTGGCTCTTCCCCCGAGGTACGTCACATCCTCTCACCCCATTATTCTGCCCGCCTGCACATTACTGACTTGAGCGTCGGAGTGTCTTTGCAGGTGGCACCCCCCTCGTCCGTTCACCAGCCCAAGTGCTCGTTAGCTCGGCAGACCCCCAATCTGTGCGACCAGGACTAAGACATCCTCACCTATCCACCTTTGCATCTTCTGTTCACCCGACCTGTTCGGAAGCCGATGAAGGAACAGGTTACAATTATGTTGCAGGAAGAGGAAACTATAATGAGAACAGGCATCAAGGTTGGAACAATCAAAGATGGGAGGAGCCACAAGGATTTGATCAACCCACATGGCAACAACCACCTCCAATGGACTATCAACAACCATTCTGTGATGCATATCAAGGCAATGGCTTTGGTGAGCACTCTTTTGATTATCAACAACCACCACCATATGCCTATGAACCCCCTCCTCAACATGACTTTAGACCACCATACTCACAAGCCCCTTTTCCGCCATTCACCTCCATATGACCCTAACCCTCAACCACCATACCAACCACCTTATGAGCCATATGAACCATATATAGAACCACCCTGATGACATGTCATCATATACCCATTTTCTATGCTTTTTCATACAAGAAATTGATGATTTGTGCTTAAATATTGAATGCTTTTTGTACTTAAATGATATATTTTCTTGATATTTTAATTTTATAAATCTTGTAGGAAATAAGAAGAAAAAGAAGCAAAGAAGCACAAAAAAGGAGAAAAAAAGAGCTTTGGGGTACACTTTGAAGTTGGGGTACACTTTGGAGCCTTAGGCCACGCTTTTAAAAGCGTGGCCCATGACCAAATCAAGGAAGGAAGCAGCCAGCACGCACACTGCCCTGCCCTTGCCAAGGGCAGGGCAGAATCGTGATGCACATTGAGGATTGGAAGCAAAAATTTCGCTAAGGTAAAATCTGGGCGCTCACAGCATGACCATGCCTCCTTCAAAGGGCTATAACTTGAGCTACAGACGTCCAATTGATGTGCTTCCAGTTGCGTTGGAAAGCTGACATTCAGAGCTTTCCAACGATATATAGAAATCCATATTTGGCGTCCAATTGAGGCAGGAACAAAAGGCATCTTTAAGAGCCAAAAATAAGCAAAAATAAACCAAGGAAAAGTAGTAGCGTGTGCATCCACCAAGTTTCGAACTTGGAACTTCATCTTTTGGCGGAGGGCAGGGCAGCATTTTGTGATGCACACACACGCACCAGATTGGCGCACCAAAGAAGGCTTCGGCAGCACCAGCAGCACGCACAAGCACCAAATTGGTGCACCAGATTTTTCTGCCCTGCCCTCTGCAAGGGCAGGGCAGCATCTTCACACTCCAAGCCCACACCACGCTCGCACCAAGGACGCACGCACCAAATCCTGCCCTGCCCTCCACAAGGGCAGGGCAGCCTCCTGGGAGCAACATGGGCCAAAATCAACCAAAATTCAAATTAATTCAATTCTTCAACAAATTGAATCAAGGCCAACCAAACCCATTTCTCCTCAAATCCAAAGCAAGCAAATCCCACTCAACATGACTTAAAGGCACATGAATCAATTAAATTAGGATTTTTATTTTTAATTTGTTTTAATTTCATTTTCATTTTTCACTTTGTAAAGCCTATATAAAGGCATCATTTTCATCTTTGTAAAAGAGCTCCATTAGAAAGAGGCAAGCTCACTAAGGAGAATTAGGAATTGAGAGTTCTCTCTCTTAGTTTTCATTTCTGTTTGAATTTTTGATCAAGGATTGAAGGAATTCTGTTTCACTTGATCTGAAATCTCTTGTTCTTCTTCTGCATAATTTTAGAAAATTGAGAATTGAATCTGAGTTTTCATTTACTGCTTCCATCTTCATTTCTTCTTCAATCTGTTTCTCGGTTGGATCAAGGAAGGGAGTGAGATCTAGACTTGTTTTCTAGTCTCTTTGACTCCCTGAGATCAATTTTATTTTGAAATTGAGTTGAGTTCTTGGCTGCTCTTCTATTTTTACTGTTCCATTGGCTTTCAATTAACTTTCAAGCAATTTAACTCTTCTGCACTTGTTCTTCATTTTACATTTCTGTTCATGATCCCAATTTACTTTTCATGCAATTTAATTATTCCGCAATTATTCTAAGTGCTGCTTATTGCTTTCCTTTAAATTTCCTGCACCCAATCCCCTTTACATTTCCTGCAATTTACATTTCTTGTCATTTAAGTTTCTGCAATTTACATTGCTTGTTCTTTAAGCTTCCTGCCTATTTACATTCTGTCATTTACAATTCTTGTCAATTTACTTTCTGTTGGCTACGATTTCACTCAATTTCACTTCAATGTTAGCTTGACTAAACTAATCACCCACTAAAGTTGCTTGATCCATCAATCCCTGTGGGATCGACCTCACTCTTGTGAGTTATTTCTACTTGATGCGACCCGGTATACTTACCGGTTGGATTTGTGTGTTGGAAATTCGTTTTCCGCAAAAACACCATCAAGTTTTTGGCGCCGTTGCCGGGGATTGATTAGATCAACAATGATTAAGTGGGTGAGAAGTCTAGATCAAGCATTTTTTTTTGTTTTTGTTCTCTGTTTTAAAGTGAAACCAAGGTGTTTGAGTTTTTGCCTCACTAAGAAATTCTCATCTCTGATATGAGTAATTTCAATTTTCCTTGGTGTTGTGTTTTCCAAAATTTAAATGGAGTTCAACTCATCTTATGATCGAACAAATTTTATGGGATATTACCCACCATCACCAATCTCTAATGGTGGTTGGGAATATTACCAAGAAGATACAAATTCTGAGCACTCCAATCCATGGAGATTTGCTTCAGAACCCCAAGATGAGCAAGAAATTTTTGAGGGATACCAACCACCACCACAAAATGATTCATATCATTATCCTCATGGTGGATGGGAGTATCAACAAGGAATGAAGGAGTATGAACAATCAAGTGAGATGAACTATTTCCCAGAGCCACAAAGTGACTCATTCTATTATGGCACGTACACAAAAGATGGCTGGGAAGGGAAATGCAATGATTCACATTCTAATTATTTAAGAACATTATCACTTGATTGTGCTGCCAGAGCATACTTGGAAGAGTGTTCATCATTTGATTATGCCTCAACACAAAATTCCCTCCAAGATTCATACAGCTCATCTCACCAACCACAAAATTACTCTCAACCTTTATCCTTTGAGCTAGTAGCTGAGGATCCCCTTCAAAAGTCCAGAGAATTATTGGAAAGACAAGAACAAATTATGGAAGAACAAGAAAAACGCTGGACAGAACAAGAATTCCTCCTCAAGAAAACAGAAGGGCATGTAGAGCAAAGGAGGATTCATTCAGGATCACCAAGTGTTAAGGATGAGGAACAATCTGTGAATAAAGAAGAGGAAGAAGAGCTAGGTTCCTATATCAATTGAAATTTCAATGGAGGAAGAGCAAGATGAGGAGGCTACTGTATCAAGTGAACTTTCAATGAAGAACGAGGTGGTTGAAAATGAAATTGCACTTGAGATGACAAGGGAACATGACAACTCACAACTCTCACAAACTCCCCTGGACCAAAAAGTCTCAACAATTGAATCTGAGATTAAAAGATATGAAGAGGAGATGAAGAAATGTTGGGAAGATCAACAAACCTCCTCAATTAAAAAGCTATTAAGTCAAATGTTGAGTGCAAGAGAGGAAGTGGAAGAGCAAGAAAGTGAGGAAGACACTCAAGAGAAGTCAAACTTAAATGAAGCAGAGAGGCATATGAAGGACAAGCTCATGGAATCACCAATTCAAAAGGCTCTGGATGAAGATCAAACTCCAAAAATCACACAGCAACCAATTCATGAATCCAAAGAAGTGAAGGCAACTAGCAAGAACACCAATTTTGTCCCTAATCCAGCAAGCAAGATCAATCAAGCCATTTGCAAAAGGAAGCTTGCTGAGGAAAGGCCAAGAAAGGGGACAATAGCTGAAACTTCTCGTCCCTTGAAGTCATTCCTCTTAACCAATTGGAAGAAGAGGAAGAAAGTGAAGAACAACATGTCAAGCTAATGACACTAAAAGAGCACTTGTTGGGAGGTAACCCAACCGTAGGTATAATTTCTTCTCTGCTTTATTTTTGTTCTTTACTTTGTTTAAATTCAATAAATGGGCATATGGTTACATTCTAAGTTTGGTGTTGCCTTGCAACAAAATTATTTTCAATCTTTTTGGATGATTGCATCAAATCAAAAATGAAAGTGACACACCAAGATTCTAAGTTTGGTGTGCCACTTATTTTTCTATGCAATTCATTCAAGCAACACTACTTGTCTGCATAATCATAATGCCTCTGTAGTTTTATTTTTTTCTTTTAATTTGACACTTTTTCATTCTACTTTCTTTAGTCATTTTTTTGTTTGCTTTCATTTTAGTTTGCTTATTTACTGTGTTTGTTAATACTTTACCAAGAGAGCTTTATTCATGACAGATTATTGGCTTGGTGATTGTCTTTAACATACAACAGTTTCATTTAGTTTTGTTGACATATGATTGCATTCTAAGTTTGGTGTTGCTATGCAATAAAAATTTGCTTCCAATCTTTACTAGATACTTGCATTAATTCCAAGTGAAAGTGTCACACTAAGTTTGGTGTGCCACTTATCTTTTATGCAATGTATTGTGCTCACCTTCTTATGCTTGCAATCAAAATGTCGCTGTCTCTTGTGCCTTGATTGTTATTTTTCATTTTTGCTTGCTTGCAACACATGTAACGCTAACATTTCATTATGTAAGACATTCATGATCTATCTTAGCCCCATAGCCATTGTTCTAATTGTTGCTTGAGGATGAGCAAGCATTTTGAGTTTGGCAAGGGAAAGAGGAAGAATAGAGGAAAAAGGACAACAATAATGAAGATGAACTACAAGGTTGTAGAGTTCCTTTTCTTCTAATTTATTTCCAGCACTCTAAAATTGCATGATTGTCTTTATATTCTCTTTAGGCATGTGTGGTATGACTAAGCATAGCTTGAATTTGATTTGAAACATGTTGTTGTGACATTATGACTACCAACTTGAGTTTTGTGAATCCAAAAGAAAAAAAGCATCATGATCATAAACAAACAAGGAATTAAAGAAGAATTTAGCATGTGCATACAAGTATTGGAAAGCTAGTATGATTGATTGTTGCTCAATTGCATTGGATTTTATTTAATTGAAGTTTTTCATCTAGTACATTTTGTGAAATCTTTTGAAATCATGAAAACCTTGAAGAAGCAAATACAATTAAAGCAAGAAAAGAAAAAGGGAAAGAATGAGAAAGCTGAAGGCTCTGAGTACCAATGGCAATTTATTTGCTAAGTGCTTGTGGTGTTTATGTATCAAGCCAAATGCTTGAAAACAAAACACTTAGAAGTCAAGGCTAGGCTCAAGTGCAAAAGCACTCCCTCAAAGCTCAAGGCTCTGAGCATTAATGATTAGAGAGTCAAGAAAAGAAAAGAAAAAATGAGCTTAATGAAGTCCTCTAATTAAATGCTTGTGGTGCTTATGTATCAAGTGGTAATACTTGAAAACAAAGCATTTAGAAGTCGTAGCTTTGTTATTAACTCATGGGGCAAAGCACCCAAAAGGAGAAAAAAAAATCAAAAGCTTGTTTCAAGGAAGAATTATAAGAAAAAGATTTCATAAAATAAGCTAGATAGAAGCATCAATCATTTACATCTCTTTTGTAATTGTAGCATGCATAGAAAACTAGCTTGCCATGAACATTGAGTTACTATTCTTCTTACCTTGGATTGTCAATCTTTATTGCATGATTCTTTTCTTGCTTGGGGACAAGCAAGATTTAAGTTTGGTGTTGTGATGACATGTCATCATATACCCATTTTCTATGCTTTTTCATACAAGAAATTGATGATTTGTGCTTAAATATTGAATGCTTTTTGTACTTAAATGATATATTTTCTTGATATTTTAATTTTATAAATCTTGTAGGAAATAAGAAGAAAAAGAAGCAAAGAAGCACAAAAAAAGGAGAAAAAAAAGCTTTGGGGTACACTTTGAAGTTGGGGTACACTTTGGAGCCTTAGGCCACGCTTTTAAAAGCGTGGCCCATGACCAAATCAAGGAAGGAAGCAGCCAGCACGCACACTGCCCTGCCCTTGCCAAGGGCAGGGCAGAATCGTGATGCACATTGAGGATTGGAAGCAAGAATTTCGCTAAGGTAAAATCTGGGCGCTCACAGCATGACCATGCGTCCTTCAAAGGGCTATAACTTGAGCTACAAACGTCCAATTGATGTGCTTCCAGTTGCGTTGGAAAGCTGACATTCAGAGCTTTCCAACGATATATAGAAATTCATATTTGGCGTCCAATTGAGGCAGGAACGAAAGGCATCTTTAAGGGCCAAAAATAAGCAAAAATAAACCAAGGAAAAGGAGTAGCGTGTGCATCCACCAAGTTTCGAACTTGGAACTTCATCTTTTGGAAACACTGCCCTGCCCTCCGCGAGGGCAGGGCAGCATTTTGTGATGCACACACATGCACCAGATTGGCGCACCAAAGAAGGCTTCGGCAGCACCAGCAGCACGCACAAGCACCAAATTGGTGCACCAGATTTTTCTGCCCTGCCCTCCGCAAGGGCAGGGCAGCATCTTCACACTCCAAGCCCACACCACGCTCACACCAAGGACGCACGCACCAAATCCTGCCCTGCCCTCCACAAGGGCAGGGCAGCCTCCTGGGAGCAACATGGGCCAAAATCAACCAAAATTCAAATTAATTCAATTCTTCAACAAATTGAATCAAGGCCAACCAAACCCATTTCTCCTCAAATCCAAAGCAAGCAAATCCCACTCAACATGACTCAAAGGCACATGAATCAATTAAATTAGGATTTTTATTTTTAATTTGTTTTAATTTCATTTTCATTTTTCACTTTGTAAAGCCTATATAAAGGCATCATTTTCATTTTTGTAAAAGAGCTCCATTAGAAAGAGGCAAGCTCACTAAGGAGAATTAGGAATTGAGAGTTCTCTCTCTTAGTTTTCATTTCTGTTTGAATTTTTGATCAAGGATTGAAGGAATTCTGTTTCACTTGATCTGAAATCTCTTGTTCTTCTTCTGCATAATTTTAGAAAATTGAGAATTGAATCTAAGTTTTCATTTACTGCTTCCATCTTCATTTCTTCTTCAATCTGTTTCTCGGTTGGATCAAGGAAGGGAGTGAGATCTAGACTTATTTTCTAGTCTCTTTGATTCCCTAGATCAATTTTATTTTGAAATTGAGTTGAGTTCTTGGCTGCTCTTCTATTTTTACTGTTCCATTGGCTTTTAATTAACTTTCAAGCAATTTAACTCTTCTGCACTTGTTCTTTATTTTACATTTCTGTTCATGATCCCAATTTACTTTTCATGCAATTTAATTATTCCGCAATTATTCTAAGTGCTGCTTATTGCTTTCCTTTAAATTTCCTGCACCAAATCCCCTTTACATTTCCTGCAATTTACATTTCTTGTCATTTAAGTTTCTGCAATTTACATTGCTTGTTCTTTAAGCTTCCTGCCTATTTACATTCTGTCATTTACAATTCTTGTCAATTTACTTTCTGTTGGCTACGATTTCACTCAATTTTACTTCAATGTTAGCTTGACTAAACTAATCACCCACTAAAGTTGCTTGATCCATCAATCCCTGTGGGATCGACCTCACTCTTGTGAGTTATTACTACTTGATGCGACCCGGTATACTTGCCGGTTGGATTTGTGTGTTGGAAATTTGTTTTCCGCAAAAACACCATCACACCCCAATTCCAACCCAATTACTCACAAGAACCACCACTTCAATATTCACCATCTCCATATCCATCAATCCAAGAGCATTATGATCCTACTTATGAAAACCGAGTGCATGAAGAGGCGAAGGATCGTCTCAAGAAAATAATGGATCGATTTCAGGCAACCACTCAACAACTGGGGCAAGTATTAATTCAATGGGCTTCTAGACGCTTAAATATACAAGGATCAGCCACAGCCCCATGTGGACAATCTAGTGAAGAGCATAGCATAAAGGAGATACCAGAAACTCCAGTGGACAAGACCAAGGGTGTGCGCGCGCACGCCCAAGAGAACTTTTTAAAGGTGTGCGTACGCATAGAGGTGTGCGTACGCACAGGTACCAAAATTCATAAGCTCTGTTCGCTCGCACAACCTGTGCTAGCCCCCTCAACAAACTGGTCTTCCCAACGTGTGCGTGCGCACAGGGCTGTGCGTACGCACAGGGACAAGACAGAGCATGAATTCATACTAGAACAAGTAGAAGGAGCTATCATTGTTCAAAAAGAAGAGTTGGTTGAAGACTTAGGAGACGTAGAACCTCCATGGGAAAGACAAGACATAGAGCCTCCTTCCAAGACGGTTGAAATTGATGCTGAAGAGGGTGTACAACCTCCAAAGCATATCATAGTTGAAGACTTGGAAGAGGTTGATCAAGAGATGGAGATTCAAGAAGAAGAAGCACAACCTCCCATGCCCTTGGAAAGCAATGAAAAGGAGATTGAATTGAAAGAGAGCTACCAAGAGGAAGAGGTTGAAATTGAAGAAGTTTGCAAAGAGGTGGTAATTATCAGAGACGAGCACAAGGGAGTGGAGCTTGCAATTTCATTAAAGATACCTCCCCCTAAGTCGCCATCATCCTTCACAACATTCAAGTGGGCAAAATTCATATCCCATAGCTTTCTAATCCCACTTGAATATAGGCTACTGGAGACGGATGCACAACTTAGAGCTCTTTGTGGCATTAAGAGTAAAAGGAAGATAGTCAGTGGTAAGAATTGACCTGCAAGGTTCATCATGGTTGGAAGCTTTAAGCTTAAACGTAAAGGTTGGTATAGAGCTCAACTGAATGGGTCTAGGAAGTTGTTTGGCCGCTTTAGTGAGAATTTAGATTGCTTGCTACCTGGATGGAATCATGATAATCAACATGAAGACGGGTGTAAAAGCAAGATTTGGGATCCTGGAATCTGTTCTGACATCCAACACCCCGAGAGCCTAAGAATCTTTTTGAAGCTCCTCAAAGGTTTTACATGCCTAGTTTGGGACCCCGGAGGTTACTGTAATCACAAACACTGGTGGAGATTCCTGGATGAGTTCAAGCATAAGCCACCATAACATGAAGCTCATCAAATGTCCAACTTAAGGACTTTTAACTAAAAGTGCTAGGTGGGAGACAACCCACCATGGTATGATCGTCCTTTTTCATTTTTATTTAGTTTTATTTGTTTTTGAATTTTATTTTATTTTGTTATATTGAACCTGGAGTTTTGCATCACATTCATATTAACACTGCATTCTGCATTTTTCAAATTATAAAAAAAAAGAGTACGCGACGCGACCGCATCAGTCACGCGTCCGCGTCGCAAGGAGATGAGAGAATAATAAATTGACCAGAGAGTTACGTAGGAGCAGAGCTGGAGGCGCGCTATTAGCACAAATTGACTCCACGCGAACACCTCGATGACGCGTCCGCGTCATTTGGAAAAATAGCCTCCCACGCGGCCGCGTGACCTGAAATCGGCGTAAAAAGGGTGTATGGCCGAAAGTTGAGCTGGAATTGGGCTGGACCCGTGCTAGTAGCACAAGCCCTGCCATGCGAACGCGTCACTCACGCGTCCGCGTCATATTGGAAATAACGCCATCCGCGCAATCGCGTCGACCACGCGACCGCGTCACCCTTGATTTTGGCAATACTGACCTTTTGAACAGAGAGTTGTGCGGCCGCGAGGCTGCACTCGCGCCACTAGCACAAATCGAGTCACGCGATCGCGTGCCCCACGCGTCCGCGTCGCCCAACCTTATCGCGCACCACGCGACCGCGTCGCCAGCGTCGCACAACCTATCCAGATTAGTGCCAATTTTCTTATATTTTCTCTTCTAATCCTAATTTCTTCCTTTTCTCTCCTTTCTCACTTTCTTTTTCTACTTCTCATTCTTTTTCACTTTCATTTTATTTTATTTAATTTATTTACATACTTTCATTCTTTGCATATTTTATTTTTCTAAAAGTTATTATTGGTGTTCAAATATTCTTATTCAACTGTTACATCTTTTTTGGTATTTTCTTGGTGCTTCATGACTTGTTTAATTCTGATTGAGTAATATTATTTAAATTAATGCCAATCTTTTATACCTATATTACTTTTGCATTGACATGAATTTATATTCCTTCTCTCTTCCCTATTGTTGCAACTTTTTGCACTCTTGATTTGCCATGTTCTTCTATTATTTTCTCACTTGCATGTTGTAGCTACCATGTAATTGAGACCCTTATTTTTGGCATTAACCAACCCCTGTTTTATTTGTTTTCTATCTTTGCTTTGGGTTACTTTCCTTCCCTTTTTCTTTCAGGATGGCCACCAGGAAGAGACCGGAAGACGTTTACATGGGAGAGACAAACAAGTTCCTACGCACGTTCCTTGATGAGAAAAGTATCAGTTGGAGCAACCCGTCCACCTGCACATCTCAGCATACACCGAGGACGGTGAAATCTTTAAGTGTGGGGAGGTCGATACCGATCTCCATGGGTTAGTACTTTCCTGTCTCAAACACCAATATTTTATTTTCTTTGTTAATTGTTGCATTTGCATATTTAATTTCATGTTTATTTGATTTTTGCATTTAGTTACTGCTTGGTTAAAATAATAAGTTTCTTCTTAAGATCCTATTTTTTGAAAAATTTTACTAATTTAAATTGAAATTTTTTTTTGTTAAATTTGTTTGAAGTTGTATTTGGAACATGGTTTTTGAGCTAAAGAACACACAACCTGTGAGACTTTGAGCTTATTTACATGGTTATATTATTTAACCATAAATATTTTATTCCTGTGTGTTTCCTTCTCCATGATTGTAATCTGTATTTTGTTCCAGTCTATATGTCATTTGTTTAGTATATTTACATGCTTGCGTATGATTGAGGCCATATTTGATTATCAACTTACTTACCCCAAATAAGCCTACCTTTTACATCACCTTTGTTAGCCCCTTGAGCTTTTAATCCCCTTCTGTTCTATAACCACATCACTAGCCTTAAGCGGAAAACAAATTAATTATCCCAATTGAATCTTTGGTTAGCTTAAGATAGAGATTGTGTAGCAAATAAGTGTGGGGAAATTTTGGGAACATGGGTTGATAAGGGAATGTAACATGTTTCTAATTTATTTGAATATTAGGAATTTGGGAACCTACTCATGAAAGACCAAAATAGAAAAATAATAGAAAATCCATCTGCATTGATAAGTTATGTTTATTTCTCTACAAAAAAAAGAGAAAAAGAAAAAAAAATAAAAAATAAATATATATATATATAATATAAATAATAAATAAAGGGGACAAAATTATTCCAATGTTAAGTTAATGAAAAAATCAATGCACATGTAATAAATTAAAAAGAAAAAGTTGATACATGAATATGGGAATTATACAAAAGTGGGAATTATGGGTAGCTAGGCATGAATTTAAAAGTATATAGAGTATATGTATATTAGGTGAGAGTTTAGGTTAATTAAAGATTCAATTTATAAAGCTCACTTAGCCATATATATACCTTTACCCTTACCTTAGCCCCATTACAACCTTGAAAAAGACCTCATGACATTTGCATTGGTATATTAAATATTGTTGATTGGTTAGATGAAGAACAAGGTTTAGAAAGCATGACTAGAGAAGAGTAGAGTGAATAACCCTATACACTTGAGAGATTAGAGTGATACACACTACCAGTGAGGGTTCAATGCTTGATTCTATGTTCCCTGCTTTCATGAGCTGTCTTCTTACAAGTTTACTTGCTTTTTATTGTATGATTTGAATTAGTGAAATCTGGTTTATGTTTGTCTTGAAGAGCTTATTTACTTTTAACCAAGTAGGTAGAAACATTTTTTTTTGCATGAAGTTGCATTCATATAGATAGGTTGCATTTCATACATTCTACCATTCCTCTTCATCTTTATAGTCTCTCTTGAGCTTAGCATGAGGACATGCTAATGTTTAAGTGTGGGGAGGTTGATAAACCAATATTTTATGGTTTATCTTGTACTCAATTGAGTGGTTTTTATTAACTTTTTACCCACTTATTCATACTATTTGCATGGTTTTATATTTCCTTCCTAATTATGTGTTTTGATTGAAAATATGCATCTTTGATCTTATATTTGCTTATTATTAATCCTCTCTTATTACCATTAGATGCCTTGATATGTGTGTTAAGTGTTTTCAGAGATTATAGGGCATGAATGGCTCAGAGGATGGGAAGAAAGCATGCAAAAGAGGAAGGAATGCAAGAAATTGGAGAAATTGCTAAGCTGTCCAGCCTGACCTCTCTGCACTCAAACGGCTATAACTTTATCTACAGAGGTCCAAACGATGTGGTTTTAGTTGCGTTGTTAAGCTAACGTCCGGGGTTCCGATTTGATATATAATATGATATAGTTTTCCCGTCGGTAGGCGACGCAACCGCGTGATTCATGCGGCTGCATCGCAATGATGAAAATCCAGCGTGGCCAAATTCGAAACCAGCGAATTCTGGACTGTTTCTGACCCAGTTTGCGGCCCAGAAAACACAGATTAAAGGCTATAAAGTGGAGAAATGCATCCATTCAGAGAAGGCACTCATAATTCACTTTTCATGTTTTAGATGTAGTTTTTAGAGAGAGAGGTTCTCTCTTCTCTCTTAGGATTAGGATTTAGGACTTCTCTTAGTTTTTAAGAGTGACTCTCGATCCAGGTTCAATGTTCCTATTTATGTTTCTCTTTTATTTTTATTTACTCTAATACTTTTATTTGTATTTGATTTATGTTGCCCAATTGGCTTATGAACTTTTCATGTTAAGATTTGAATGTTCTATTTATTATAATTTGAGGTATTTCAGTTTTATATTACTTTCTTTTATTTACATGATTATTGCCTCCCATCTGAAGGCATTTTTATTCCAGCAGTTTTAATTTTCTTTCCTTTTGGCTTTGGTTAAATAATTGGTGACTCTAGAGTTATGAAGCTCATTGTTGATTGAAAATTGGAATTCATCCACTTAACTTACCTTCATAGTTAGAGGTTAACAAAGTGGGAGAAAAATCCAATTCTCATCACAATTGATAAGGATAACTAGGAAAGGACCTCCGGTTCTTATACCTTGCCAAAGGTTTATTTTACAGCTATTATTATTTTATTTTACTTGTCATATAATATATTCGCACCTTACTTCCAGAACCCCAATTTTACCTTTTTCATAGCCAATAATAAGAACATACCTCCCTGCAATTCCTTGAGAAGACGACCCGAGGTTCAAATACTTGGTTATCAATTTTAAAGGGGTTTGTTACTTGTGACAACCAAAACGTTTGTACGAAGGGATTTCTGTTAGTTTAGAAACTATATCTACAACGCGACTGTTTTTATGAACTTCTTTACTGGCAAAAATCCCGACGTCACCAGTTCATTTTTTTCATTATGAACCACTGTCATGCCTCCCTTCTTGGGGACAAGTTGGACAGGGCTCACCCAGGGGCTATCAGAAATAGGATAAATAATCCCAGCCTCTAGTAATTTAGTGACCTCTTTCTGCACCACCTCCTTCATGGCTGGATTTAGCCGCCTTTGTGGTTGAACCACTGGTTTGGCATTATCTTCCAATAGGATCTTGTGCATGCATCTTGCTGGGCTAATGCCCTTAAGATCACTTATGGACCACCCAAGAGCTGTCTTGTGTGTCCTTAGCACTTCAATCAGTGCTTCCTCTTCTTGTGGATTTAAAGCAGAGCTTATGATCACTGGAAAAGTGTCACCCTCTCCCAGAAACGCATACTTCAGGGATGGTGATAGTGGTTTGAGCTCGGGTTTGGGAGGTTTATCCTCTTCCTGAGGGATTTTTAAAAACTCTTTTGTTTCCTCTGGTTCTTCCTGATCAGGTTGAACATCCTTGAAGATGTCCTCTAACTCTGATTCTAGACTTTCAGCCATATTGATCTCTTCCACCAAAGAGTCAATAATGTCAGTGCTTGATGAGCGGATATTTTATACGCTTTTTGGGGGTAATTTCATGTAGATTTTAGTATGTTTTAATTAGTTTTTAATAGAATTTTATTAGTTTCTAAGCAAAAATTATATTTTTGGACTTTACTATGAGTGTGTGTATTTTTCTGTGATTTCAGGTATTTTCTGGCTGAAATTGAGGAAGCTGAGCAAAAATCTAACTTAGGCTGAAAAAGGACTGCTGATGCTGTTGGATCCTGACCTCCCTGCACTCGAAATGGATTTTCTGGAGCTACAGGAGTCCAATTGGCGCGCTCTCAACGGCGTTGGAAAGTAGACATCCAGGGCTTTCCAGCAATATATAATAGTCTATACTTTATTCGAAGAATGACGACGTAACTTGGCGTTGAACGCCAAGTACACGCTGCTGTCTGGAGTTAAACGCCAGAAAAACGTCATGATCCGGAGTTGAACGCCCAAAACACGTCATAACTTGGAGTTTAACTCCAAGAAAAGCCTCTACTCGTGGATAGCTTTAGTCTCAGCCCCAGCACACACCAAGTGGGCCCCAGAAGTGGATTTCTGCACCAATTATCTTAGTTTACTCATATTCTGTAAACCTAGGTTACTAGTTTACTATTTAAACAACTTTTAGAGAATTATTCTGGACCTCATGACATTTTCAGATCTGAATTACATACTTTTTGACGGCATGAGTCTCTAAACTCCATTGTTGGGGGTGAGGAGCTCTGCAGCGTCTCGATGAATTAATACAATTCCTTTATTTTCCATTCAAACACGCTTGTTCTTATCTAAGATGTTCATTCGCGCTTAATTATGGAGAAGGTGATGATCCGTGACACTCATCACCTTCCTCAGTCCATGAACGTGTGTCTGACAACCACCTCCGTTCTACATCAGATTGAATGAGTATCTCTTAGATTCATTACTCAGAATCTTCGTGGTATAAGCCGGATTGATGGCGGCATTCATGAGAGTCCGGAAAGTCTAAATCTTGTCTGTGGTATTCTGAGTAGGATTCCGGGATTGAATGACTGTGACGAGCTTCAAACTCCTGAAGGCTGGGCGTTAGTGACAAACGCAAAAGAATCAATGGATTCTATTCCAACCTGATTGAGAACTGACAGATGATTAGCCGTGCTGTGACAGAGCATAGGAACGTTTTCACTGAGAGGATGGGAAGTAGCCATTGACAATGGTGACACCCTACATAGAGCTTGCCATAGAAGGGATTTTGCGTGTGGAAAAGGATTTCAAGGAAGAGTTGAAGTTCAGAGGACAAAGCATCTCCAAAACTCCAACATATTTCTCATTACTGAACAACAAGTAACGCTTTGATTCTCTTTTATTTTTCTAATAATTTTAAACACTTTGACTTCTTACAATTAAATCCAAATAATCTTACTGGCCTCCTGACTAAGATTAATAAAATAAATATAGCTTGCTTCAAACCAATAATCTCCGTGGGATCGACCCTTACTCACGTAAGGTATTACTTGGACGACCCAGTGCACTTGCTGGTTAGTTGTGCGAATTGCCAAAGAGTTAGATTGCATTTTGTGCACCAGTGCTCATGCAGTCATTTGGTGTGTCTGGATGCTGCATAGCTTTTACAGCATTTAACTTGAACTCATCCTCATTGACTCTTAGGGTTACTTCCCCTTTTTGTACATCAATAAGAGTTCGTCCAGTTGCTAGGAAAGGTCTTCCCAGAATGAGAGTTGCACTCTTGTGCTCCTCCATTTCCAGCACTACAAAGTCAGTTGGAAAGGCGAATGGCCCAACCTTGACAATCATGTCCTCAATTATGCCTGATGGATATTTAATGGAGCCATCAGCAAGTTGGAGACATATCCGGGTTGGTTTGACTTCTTCAGTCAACCCAAGCTTTCTGATAGTGGATGCAGGTATTAGATTGATACTTGCTCCAAGGTCACACAGTGCTGTCTTGGTGCAAGCACCTTCTAATGTGCATGGTATCATAAAGCTTCCTGGATCTTGAAGCTTTTCTGGTAAGCTTTTCAGAATGATTGCACTGCATTCTTCAGTGAGAAACACTTTTTCAGTTTTTCTCCAATCCTTCTTATGACTTAAGATCTCTTTCATGAACTTAGCATAAGAGGGTATTTGCTCAAGTGCCTCTGCAAACGGAATCTTTATTTCAAGAGTCCTTAGATAGTCTGCAAACCGAGCAAATTGCTTATCCTATTCCGCTTGGTGGAGTTTCTGAGGATAAGGCATGTTGGCTTTATATTCTTCAACCTTAGTTGCTGCAGGTTTATTCCTTACAGAGGTGGTTGGAGAAGCCTTTTTAGAGGGGTTACTATCAGCACTCTCAGGTGTCTGATTCCTCATTGGCATTTGAACGCCAGGATTGGGTGAGGAATGGGCATTTAACGCCAACTTTTCCCCCTTTTCTGGCGTTTGAACGCCAGAACTGGGCAAGGAATGGGCGTTTAACGCCAGCTTTTCCCCTCTTTCTGGCGTTTGAACGCCAGAAGTACTCCTCTCTGGGCTCTTACTGTCCTCAAAGGGATTTTGGGCAGTGGTTTGGTTATCCTCTGTCAATTGTTCCTTTCTTGGCTTTTTGCTACTTTGAGCAGTGTTATTCAATGTCTTCCCACTCCTCAGTTGAACTGCTTGGCATTCATCTGTTATCTGTTTAGATAACTGCTGTTTTGTCTGATTCAACTATGATTCTATGTTCTTGTTGGCAATTTTAGTTTCTTGGAGCATCTCTTTAAATTTTGCCAACTGTTTTGTCATCAGGAGTAATTGCTGATTAAGCTCAACAATCTGTTCTTGAGGATTAGGATCAGTGGCTACTGCCATAGCTTCTTCTTTTGTAGAGAACTCATTGCTAGAGTACAAATGTTGATTTCTAACAACAGTATCTATGAGTTCTTGAGCCTCTTCAATCATTTTCCTCATGTGTATAGATCCACCAGCTGAATGGTCTAAAGACATCTGAGCTTTTTCTGTAAGCCCATAGTAGAAGATGTCTAACTGTACCCACTCTGAAAACATTTCAAAGGGGCATTTTCTTAGCATACCTCTATACCTCTCCCAGGCATTATAAAGGGATTCATTATCCTCTTGTTTAAAGCCTTGGATGTCCAGCCTTAGCTGTGTCATCCTTTTTGGAGGGTAAAATTGATTCAGAAATTTGTCTGATAACTGTTTCCATGTCTTTATGCTTGCTGTAGGTTGGTTATTCAACCACCTCTTAGCTTGATCTTTTACAGCAAATGGAAACAGTAATAATCTGTAGACATCCTGATCCACCTCTTTATCACGTACTATGTCAGCAAGTTGTAAGAATTGTGCCAGAAACTCAGTAGGTTCTTCCTGTGGAAGACCGAAATATGGGCAATTTTGCTGCACCATGATAATGAGTTGAGGATTTAGCTCAAAGCTGCTTGCTTTAATGGGAGGTATACAGATGCTACTCCCATATGCAACTGTAATGGGGTTAGCATATGACCCCAGAGTCCTTCTGGAATGTTCAATTCCACTTAGGTCCATGATGGAGGAAGGGAATATGATATGGATTCACAAGTAAAGTAATTTTTTTTTATTAAAGGTGACCGAAAAATTTAAAATAAAATAAAATAAAATTTTGAAAACTAAAAAAATTAAGATCAAAACAAATTGAAAACTAAATCAATTAGTTAATTAAAAAAAAGATTTTGGAATTAGGAATTGAGAAGATATGATTGAAAATTATCTTGAAAAAGATTTAATTTTTGAAATGAGGAAAGAGAAAAACAATAAAATGACACCAAACTTAGAAATTTTTAGAAAATCAGACACAAATTTTCGAAAACTTAAAGGAAAACACAAAGAAGACACCAAACTTAGAATTTTTAAGGATCAAGAAAGGACTAAGGACATGCAAATTCGAAAAATAAAAGAAAACAAAAGCATGCAATTGACACCAAACTTAAAATATGAAACTAAACTCAAATAAAAGACTCTAAACCAACAAAAATAAAACAGTCCTAATCTAAGCAACAAGATAAACCGTCAGTTGTCCCAACTCGAACAATCCCCGGCAACGGCGCCAAAAACTTGGTGCACGAAATTGCAATTACACTTTTGCAATTCCGCACAACTAACCAGCAAGTGCACTGGGTCGTCCAAGTAATACCTTACGTGAGTAAGGGTCAATCCCACGGAGCTTGTCAGCTTGAAGCAAGCTATGGTTGTCTTGTAACTCTTAGTCAGGATATCAATAATTATCAGGGTTGATTGTAAAAAGTAAAAAAACATGAAATAAGTACTTGTTTTGCAGTAATGGAGAACAGGTTGAGGTTTTGGAGATGCTCTATCTTCTGAATCTCTGCTTTCCTACTGTCTTCTTCTTCAAGCATGCAAGACTCCTTCCATGGCAAACTGTATGTAGGGTTTCACCGTTGTCAATGGCTACCTCCCATCCTCTCAGTGAAAATGTTCAACGCGCTCTGTCACAGCACGGCTAATCATCTGTCGGTTCTCAATCAGGTGGAATAGAATCCAGTGATTCTTTTGTGTCTGTCACTAACGCCCAGCCTTCAGGAGTTTGAAGCTTGTCACAGTCATTCAATCCCTGAATCCTACTCAAAATACAACAGACAAGGTTTAGACCTTTTGGATTCTCTTGAATGCCGCCATCAATTCTAGCTTATACCACGAAGATTCTGATTAAGGAATCCAAGAGATATCTACTCAATCTAGGGTAGAACGGAGGTGGTTGTCAGGCACACGTTCATAGGTGAGAATGATGATGAGTGTCACAGATCATCACATTCATCAGGTTTAGGAACAAGTGATATCTTAGAATAGAAACAAGCGTGATTGAATGAAAAACAGTAGTAATTGCATTAATCCATCAAGACACAGCAGAGCTTCTCACCCCCAACCATGGGGTTTAGAGACTCATGCCGTAGAAGATACAATAAGAAACGTGTAAAGTGTCATGAGGTAGAGATACAATATCAAAAGGTCCTATTAATAGTGAACTAGTAACCTAGGGTATACAGAAATGAGTAAATGACGTGAAAATCCACTTCCAGGGTCCACTTGGTGTGTGCTTGGGCTGAGCATTGAAGCTTTCATGTGTAGAGACTTTTTCTGGAGTTAAACGCCAGCTTTTATGCCAGTTTGGGCGTTTAACTCCAATTTTTGTGCCAGTTCCGGCGTTAAACGCCGGGAATTCTGAAGCTGATTTGCAACGCCAGTTTGGGCCATCAAATCTCGAGCAAAGTATGGACTATTATACATTGCTGGAAAGCCCAGGATGTCTACTTTCCAACGCAATTGAGAGAGCGCCAATTGTGTTTCTGTAGCTCCAGAAAATCCTCTTCGAGTGCAGGGAGGTCAGAATCCAACAGCAACTACAGTCCTTTTCAGCCTCTAAATCAGATTTTTGCTCAGGTCCCTCAATTTCAGCCAGAAAATACCTGAAATCATAGAAAAACACACAAACTCATAGTAAATCCCAGAAAAGTGAATTTTAACTAAAAACTAATGAAAATGTAATAAAAACTAACTAAAATATACTAAAAACATACTAAAAATAATGCCAAAAAGCGTATAAATTATCCGCTCATCAATAAACCACAAAATTGGGGTTTATCATATCTCCCCAAACTTAAACCAAGCATGTTCTCATGCTTAAAATAAAAAGACCAAAGATCATGGTGAGAAAGGGTTTATGAAATGCAAACTACCTAAGCGAATGCATGCGACTAATGTAAAATTGTCTATCCACTTGGTCAAGGGTAAATTCATTCTCCAAGAACACATGTGAGCATATAGGGTGAAAATGATGTGTAGTTCATGAATGCTACCAAACTGAATGTCACTAGAAAGTGCATATAACTTGCTAAATGAACCCTTTTGAAAGCCAGGAACAAGAAGTTGAGCATCGAACCCTTGCCGGATGTGTATCCGCTCTATGCGCTCAAGTGTATAGGATTCGTCACTCAATCCTCTCCTAATCATGCTTTCCAAGATTTGTCTTTCATCTAACAATCAACAATTACTTAATGCATGCTTACAAGTATCATGAGGTCTTATCATGGGTTGTAACGTGGCTAGGGTGAAGGTAAGGATGCATATGGTCAAGTAAGCTTAAAATTTGAGTCCTTGATTAACCTAGAATCCCACTAGACACATAAAACAACCTATACAACTATAATACATTACCTAGATACCCTTGAGTCTCACTTTTTGCATACTCATGCATTCCTTTTAATTTATATCACATATGCATTGTTTTTACTACTTTGTCTTAGGGCATTTTTGTCCCCTTTCAATGCCTTTCTTTCTTTTTTATATATTCTCATATATACACATATGAAATTCTTCTTTCTTTTTTTTTGGTCCACTTTTCCTTGGGGTTCATGTACATAAGTTTCAATACATATGGTTTAATCATTCAATACATGAGTATGTTCCCAAATCCCAGAATTTTCAATTACAATTACAATACACCTCTATATCTACCCAAGTTCCCAAGTATACCCTCCCAATTGAATGATACACATTCCAACTCACCTAAGCTAATCAAGGATACAAATTTAGGGACATTCATGGTTTTTCACTTAGGGTTGTTGATGTGCTCTTTTTAGGAACAAAGAGGGTCTATCCTAGGCTTAAAGTTGGTTAGCAATGGTAGATAAAAGGGTTAAGGCCGTTTGGGAAAAGTGACTATTGAAATGATGGCCTCGATCATGTAAATGCATTCATACACAAGTAATGGACATATAGAATTAGACAAAGCAAGGATTACAATTATAGAGAGAGAATAATGCACACAAGAATGGGAATTAATGGTTAGAAGATATAACCATACAATAGGCTCAAAACTTATATGCTTGTGTTCTTAGCTCAATCACTATGTTCCAAAATACATTCTTGAAGCAAGTTCAACACAAAAAAATTTTTTAAATTAGTAGGGTACCCCAAAACACAGTTTGTTGGGAAAGAAGTTATTATTTGACCAAGCAACTCTATAAAGACTAACTACCGTGCAAGGAATATTTACAAGCAAGACTAACTACACATGCAATGTACTAACTAATAAGCAAGAGATAAATCCATGGGTATTGAAACAAAGAGATTGTTACCCAAGGAGATCGGTCGAACGACCTCTCCACACTTAGAATTTAGCATGGTCCTCCGTGCTACTAAGAATACGCAAGGGACGGTCGGGACCGGAACCTTTACTATCCCCTTCATCAGAGCTCCCATCACTTGGGTTGGAGGTGGATGTGAATATTTCGGGTTCCTCCATGCTAGGGGTAGCACAACACATAAGCTTCTTGATGTAAGTGTATCGGCGTTGGTTGCGCCGCTCATATCTATCAATCTTCCGGTGTAGATCTTCTATCCTTTGATGAGTGGATCTTTGCTGTGGTGGTGATGATGAGGTGGGAGGAATAATAGATGGTGGGGCTATGTCAAGGCTTGGTTTGTTCATGGGAAGATGTAAGTATTTTCCACTTAGGACCACATCGCCCTTAGCCGGAATTATAGCTTTCGTGTCCATGGCTTCCCAAGGAACACTTGCAGCAGCAACTAACTCAGATACCAATGCTGGAAATGGCAAATTGCCCCAGTCATGGATTTGACCCATCGCTTGCTTGACAAGAAGCGGAATGTTCACCAGTCTCCCCGTGAGAACACACCAAACAAGCAAAGCGAGATCTGCCATGATGGATGACTTGTGGGTGCGAGTAGGACATAGTGAGATAGGATCTGGGCCCAAGCCCTAGCTTCTACAGTGAAAAAATGTGTTTCAATGCACTTGGGTCGCATCCAGAGCTGACCATGGGTCCAAAATGCTTCTGGCTCAGCAATGACTTGGAGGATCGAGTCCCAGTCAAATCCAGACTTTTCTCGCTGACGTAAGACCTCTTGGTAGCCATCCATGTCAGTTGGTACTGGTAGGACATTAAGCACTTGCTGAATAGCCTCTTCCGACACTGAGATTTGCTTCCAGCGCACGTATACCGATTGAAGAGAGAAAAGATGGTAGTTAGTGTAGAAATCTACCACCCATGAGAGGTTGACCTCTTGTGGTTTTTTCAGAAGAAACTCCCATCCTCGCTGTTCAATGCGGGGCAAAATACAAGGAGCAACTTTGTCCGGCGGAGCGAGTAGATGCTCAGCATGATAGTTCCTCTCAACCATGAAGGGGAACATAAGTTCACAGAAGCGGTTGGGGAACCTTAAAGAATCTTTTGCCGGTTTTTTCTTTTCATTCTCATCAATTGGAGCAGGGGCCTTTGCCTTCTTAGATAGAGGTTTGGCTCCTAGTGAAGAGTGTGCCTTAGAGCGTGACTTTGGGGGTGCCCTCTTTGTGGCTGGTTTCTTTGAAGCTTTCTCCTTGCGTTTCTTGATGGCCATCCTGAAAAGGGAGGGTAAAGAAGGACAACATTAAACCCAAACAATCATCTTAACAAACATGCAAGTGAGAGGTGTGCCCAAAAGAAATAGTGCAACAAAGTAGTCATAGAGGCACGGGTCACAACACTTGGCATGGGATGCAAGAGGGAGTAAAGCATGCAATATGGCATGAGAGGAATGATCTCAAACATCCAAAACAAAGAGCAAGTTATGTTCAAAGAGTATCTAATTAGCAAGTAATAAGCAAAATGTGTTCAATGCACTTAGAAGAGAGCAAGTAATTGAGGAGGGAGCACCAAATTGAAGATATATGACTAGAATAAATCAAGATGGCATATGTGCATTTCCTCGAACACTTGGTGTGCATGTAACAAGCAATGAGCAAGTATGAGATATTTCAACCAATTAGAAGCCCAAAATGAAGTATCAATCATCACATAACATCATCCACTGACAAAGATAATGAAAAATAATCAAGAAGATCCATCAAAATAATCAAAGTTCAAGTTCAACATTCATGGAAAAATAAAAAGAAGAAAAAGTAAACAAGCACAAAGCAAGTGGTATAATCAAGTAACTAAAAGAGAAAATAAGTAAATCAACAAGAAAAAAAAATCTAACTAGAAAAGAGGTGATGCAAAGAAAGTAATAGATGAGATATAGAAGAAGTAGAACCTTGAGAGGTGTAAAAGAACAAGGTGAATGTTCTTTTTGAAGATGAGAAAGAAAGGGAAAAGATGTAGTTCCACCGGAAGAGGTGGTGGTCGCCGGTGAGTAGCCGGAGACAGTGGTGGTGGAGTATAGAAGAGAAGAGGTGAGAAGAGAAGAGAAGGGATGGAAGAAGAAGAAGAAAGAAACAAGAAAGAGGGTGAGAGAAGCAGGGCGCACAGCTTTAAAACTAGTTCGCGCGATCGACGCGCGCGCATGGTGCGCTGGCACGTCGGTGAGAGTTAAGCGAGGGACGCGAGTGCGTTATTGGTGCGCCTGCGCGAGAATAGCTGTGCCCCTAGTACAGAACTGGCACAAAGTTGGCATAATTCTCGGGTTCTTTATAACAGAGTTGGCATGAGCACAGGCGCGCGGCCGTACACATTGCGCTGACGCGTGCCTAATGGGGTTGGCTACCGGCACGGACGCGTATAGTGCACGAATGCGTCGGTGCGGGCACAGGCTAGGCATAAAAATAGCACAAGCATGGCACAACTCTCGGTTTTTTTTGTACTGGAAGTTCACAGTGCACCACCGGCGCGCGCACGCACAGTGCGCTTGCGCGTCGATGGTCAGGTTGCAAAAGTTGCACATAGGCAGCATGCACGCTGGCGCGTGGGTGCCGAACACGAAGTGGATATAAAGTGGGCACAAGGTGGGCATAACTCTCGGAATTTTGGCCCAGGAATGCACCACCGGCGCGTGCGCAGTGCGCTTGCATGCGGATTCCCCTTTTTCCTTTTTTTGAAGCAACATAGAAGAAGCTATTCTAACACATTTTGGCAGGTGTTCAAGCTAGTAGGCAAGAGAACACTTCACAAATTCATGCACCATTCAAAACATAGCATTCTCTGTACTTCAACAATTCTTCCGTACCAAAATAATGAAATATATCTAAACATCCTAGTTATCCAACAAGATCAATAAAATTAGCATTCCTAATCAATCAACAACATCAAGAAGTCACATAATTCACAAGAATCTAAAGCTAAAAGCAAGATGGTATACACAAGGAAGACCTTACCACGGTGGGGTACCTCCCACCAAGCACTTTTCTTTAACGTCCTTAAGTTAGACGGTCAGTCGCTCAAGCTTCTCCTTCTCTAGGTGCATTCTCCAATAGGAACACCTCTAGCTCTTTTGGGAGCTTGTAGCCATGGTACTTCTTCACTCTTTGTCCATTCACCTTGAAAGTTGCTTCACTTTTAGGATCAAACAACTCCACCACTCTATAGGGCTTTATCTCCTTCACCTTGAAAGGTCCTTCCCATCTAGAGCGGAGCTTGCTAGGCATGAAACGAAGCCTCGAATTGTAGAGGAGAACCTCATCACCTTCTTGAAAGTCCTTCTTCCGTATGTGATGGTCATGTAATGCCTTTGTCTTTTCCTTGTAAATCTGGGCATTCTCATACGCTTCGTTCCTCAAACACCTAAGCTCCTCTAGCTGTAATTTTCTGGCTACTCCAGCTTGGGTCAAATTCACGTTGCACCGCTTTACTGCCCAATAGGCTTTGTGCTCAATTTCCACCGGAAGGTGGCATGCCTTACCATAGACAATCTGGAAGGGACTCATCCCCAACGGAGTCTTGTAGTTCGTTCTATACGCCCATAGTGCATCTCCTAACCAGAGGCTCCAATCCTTCCTTTGCGGACTGACCACTTTCTCCAAGATTCTCTTGATCTCACGGTTGGACACTTCTGCTTGTCCGTTGGTTTGCGGATGATAAGCAGTGGCAACCTTATGCACCACTCCATAGCGCTTGAGCAGTGCCTCTACCTTCCTATTACAAAAGTGGGATCCTTGGTCGCTCACGATTGCTCGTGGTGACCCATAACGGTACACAATGTAGTTTCTGATAAAAGAAATAACGGTATTGGCGTTGTCAAGGCGGGTAGGTATTGCTTCTACCCACTGGAGTTGGAAAACGGTCCCATAAAGTCAATGCCCTATACATCAAATATCTCACAGAACAACATAGGTTGTTGAGGCATTTCATCCCTTTGGGATGTGTTTCCCAACTTCTGACACTGATGGCAAGACACATATAACCAGTTAGTATCCTTGAATAAAGTTGGCCACTAGAATTCACAATCCAACACCTTTTTTGCGGTCCTTTGTGGGCCAAAGTGGCAACCACATTTGGATGAATGACAAGCTTCAAGAATGGGTTGGATTTCGGACTCCGGAACACATCTTCGAATTACTTGGTCTACTCCCCTCTTCCACAAGTGAGGGTCATCCCAAATGTAGTATTTGGAATCACTCCTCAACTTATCCCTTTGGTGTTTAGAAAAGTTGGGAGGGAAGAATTTCGCAACCAAGTAGTTCGCCATTGGGGCAAACCAAGAAAAACTATCCGACACAGCATGCAAGCTATCCAATGGGAATGAGTCATTGATCGGAAATAGATCAGATTTTAAATTCTCAAGGCGGCTTAAATGATCCGCAACCAAGTTTTGAGATTCACTCTGGTCCTTAATCTCAATGTCGAATTCTTGCAAAAGCAAGATCTAACGTATGAGTCTAGGTTTTGACTCATTCTTTGACAATAAGTATTTCAAAGCTGCATGATCCGTGTATACCACTATCTTTGATCCTAGCAAATAAGATCTGAATTTATCTAAAGCATGAAAAATAGCTAGGAGTTCCTTTTCAGTAGTGGTATAGTTAGATTGTGCTGCATCAAGTGTTTTAGAAGAGTATGCAATGACATAAGGGAGTTTACCATCGCGCTTTGCAAGCGCGGCACCTATAGCTTGGTTTGACGCAACGCACATTATCTCAAATGGCATGTCCAGTTGGGGCCTTGCACAATCGGTACCATGGTAAGAGCTCTCCTTAGCTCTTCAAAAGCTTTCACACATTCACTGTGAAACTCAAAGTCCACATCTTTTTGGAGTAGGCGTGTGATGAGCGGATAATTTGTATACTTTTTGGCATTGTTTTTAGTATGTTTTTGATATGATATAGTTAGTTTTTAGTATATTTTTATTAGTTTTTAATTAAAATTCACTTTTCTGGACTTTACTATGAGTTTGTGTGTTTTTCTGTGATTTCAGGTATTTTCTGGCTGAAATTGAGGGACCTGAGCAAAAATCTGATCCTGAGACCAAAAAGGACTGCAGATGCTGTTGGATTCTGACCTCCCTGCATTCGAAGCGGATTTTCTGGAGCTACAGAAGCCCAATTGGCGCGCTCTCAACGGCGTTGGAAAGTAGACATCCTGGGCTTTCCAGCAATATATAATAGTCCATACTTTGCCCAAGATTTGATGGCCCAAACCGGCGTTCAAAGTCACCTCAAGGAATCCCAGCGTTAAACGCTGGAACTGGCACCCAAATGGGAGTTAAAGGCCCAAACTGGCACCAAAGCTGGCGTTTAACTCCAAGAAGAGTCTCTACACGAAATTGCTTCATTGCTCAGCCCAAGCACACACCAAGTGGGCCCGGAAGAGGATTTTTATGTCATTTACTCATTTCTGTACACCCTAGGCTACTAGTTTCTTATAAGTAGGACCTTTTACTATTGTATAGAAATCTTTTGATCACTTTTAAATCTTTTGATCACTTAGAAATATTTTGATCACTTTTAGATCTCTAGATCATCTTTGGACATTTTAGTTCTTAGATCATTGGGAGGCTGGCCATTCGGCCATGCCTAGACCTTATGCTTATGTATTTTCAACGGTGGAGTTTCTACACACCATAGATTAAGGTGTGGAGCTCTGCTGTACCTCGAGTATTAATGCAATTACTATTGTTCTTTCATTCAAATTCCGCTTGTTCTTTATCCAAGATATCACTTGTTCTTCAACATGATGAAGGTGATGATTGACGCCCATCACCATTCTCACTCATGAACAAAGTGACTGACAACCACTCTTGTTCTACAAGCATTTGAGGCTTGGTGAATATCTCTTGGATTCCTGATTGCACGATGCATGGTTGATCGCCTGACAACCGAGTGCTCGCCTGACAAACGAGCCAACCATTCCGTGAGATCAGAGTCTTCGTGGTATAGGCAAGAACTGATGGCAGCATTCAAGAGAATCCGGAAGGTCTAACCTTGTCTGTGGTATTCTGAGTAGGATTCAATGATTGAATGACTGTGACGTGCTTCAAACCTGTAACCTACTGGGCGTTAGTGACAGACGCAAAAGAGTTATTCTATTCCAATAGGGGAGGGAACCACACCGGTGATTGGCAGCACTGTGACAGAGTGTGTGCATTAGCTTTCACTGCGAGGATGGGAGGTAGCTGCTGACAACAGTGAGACCCTACACGAGCTTGCCATGGAAAGGAGTAAGAAGGGTTGGATGAAGACAGTAGGAAAGCAGAGAGACGGAAGGGAAGGCATCTTCATGTGCTTATCTGAAGTTCCTACCAATGAATTACATAAGTATCACTATCTTTACCTTTTATGTTATTTTCGTTCATCACCATATATATCTGAGTTTGCCTGACTAAGATTTACAAGATGACCATAGCTTGCTTCAATACTAACAATCTCCGTGGGATCGACCCTTACTCACGTAAGGTTTATTACTTGGACGACCCAGTGCACTTGCTGGTTAGTTGTGCGAAGTTGTGTAATGCCATGGTATTGAGCGCACCAAGTTTTTGGAGCCATTACCAGGGATTATGAGAGTTGTGAAAAAGTATAGTTCACAATTTCGCGCACCAGCGTGACAATGGCAAAGCAATCTTGCTGAAATCTTTGATAAAGCGCCAATAGAATCCTGCATGTCCTAAAAATGAGCGGACCTTCCTCACAGATGAGGGATGAGATAAAGTGGTAATAACATCGACCTTGGCCGGGTCTACAAAACTTCCTTCATGAGATATTACATGTCCTAACACTATACTTTGTCTTACCATAAAATGACATTTTTCAAAATTTAAGACAAGGTTGGTGTCAACACATCTAGCTAAGACTTTAGCCAAGTTCTCCAAGCAACAATCAAAAGAAGTTCCATAAACACTGAAGTCATCCATAAAGACTTCCAGACAATTCTCCATTAGATCAGAAAAGACACTGGCCATGCACCGCTGAAAAGTAGTGGGTGCATTACATAGTCCAAATGGCATCCTTTTGTAGGCAAAGGTGCCAAAAGGGCAAGTGAATATGGTATTTTCCTGATCTTCAGGAGCAATGTGAATCCGGAAGTAACCAGTGAATCCATCAGGAAAACAGTAATGGGATTTACCTGCTAAATGGTCTAACATCTGGTCGATAAAGGGCAAAGGATAGTGGTCCTTCCTTGTAGCGGCATTCAACCTTCTATAGTCGATGCACACTTGCCATGCATTTTGTACTCTCCTGGTGACCACTTCACCATCATCCTTTGTAACCGCAGTGATGCCTGATTTTTTGGGAACAACCTGGACCGGGCTCACCCATTCACTGTCAGAAATCGGGCATATGATATCCGCATCGAGTAGCCTAGTGACCTCCTTCTTTACCATATTGAGGATGGTTGGGTTGAGCCTCCTTTGCGATTGTCTAACCGGCCTAGCTCCATCTTGGAGAAATATACGATGCATGCACTTGCGAGGTTCAATCCCCACAATATCGGCTAAGCTCCAACCAATTGCCTTCTTGTACTTTTTGAGAACGCCTAAGAGCTTTTCTTCTTCTTCACTAGAAAGCTCACTAGCAATAATGACCGGAAACTTTTGGTTGTCCTCTAAGAAAGCATACTTCAAATGAGATGGGAGAGGCTTCAATTCACTTTTTGCCTCAAGCTGAGATTCCTTTTCGTCAAGCTCACGGAGTTCATTCTCAACAACTTCCTCATGTTCACCCTCTTGGTCATCCGTCTCTTCAACAATGTGGTAGCACAACTTGTTATGGTTTTCTTCTTGCACTTCCGCTACCACTTCATTAATTACATCACATCGGAGAACGGAATGCTCCTCAGAAGGATGCTTCATGGCTTCTTCTAAATTGAACTTGATTGTCTTGTCTCCAACCTCAAAGGAATATGTACCGGTGAAGACATCTAACTTGAATTTAGAGGTCTTAAGGAAGGGTCTACCAAGTAGAACGGAGGATGAACTTCTATTTTCTGTTAGAGACATTTCAAGGATGTAAAAGTCAATCGGAAAGATCAAATCCTTGATTGCCACAAGTACATCTTCGGCTATTCCTGTTACCGTGATCACACTTTTATCAGCTAAGGCAAACCTCGCCGCCGATTTCTTTAATGGAGCTAAATTCAACCGCACAAAGGTAGAAAGTGGCATGATGCTTACACAAGCTCCAAGATCACACATACGATCATGAAAAGTGTGTCCACCAATACAACAAGACACCAAACAAGGCCCAGGGTCACCATATTTCTTTGGAATAGGTTCCATTAAGGAAGAAATTGAACTACCCAAGGATAATGTCTCTAATTCTCCTATCATATCCTTGTGTGTGCATAAGTCTTTCAAGAATTTTGCAAACTTTGGAATTTGTTGAATAGCATCAAGAAGTGGTATGGTTACCTCAACTTTCTTGAACACTTGAAGCATGTTCAAATCAAATTCCGGTGTCTTCTTAGCTTTCTTCACCATGGAAGGGAATGAAATAGGGATGGACTCATCCACTAGAGCTTTCCTCTTGGGTTCCTTGAGGTTTACTCCTTCTTCCTCATGCCTTTTGTCTACCTCTCCCTTTTCATGTGGAGCTTCAACAATCACTTCTTCCTCATGAATGTCCTCCAAGACCCTTGAAGGTATCTCCTCTAATGTAGTTTTCGACTGTAGAGTGATGGCATTGAGACCGTCCTTTGGGTTTGGTTGGGGTTGGGATGGAAGGTTAGAAGAACTTGAGGGTTGGTTGGTGTTGTTGGAGGAGGACATGGACATCTTCGAAATCATGTCGATAAGATTGGCCAATTGAGCACTCAGGGCCTCGAATTGAGCCTTGTAGCCCTCATCCCATTTATCCACAGCGGCTCTAAGCTCATCAACTTGATTAGTGGGAGGTGAAGAGGCTTGGTTAGTTTGTTGTCTATGGTGTGGTGCTTGGTACTTGGTGTAGTTGTTTTGGTTTTGGTTGTGGTGATTTTGGTTGGCTTGGTAGTTGTTGTTGTTGTGGTGGTATTGAGATGAAGATTCGTTGTTGTTGTGATGAGAAGAAGAGTTGTTCCACCTTTGGTTTTGATTGCTCCCTTGTGCATTATCCCTCCACCCTTGATGTTGATTACCACCATGAGGGTAGTGGTTTTGGCCTTGAGAAGGATAGGGTGGACGGTTGTTGTAATTCACATTGGCCACTACAAGGGCATGTTCCTCTTGAATTTGATGGCATTGATCGGTGAAATGTGTAGTGCTAGAGCATAAACCACAAATCCTAGGAGGGCCTTCAAGTTGAGCAACTGGAGGTGGAGCTTGGACGGCTTGGATGGAGTAGAATTCCTTTTGATCCTTTTGTATTTGCGTGAGGATGGTGGTCATATCCCCAAGTGCCTTGGTTAAGCTTGATTCGGAAAGGGACGGTTCTACCACACCCTTGAGAGGGTTACTTCTCACCCTTGTATGTTGTGTAGCTTCGGCTACATCCTTTATCAAACTCCATGCTTCTCCCTCCGTCTTGTTTTTTGAAAGGGAACCACCACTAGAAGCAGTGAGCAATCTTCTATCTTCCACACAAAGACCTCCGGTGAAGTAGCTAATGAGCAAGTGAGTGTTCATTCCATGGTGTGGACAAGATTCCAATAGCCTCTTGAACCGAGACCAATACTCGTACAAACTCTCTTGGTCTCTTTGCATTGTACCCGAAATCTCCTTTCGGATGTAGTCGGTCTTCTCCGGTGGGAAGAATTTATCTAGAAACTCTCTTCTCAAGAAATCCTAATTGGTAGCAATCTCATCCGGTAGCAAATAAAACCATGTTTTTGCTTGCGCTTCAAGAGAGAAAGGGAAGGCAAAAACCATGATAGCCACCTCATCGGCTCCATGCTTTCGAGCCGTAGAACAAGCAACTTGAAAATCCTTTAGATGTCGGATGGGCTCTTGACCCGGCAACCCATGATACTTATATAGTAGAATTATCAAGCTACTCTTCAATTCAAAGTTTGGATCAAGGTTAGGATACCTTGCTTGTAATGGTTGAAGTACAATATCCGGAGCTCCTTGCTCATGTAAAGTGATCCGGCGTGGCTCCGCCATGTATGGTTCACTTGTAGGATGCAAAAATGTATTAGTAGTACCAACAGAAGAATAGGAAGTAGCGGACTCCAAGTCACTCTGGGTACCGTCTAGTGATTCGGTATGTTCCTCAAGAGAGGCCGAAAGTACTAGCCGTATAGTCCAACCGCCGTCTAGCTTGCCGAGTATGTAACAAAGTTCTTTCAATCTCGGGATCAAAATCGGCCAAGCTAGAATTTGGTTGAGACCGAGTCATCAAACTTGAGAGTCATAGCACAAAAATAAAAGAAGCTAAACTATAGCTAAGTATTGAAAGCAAACAAACTATCTACAATATTCACATATTCACATAACCAATATTAAGGCACATGTTGCAACCATTCCCCGGCAACGGCGCCAAAAATTTGATACGAGACGATTGTCAGAAGAGAATTTCTCAATGAAGTTGCATTGTAAGTATAGCTCTACCAACAACAATCCTCGAGAATCAAATTTTGAAAGGAATTGGTTGTCACAAGTTCAACCCCAATAAAATAACCGAAGTATTCAAACCTCGGGTCGTCTCACAAGGAATGGGCAAACATGTGCTTCAACATTGGTTAGAAATCCGGGGTTGTAAGTCATGAGCAAGAAAGTAAACTATGAATCTTAGCAAACAAGTAATCTTAAAGTACAAAGAACTAATTCAAATAACTAAGCAAGATGTGAGCAATTTTAACTAAGAAGACAACATTCAATTTAATTCTACTCTCAACGAAACAATAGCTACAACTAAAATAAGACAATTAAGAAATTGGGTTTCCAAATATGAATAATAAAAGCAACTCTTGGCTAGGCATGGAATTGGGGTCACTATCCTTGTCTAATAACCATATCTTGACAATTATGAGGAGTCAAACCCACTAAGTCTACTTCTATACTTGAAGTAAGTTAAATGGTTTGGTCAACATCAACCCATAAGGTCTAACCTCACTACTAATTAACCTAGTAGTAGGCTAGTGATGCGTTTGCATATTTTCTATATTAGCTAGTTAGTTTAAGTAGTTTTAGCTTAATTTCATTCACTTTCTTTGAAATAAACAAGTCCTTTTATGAGTTTTGTCTCCATGCATGAGAATACCAAGGAACATGTTGATTCTAGCCAAATTCATGCAAATGATTTAAGGAAAGCATATATGAATGAGTATGAATGAATCTCATGAAATTTATTGCATGAATTGGTAAGACTTTGAAGCTATTTCCCTTGTTGATGATAGGTGATGAAACAAGAAAGCATGGAAGCAAGAATGATGCAAGCTGGGCAAGAAGAAGTTGGCGTTGCCAACTTGGAGATAGGGGGCGTTGTTCATGGCAACGCCAGGCAGCCTTGGAAGAGAAGTGGCATTGCCAACTTGGAGAAAGGAGTGAGTTTTTATGGGCAACGCACACAAGCAAGGAACTTGGGCCATGAAGGAGCTTCGAGGGCGTTGCCAACGTGGGGATTATGGGCGTTATTCAAGGCAACGCCAAGCAACTTTGGCACCATAGGAAACAACCTCGAGCACGTTGCCAACGCCACTATCATTGGCGTGTTCCTTGGCAACGCCAGAATGTGCTGCCAGCCAAGTTGCCAACGCCAGAATGTGCTGCCAGCCAAGTTGCCAACGCCAGAATGTGCTGCCAGCCAAGTTGCCAACGCCAGAATGTGCTGCCAGTCAAGTCTTGGTGCCAATCAAGTTGCCAATGCCAAGTCTTGGTGCCAACCACGTTGCCAACGCCAGGAAGCCCTGCCAGCCACGTTGCCAACGTGGGAAGCAATGTTTAGAGCCTTGAAGAAGCATCGAGCACGTTGCCAACTCAAGAAAACATTGGCGTATTTAGCAACAACGCCAGGAAGCTTTGGATGGTGAAGAATGGAGGTAGCACGTTGCTAACTTGAAAGAACAAAGGAGTGTTTGCCAAAAACGCTGGAGAGCTGGACAGCCTGACCTTACCTCCTTCAATGGAGTATATCTTGAGCTACAAAGCTCCAAATGAGGTGATTCCAACGGCATTTGAAAGTAGACATCCAGAGCTTTCCAACCATATATCATAGTATGGGATTGGCATTCATTTGAAGCTTCAAAATATGGCTTCATTTAGAGCTTCAGAATCTGAGCACGTTGGCAACGCTGGAAACAAGGGCGTTTTCACCAAAAACGTTTGCGATTTTGGCAGCCTGACCCTGTCTCCTTCAAACTAGCATAACTTGAGTTATAGAGATCCAAATTGAGTGCTTCCAGTTGCGTTGGAAAGCTAACATTCAGAGCTTTCCAACCATATATAATAGTCTATGGTGGAGCACAAAATTGAAGCCAAATCAGAGTCATTTTTAGACCCTAAAAACAAGAACATGAAGTGAAATTCAAGAAGGCTAGAGATGAGCCTTGGAGGGGGGCACGAGCACGTTGCCAACGTGCTAGCAAGGGTGCGTTTTTGACAACAACGCCAGCCTCATTTCCCTGCTGTGGGAGGCTAGGCACGGGCACGTTGCCAACTTGCTAGAATGGGTGCGTTTTTGGCAACAACTTGGCAGCTTGACCTTACCTTCTTTGAGGAAGCATAACTTGAGCTAGAAAAGTCTAATTGAGGTGATTCCAGTGGCATTAGAAAATAGACATCAAGAGCTTTCCAATGATGTATAATAGTCCATATTGAAGCAGAAGGTTGACACTCAAATTCTGGGCTACATTTAGCATGAAAGAAGAGTTAAGAAGAAGAAAAGCAAGTTGTTGGCAATAACTTGGGCCAGCAACGCCCAAGTCTCAAACTTCACTTCCAGGAAAATACCATGCACGTTGCCAACGTGCATTAAGCCTAGAGTTGTTGCCAATAACGCCCCTCAATGGGCCAGAATTGTTGCCAACTTGCTCTGCTTCCTCTATTCCTCACAAAGGCCAGCAACTTCTTCAATTGAACCAGAAATTCAACAAAGAATGAAGCCCACATTGCTAGCCCAATCTAAGATCTTTGAAAGAGTTTTAGGAGTAGTATAAATAGAAGAGATTGGTGTACTTGTAGAGGACTTTTTGGACACTTTTGACACTTAGAATTTTAGACTCTTAGCACTTTATTTGGAGAACTCTTTTAGCACTTCCGGGAGGGTACCCGGAGAGCATTTTTTTTGGTTCTTCTTGGAACTTCTCTTCTTCATTTTTTTCTTAAGCTTTAAGCATTTCCTTATTCTTCTTCATCTTTCTTTGCATTTAGTTTAACTTTGGTTTATGGCAATTGTTGTTGAGATTGGAGCTATGACTCACTAAACCCCATCTTCATTAGGGGGAAGAGCTCTGCTTGTTGGAATGGATTGGTGAATTCATCTTCTCCTCCTCAATTCTAGTGGTTGATCTAAAGAGGGAACTCTTGTTCTTCACAGATTCAACCACCATCGAGAGAGGGGTTAATCTATATGAATTATGTGGTGAATTTGAGGAATGAGCCACATAATTCAGTTTAGAGTTCATCCTTTCATGATTCCCTTGATCAATACACCTTGGTTAGTATGTGAGATGTAACTTTCCTTGGTTGAGATTATGGGAGTTGTGTGGCTGGAATAGAATTGAGCTTCATCTCTTCTCATGAACACTTAGATCACGAGAGTGGCAATTGGTTATGTTGAGAGAAATTGAATCACCAAGAGATTGGGATTCAATTACCCACTTGCCATGGATCTACACCCATGATTGAGAAGGATTTGACTAACATCAATTCATGAAAACTTGCATCTCTGATCCCTAATGATCCTCTCTATCATTACTTCTTATTTCTTTTGCTTCTAGTTATTTGATTACCCATAACCCAATTCCCTTTCTACATTCTTGCAATTTATTATTCTTGTCATCTACATTTTGTTCTTTTAATTCTTGCTATTTACTCTTATGTTCTTTAAATTTCTGCACCCTTTAATTCCTTGCCATTTATCTTTGATGACATTTAAGTTTCTTGCAATTTAAGTTTCAGTTATTTACTTTCATTTTATTTCTCTCTTCTAGTTCTTTAAATTCTTTGCCATTTAAATTCCTGCAATTATGTTCAAAAGTCACAATGCTCATAAAATCAAAACTATGTTCGCTTGACTAAATCTACCATTTAACTAAAGTTGCTTAATCTACCAATCCTCGTGGGATCGACCTCACTCCTAGTGAGTCTTATTACTTGATGCGACCCGGTATACTTGCCGGTTATACGTGAAATCAAATTTTTACGTATCAAGTTTTTGGCGCCGTTGCCGGGGATTGATTAGATTGACAATGATTAAGTGAAAGGTGGCTTAGATTGAGCATTTTTTTTAGTGTTTTTGTTAAGCCTACTAACTGTTTGATACTTTGTTTCACTAACCCCAATTCCACTCTAGTTTTAGAGTGTCTCACTTGTGATTTTGGTTTTGTTTGTGTATGTCAGGAACTAATAGACGTAATGTTGAGGACGAGAGAACTCTCCGAAGGATAAGGAGAGCAGAAAGAGGAAAGGGAATAGTTGGTGAAGAGGAGTCAGAGGGAGAAGATCAAGCCATGGAGGATGAGATGCACAATCCTCCTGGAGGGGTCAACAACAATGATGAACCACCTAGAAGGGTGCTATCCTCCTATACCATCCCTGATCCAAGACATTGTGGGAGCAGTATTGCCACCCCAAGTGTTCAGGCCAACAACTTTGAGTTAAAACCCCAACTCATCACTTTAGTACAAAACAACTGCTCCTATGGAGGGGGACCTCTTGAAGACCCAAATCAACATTTGTCTGTTTTTCTGAGGATATGCAACACAGTGAAGACAAATGGAGTGCATCCAGATGTCTACAAACTGCTGCTATTCCCATTCTCTTTGAGGGACAAGGCCACTCAATGGCTAGAGTCATTCCCCAAGGAAAGCCTCGACAATTGGAATGATCTGATGGGCAGATTTCTAGCAAAGTTTTACCCACCTCAAAGAATCATCAAGTTGAAGACAGAGGTTCAAACTTTCAGGCAAATGGAAGGGGAGTCATTGTATGAAGCCTGGGAAAGATATAAGGCACTCATGAGAAGATGTCCACCCGACATGTTTAGTGACTGGGTCAAACTCCAAAACTTCTATGAAGGTTTAAACTTAGAAGCAAGGAAAGGACTAGACTACTCATCAGGAGGATCACTTAACATGATGAAAACTGCCGAGGAGGCTCAAGACCTCATTGAGATTGTGGCAAACAATCAATATTATTACTCATCAGAGAGGCAGCATAATCCGACCCCAAAGAAAGGTGTAATGGAGCTTGAAGGTGTTGATGCTATCTTGGCACAAAACAAGTTAATGCACCAACAAATCCAACAACAAATGGAGAGGATAACAAAGAGAATGGATGGTTTCCAGCTAGCATCAGTGAACACAACAAATCAACCATTACTTGAATGGAGCCAAGGTGAAGGGACCACTGTTGAACAACCACAAGAGCAAGTCCAATACATGCAGAATACCTCAAATCCTCAGGATGAATTTCATGGTGATACATACAACCCATCTTGGAGAAATCATCCCAATCTAAAGTGGGGTGAAAACCATTGGCAAAAGAACAACAACCACAATCACACCCGCAACACAAATAACCAAAATCACCATGCCAACAACACTAACCAATATAGAAAAACACAAAACACATATCAACCACCTCATAATAATTCACAAACTCACCAAAATAACTTCTCTGCACCATCATCCAACTCACAAAATTACCACACTAATCCACCCAACAACTTCCAACAACAATCAACCCCCATCATACCCCCAATTGACCATTATGAAACTAGAATCTCAAGTCTTGAAGCAACCTTGCAAGCACTTGCTCAAACCACTCAAGCTTTAGCTAAGGGACACAAGGAACATGAGGTCATCATGAAGAATATTGAGAGACAAGTGGGACAATTAGCCAAACAAGCCGAGCGACCAACCAATGTTCTTCCAAGTGATACGATACCCAACCCAAGAGACACAGAAAAAGCCATAAAATGGGAGGAGTGTAAAGCAATCACCCTGAGAAGTGGGAAGAAAGTGGAGACAGAAGCCATTACTCAGGAAGAGCACATCAAAGAAGGCTTAAAAGAAGAGGTGAAGGAACAAAAGCAGGAGCAAGAAACCTATACACAAAGTGATAAATTAGCTAAGAAGGAGGCAGTGAAAGCATACCAACCAATGCTCCCATACCCTCAAAGGTTTAAAGAAGAGAACAAAGAGAAGCAATATTCCAAATTCTTGGAAATATTCAAGACACTACACATCAACATCCCCTTCATTGAAGCACTTGAACAGATGCCCCTATATGCTAAGTTCATGAAGGAATTGTAGACAAAGAAAAGATCCTTGAAAGAGGGACAAACGGTTGTGATGACCAGGGAGTGTAGTGCCGTCATCCAGAAAAAAGTTGCCAAAGAAGATGAAAGACCCAGGGAGCTTTCACATCCCCTGCACAATAGGCAACATGATGATTGAGAGAGCATTTTGTGATCTTGGTGCAAGCATAAATCTGATGCCTCTATCTTTGATGAGGAAGCTTCAGATTCATGAATTGAAACCTACAAAGATAGCCCTTCAAATGGCGGATAAATCTATTCAGCAAGCACTCGGGGTTGTAGAAAATGTATTAGTAAAGGTGGACAAATTTTTCCTCCCAGTTGACTTTGTCATCCTAGACATAGAGGAAGATGACAACACTCCCATTATTCTAGGGAGGCCCTTTTTAGCTACTGCCAGGGCACTGATAGATGTCGAAAAAGGAGAATTAATGCTAAGGGTGCATGATAAGCATGTAGTGTTCCATGTCTTCAAGAATTTGCAAGACTCCACCCAAGAGGAAGAGTGTATGAAGATTGATTCCATAGATCCAAACTTGAAAGAGGCACCTGATGGGGCACTTCCAAGCTCATGCAGGAAAGAAAATGAAGAGGTGGAGGTGCTGCAACAAGCTCAAAGAATAGAGGAGAAGCTGCAATCAAAGTCAGCATTTAAGATTCATAGCAAGGACCGTCCAAAAATTGAGATCCCAAAACCTGAACTATCTCCTGGAAAAGAAGAGAGTCCCAAGAAGAAAATGCCAAGAGGATGGAGAAACAAGAAAATCTCCACTGAAGACTTCTCACCAGGGGATAAAGTGATGCTAACTTACCAACCAGTAGAAACATTTCCACACTTTTCTGGATACTACACAGTGAACAAAATCCTCTCACTTGAACATGTGGAAATCATCAAGAATGATACTGGAAGGAAGCTCACGGTGAGAGGGGAAGGATTAAGGCACTATGATCATCATCCGCCCTAAAGAGGGACAACCGTCAAGCTAATGACGATAAAAAAAGCGCTTGTTGGGAGGCAACCCAACCAAAGGTAGTCTTCTTTTCTTAGTTAATTCAATAAAAGAGTTAAGTATATTTATCTGCATTGCAAGGAGCTAAGTTTGGTGTTACACACCAACAGAATTCAAAGGTGAATGTGAGGTGCTAAGTTTGGTGTTCCACCAAAAAGTTTCATTAAAGACACATTTTAACCCTTTGCATGATTAGTCACTAGCTCCAAACAATCAGAAAAACTACTTAACAATTGCTACTTTTAATTTAGATTTTATTTCCTTAATAGAAGCACTTGATGTTTTTTTTTTACATGTATTCATTCCACTGCATATAAAAGTAAGCAAGGAACTAAGTTTGGTGTCCCCACACCAACTTATGTCTAGAAGATCACAAGCATACATGCATGCTAACCATCTCTCAAGTGCTTGGGGACAAGCAACTTTCAAAGTTCATTGTAGGCGATCACTTAAATCTTGAAAAGGATCAAGCATCATCAACCAAAGAGAAGAGGGGGATACAACAACAACAAAACAACAAGGAGAGTTGAGGAAGAAAAAGAAAGATGATCCAAAGGGCAAAGGAAAGCAAGGAGAATCAAGCAAAGGAAAAGGGACATGAAGACTAAAGGATGCATTTTCTTTTTGAAGCATTATCTTAGCCCCATAGCCACGATTCTAATTGTTGCTTGAGGACAAGCAATCATTCTAAGTTTGGTGTTGGAAGGGAAAGAAAAGGAGGAAAAGGACAACAATAGAGAAGATAAATTACAAGGTTGTAAAGTTCTTTTTTTTCTCTCACTTGTTTCCAGCACTTTAAATTGCATGATTGTCTTATTACCTTCTTTATATGCATGTGTGGTATGAATAAGCATAGCTTGAATTTTGATTTGCAATATGTTGCTGTGGCATTATGACTACCAACTTGAGTTTTGTGAATTCAAAAGCAAAAAAAGGCATCATGATCATAAACAAACAAGGAATTAAAGAAGAATTTGGCATGTGCATACAAGTATTGGAAGGCTAGTATGTTTGATTGTTGCTCAATTGCATTAGATTTGATTTAATTGAAGTTTTCATCTAGGACATTTTGTGAAATCTTTTGAAATCATGAAAACCTTGAAAAAAAAAGAAGGCAAAGAAAACAAAAAGGGAAAGAATGAGAAAGCTGAAGGCTCTGAGTACCAATGACAATTCCATTGTTAAGTACTTGTGGTGTTTATGTATCAAGTAAAATGCTTGGAAACAAAACACTTAGAAGTCAAGGCTAGGCTCAAGTGCAAAAGCACTCCCTCAAAGCTCAAGGCTATGAGCATCAATGATTAGAGAGTCAAGAAAAGAAATAAATGTGCTTAATGAAGTCCTCTAATTAAATGCTTGTGGTGCTTATGTATCAAGTGGTAATACTTGAAAACAAAGCATTTAGAGTCGTAGTTTTGTAATCAACTCATGGGGCAAAGCACCCAAAAGGAGAAGCTAATAAGAAAATCAAAAGCTTGTTTCAAGGAAGAAATATAAGAAAAAGATTTCATAAATTGAGCTAGATAGAAGCATCAATCATTTATATTTCTTTTGTGATTGTAGCATTCTTAGAAAAACTAGCTTACCATGAACATTGAGTTGTTATTCTTCTTACCTTGGATTGTCAATCTCTATTGCATGATTCTCTTCTTGCTTGAGGACAAGCAAGGTTTAAGTTTGGTGTTGTGATGCGTTTGCATATTTTCTATATTAGCTAGTTAGTTTAAGTAGTTTTAGCTTAATTTCATTCACTTTCTTTGAAATAAACAAGTCCTTTTATGAGTTTTGTCTCCATGCATGAGAATACCAAGGAACATGTTGATTCTAGCCAAATTCATGCAAATGATTTAAGGAAAGCATACATGAATGAGTATGAATGAATCTCATGAAATTTATTGCATGAATTGGTAAGACTTTGAAGCTATTTCCCTTGTTGATGATAGGTGATGAAACAAGAAAGCATGGAAGCAAGAATGATGCAAGCTGGGCAAGAAGAAGTTGGCGTTGCCAACTTGGAGATAGGGGGCGTTGTTCATGGCAACGCCAGGCAGCCTTGGAAGAGAAGTGGCATTGCCAACTTGGAGAAAGGAGTGAGTTTTTATGGGCAACGCACACAAGCAAGGAACTTGGGCCATGAAGGAGCTTCGAGGGCGTTGCCAACGTGGGGAGTATGGGCGTTATTCAAGGCAACGCCAAGCAACTTTGGCACCATAGGAAACAACCTCGAGCACGTTGCCAACGCCACTATCATTGGCGTGTTCCTTGGCAACGCCAGAATGTGCTGCCAGCCAAGTTGCCAACGCCAGAATGTGCTGCCAGCCAAGTTGCCAACGCCAGAATGTGCTGCCAGCCAAGTTGCCAACGCCAGAATGTGCTGCCAGTCAAGTCTTGGTGCCAATCAAGTTGCCAATGCCAAGTCTTGGTGCCAACCACGTTGCCAACGCCAGGAAGCCCTGCCAGCCACGTTGCCAACGTGGGAAGCAATGTTTAGAGCCTTGAAGAAGCATCGAGCACGTTGCCAACTCAAGAAAACATTGGCGTGTTTAGCAACAACACCAGGAAGCTTTGGATGGTGAAGAATGGAGGTAGCACGTTGCTAACTTGAAAGAACAAAGGAGTGTTTGCCAAAAACGCTGGAGAGCTGGATAGCCTGACCTTACCTCCTTCAATGGAGTATATCTTGAGCTACAAAGCTCCAAATGAGGTGATTCCAACGGCATTTGAAAGTAGACATCCAGAGCTTTTCAACCATATATCATAGTATGGGATTGGCATTCATTTGAAGCTTCAAAAGATGGCTTCATTTAGAGCTTCAGAATCTGAGCACGTTGGCAACGCTGGAAACAAGGGCGTTTTCACCAAAAACGTGTGCGATTTTGGCAGCCTGACCCTGTCTCCTTCAAACTAGCATAACTTGAGTTATAGAGATCCAAATTGAGTGCTTCCAGTTGCGTTGGAAAGCTAACATTCAGAGCTTTCCAACCATATATAATAGTCTATGGTGGAGCACAAAATTGAAGCCAAATCAGAGTCATTTTTAGACCCTAAAAACAAGAACATGAAGTGAAATTCAAGAAGGCTAGAGATGAGCCTTGGAGGGGGGCACGAGCACGTTGCCAACGTGCTAGCAAGGGTGCGTTTTTGACAACAACGCCAGCCTCATTTCCCTGCTGTGGGAGGCTAGGCACGGGCACGTTGCCAACTTGCTAGAATGGGTGCGTTTTTGGCAACAACTTGGCAGCTTGACCTTACCTTCTTTGAGGAAGCATAACTTGAGCTAGGAAAGTCCAATTGAGGTGATTCCAGTGGCATTAGAAAATAGACATCAAGAGCTTTCCAATGATGTATAATAGTCCATATTGAAGCAGAAGGTTGACACTCAAATTCTGGGCTACATTTAGCATGAAAGAAGAGTTAAGAAGAAGAAAAGCAAGTTGTTGGCAATAACTTGGGCCAGCAACGCCCAAGTCTCAAACTTCACTTCCAGGAAAATACCATGCACGTTGCCAACGTGCATTAAGCCTAGAGTTGTTGCCAATAACGCCCCTCAATGGGCCAGAATTGTTGCCAACTTGCTCTGCTTCCTCTATTCCTCACAAAGGCCAGCAACTTCTTCAATTGAACCAGAAATTCAACAAAGAATGAAGCCCACATTGCTAGCCCAATCTAAGATCTTTGAAAGAGTTTTAGGAGTAGTATAAATAGAAGAGATTGGTGTACTTGTAGAGGACTTTTTGGACACTTTTGACACTTAGAATTTTAGACTCTTAGCACTTTATTTGGAGAACTCTTTTAGCACTTCCGGGAGGGTACCCGGAGAGCATTTTTTTTGGTTCTTCTTGGAACTTCTCTTCTTCATTTTTTCTTAAGCTTTAAGCATTTCCTTATTCTTCTTCATCTTTCTTTGCATTTAGTTTAACTTTGGTTTATGGCAATTGTTGTTGAGATTGGAGCTATGACTCACTAAACCCCATCTTCATTAGGGGGAAGAGCTCTGCTTGTTGGAATGGATTGGTGAATTCATCTTCTCCTCCTCAATTCTAGTGGTTGATCTAAAGAGGGAACTCTTGTTCTTCACAGATTCAACCACCATCGAGAGAGGGGTTAATCTATATGAATTATGTGGTGAATTTGAGGAATGAGCCACATAATTCAGTTTAGAGTTCATCCTTTCATGATTCCCTTGATCAATACACCTTGGTTAGTATGTGAGATGTAACTTTCCTTGGTTGAGATTATGGGAGTTGTGTGGCTGGAATAGAATTGAGCTTCATCTCTTCTCATGAACACTTAGATCACGAGAGTGGCAATTGGTTATGTTGAGAGAAATTGAATCACCAAGAGATTGGGATTCAATTACCCACTTGCCATGGATCTACACCCATGATTGAGAAGGATTTGACTAACATCAATTCATGAAAACTTGCATCTCTGATCCCTAACGATCCTCTCTATCATTACTTCTTATTTCTTTTGCTTCTAGTTATTTGATTACCCATAACCCAATTCCCTTTCTACATTCTTGCAATTTATTATTCTTGTCATCTACATTTTGTTCTTTTAATTCTTGCTATTTACTCTTATGTTCTTTAAATTTCTGCACCCTTTAATTCCTTGCCATTTATCTTTGATGACATTTAAGTTTCTTGCAATTTAAGTTTCAGTTATTTACTTTCATTTTATTTCTCTCTTCTAGTTCTTTAAATTCTTTGCCATTTAAATTCCTGCAATTATGTTCAAAAGTCACAATGCTCATAAAATCAAAACTATGTTCGCTTGACTAAATCTACCATTTAACTAAAGTTGCTTAATCTACCAATCCTCGTGGGATCGACCTCACTCCTAGTGAGTCTTATTACTTGATGCGACCCGGTATACTTGCCGGTTATACGTGAAATCAAATTTTTATGTATCAGCTAGTGTCAACGGCTATCAAATTGACTACTAAGGGCTCTCAAATCATCAAATCCATTAGACCCAATGACTCAAGTTTTCCCAATTTCCTTGGCCTAAGCCAAGAGTAAAAAGAACTACTCCATAATCAAGGTAAACAATTCATCAAACACATGGTAAGCATTAACAAAAGACATGTTCAAATTGTAATTGAATTGAAATTAACAAATACCCACTAACAAACTTACAATCACTCAAACAACACAATTAATCATAGAAATCATCAATGTAACATCAACAAGTCAAGATTTACAACATTCATGCAATGGGTATAAAGTGACAATTGACAAAAATCCATAAACTAACACAAGATATAAGCAAAAGTATACTAAGGAATTCAAATTAGACTATCAAAACTAGTAATTAACAAAATCCAATTCAAATTCAACAAGGGAAGATCAAATTAAAGCTAGATCTAGAGAAGAACAATGGTTTCTCTCTCTAGAAAAACAAAGAACCCAAAAACTAGAAAAATGTGTCTTAGTGTAAAATGATTGATCCCCCCTTCTCCCTAGCATCCTTGGGTCTTTTTCCATGCAAAATAGCTTGAAATTGGGCCTAATAAGCCTCAGAAATCGCCAGGCACGATTTCCTTTAATGAGGTCACGTGCAGCTTCCCGCGCGTGCGCGCTGATTGCTTTTGTGATCCACGCGTGCGCGCCAAGTGCGCGTGCGCGTCGATGCTGCAGTTTCCAAAATCCAAATCTTCATGTTCCTTCCTCTTGTGCATGCTTTCCTTCTCTCTTCTAGGCCATTCTTACCCTATTAATTCTGAAATCACTCAACAAATACATCACGGCATCGAATGACAATAAAGAGGACCAAAATATTACAATTCTAAGGCAAAATAATCATGTTTTCTATCATGGAGAAATATTAGGAAGTGAACACAAAATCATGCATTTCTTGTGAATAAGTGCGAGAAATATTGACAAAAACCCCCAAATTAAGCACAAGATAAACCACAAAATTGGGGTTTATCAGAGAGCAAATAGGATATAATAGAAACATGCCTTAGGTCTTATTCTAGAGAGAGAAGCTCTATCTTCTCTCTAGAATTAGGTTAGATTAGGATAGATTCCTCTTAGATTTTGGTTTAATTCTTGTTTTCCTTTACTTTTCCTTGCAATTTGTTGTTCTTGCACCTTTGTTCCTTTAGTTTTACTTGCTATTCCCTTTATTTTGTTGCTTTATGTTCATGACTCTTGTTGATTTTAATTTCCTTTAATGCAATTTATGTTTTCTATGTTTATTGTTGCTTTCTTTAATTCTTAGTTATTGATTCTTGCATTTGGTAGCTTTAGAATTTATTTTTCTTGCCAATTTACTGTGCTTTTATTTTATGTCTTCCAAGTGTTTGATCAAATACTTGGTTGGATTTTAGAGTAGAATTTTGTACTCTTGGCTTAGGTTGGTAACTAGGGTGACCTAGAGTTACTAATATCAAAGTAATTGATAATTTGTTGCCATTGACTCTAGTTTTTCACTAAACCAATTAGTGAGCTGGCTAGGACTTATGGACTAGGATCCATTAAGCTCACTTGAGTTTCCTCTAATTTTGGGGATGATAAAGTGGGAGTGATCCTTGTAATTATCATGTTGTGGTTAGTAGCAAGGATAGTGATGCTTAACCATCAACCCTTACCAAGACCTTTTTACCATTTGAGTTACCTTTACTTTCTTGCAATTTACATTTCTTGTCCCTTATTTCAAAACCCCAAAAAGAAGTACATCATAACCAATAATAAACACACTTCCCTGCAATTCCTTGAGAGACGACCCAAGATTTAAATACTTCGATTTATTTTTATTGGGGTTTGTACTTGTGACAAACAAATTAAACTTTAATTGAGGATTAATTGTTGGTTTGGAACTATTCTTGCAACGGAATTATTTTTGTGAAATTTCTAACTGATATTTATCCTCCGTCAATAATCAAGATCCTCCGCTCTGTCACCGTCTCACAACTCACCGAGGTGGGTTACGACCTGCATCTGAAAAACAACAACAAAGTAGAGAATGAGAACTGGAGGTCCTCGATATGGTAACAACGCCCAGTAATGTAAGATATAAGACTCTTGAACCCCAGAGGCAATCCCAAAGCTTCATATCCATCATGACATTCAAGCTTAAAACATAAGTAAATTTAAAACCATAATAAAATGAGGTATTCTATCTTAAGGGATCCCATTGCTTTCACCAGCCTAGCCGCCATGCGATCCCATCGCCATCGGCTTCTGATCCTCCTCAATCCCAGTAGAAAACACAAGTAATTCATACAAGTAATGCACAAGTAATTATCAAGTATAGTAAGTAAATCAAGAAGCAATTAGGCATGTTATACAGTTAGGCTTAGTATGCAAGTAGACACAGCAAGCAACCATATAGAAGATACACATGATGAATGCCTGCCCTATTGGCTGTGATATCACATTGTCAGTTCAACTGCCAACCTGATATATCTCCATAGAGATGTTGCCTTTCGGTCACGAATAAAATGGGTACCCCCTAGGGATGTCGTGCCCCGGCCCACAGTCTAGGGATATAGTGCCTGCGCACACTCTTATGATTCTGAAAGGATGCGAGTGGGATACTCTGTCACAGACCTCAAATCTCAATGTAAGCGGGACTAACCACTGCCCTTACGCCGTCGCCGCGACCTCGACAAGCGAGATTAACCAAGCCATCCTTGCCAGGCGCATAGCATATCAACAATCTCAGTATAAAATAGTATATCAATGGTTCTTCAGAAATCATTTTCAATAGTTAGTAAGGCCATCATTCCACTCCGAGTCCTAGACTCCTCTCAAGCATCATCAAATCCACAACTCCATAATTTTGTCATACCAATCAGCTTTACGATACTCTATCACTTCACTTAACTAATCCACCCTCAGTACTCTAGAATCCTAAGACTCCGTCTTCTAAAATTTTTACATGAGACTATCTAGTTAACTTACTTAGGATATTCTCTAAGTTTCAAAGTCTAAAAATAAGTTAAGACACCCTAGAGGAGCTTTACGAAAGCCCACAAGCTTGCCGGAAAGGTAACACAGTTAAAAATACAGGTCAGTGTGCGTACACATAGGGTTGTACGTACGCACTCCCAGAAGAATTTTCACAAAGTGAGCGTACGCATAGAGGTGTGCATATGCACAGAAGATTAATGTTTTCATTTAAATGCACGTACAGATACGTGCGAACGCCCTCAATAGAATGCACTTCCCAGTGTGTGCATGTGCATGATGTTGTGCGTATGCAAAACTTGCAAATTTCGCAGGGTATGTGTGCGCACCAGAGTGTGCGTTTGCTCTCAACAGTAGTAGTGCATGATGACAAGTCATCTTATCCTAGTTTTACTAGCATTTTTCTTTGCTTTTATTAGGTTTATTACACTTTCTTGCATACTAAGTAAGTGATTGGAGTGGAATTTCATATTTATCTTGGCTCAATCAAACATGGTTGATTTTATACAAAATCATGAGATTTATGCACAATTTAGTTGATTATTATGAATGATGCAAACTCTTGTGATTTTGGTGAGACTTTCGTTGCTTGTTTGGTTGATGACATGTAAAAGGATGGAGAAAGAAAAACAAGGTGCAGACGAATGCTGTGTTCATTTGATGAAAGCTACATTCACACGCGACGCGCACGCGTACAAGGCGCCTCCGCGTGGAAGAGCAATGTGGAAATCCACACGTATGCACGCTTGACACGCACGCGTGGATTGATGATCAGCGTTCACCAACAACGAATGCTACATTCACTTTGAGTGAACGCCTGCGATACTTTCAGAATTTGAATTTGAAGATAGGCATCAACGCGCGCGCACGCGTCGATGTGACAAGTTTGGTGATTGGCGTAGACACGTAAATGGCGCTGGGTGCAGAAGTGAAGTTTTATCATCAACGCACACGCGCACAGGACACGCACGCATGAAGAGCGTTCATGGCGCGAACATAGCATTCAGTTAACCAATGGACGCACACGCGCACATGGTACGCACAAGCATGGTTGAGATAGAAGACAGCATCGACGCAGATACATGAAGCTCGCGCACACGTCGATGGGAAAAAATGCAAAGGACGCGCACGCACCAAGGATGCACACGCGTCAGAGAAAGAACGTTACATTCAATCTGAGAATGCTACGTTCACCTGATGCTGCATAGAAGCACCAATTTTGACTCATTTCATCAGAAGGCCAAGAAGCCCACTCCAAGCACTTAAGGATTGAATTAGAAAGTGTATAAATAGGAGAAAATTCAATTTCATAAGAGCTTAGCTTTTGGGGATATGATTCTCTTTTCATATTTTCTTTTTAGCTTTCTTTTAGTTTTCCTATTTTCAGATCTGGTTTATTTTCCTTTCTGTTCTTCATCTTCTTCTGAAATTTTATTTTCTATTATGGTACTAGAGCAATGATGAACTAAACCCCAATTTCATTAGGGGGAGGAGCTCCACTGTAATTCCAATGAATCAATGAAATTCTTCTTCTTCTCAATTCACTTTTGTAGCTATTGGATATGTTCTGTATTGATTTAGAATTCCTCACTCCGGAAGGAGGTTGAATTCAATTGAATGCTTGTGTGAACCTCGGGAGGGGAATCACTTGCATTAGATTTGGAGCTCTATCCTTCACTACTCTCTTGATCAACACCATTCGGGAGGAATTGAGATCTTGGGTGTTAGTGTGACTTATGGATAAGAGATTGGCACTTAACCTCTTCTCATGACAATTAGATCAAGGAATTGGCAAGATTTATTGTGATTTGAGAGATTGGATTGCCAAGGAATTAGGATCCAATCAATTTCAATCCGCCATAGATCTACTAAGTGATTGAGAAAGGAGTTGAGACCTAATTGATTCATGAAGGATTATAATATCTCCAATCCCTAATGAATCACTTTATTGAATTTCTTTCACTTTAATTCCTCTGCACCTTCTATAATTTCATGCTGTCTAGCTCTGTTTTAATTCCCTAAACCCAAATCCCTTTATTATTCATGCAATTTAAGTTTCCTTGCCATTTAATATTTCTGCACTTTTACTTTCTGCACTTTAAGATCCAGTTATTTACTTTTCTTGCAATTTAAGATTCAGCTCTCTTTAATTTCTTGCACTTTAAGTTTCAGTCAATTTAGCTTTCTGCCATTCATTTTTCTGTCAATTTACATTCTACATTTAAAATTTTTACAATCTACATTTTGTAAATCTAATTCATCAATACTTGCTTGACTTAATTCATCACCTAACTAAAGTTGCTCATTCCTTCAATCCTTGTGGGATCGACCTCACTCTTGTGAGTTATTATTACTTGATGTGACCCGGTACACTTGCCGGATAAATTGTATGGAAATCTTATTTTCTCCCATTAAGTTTTTGGCACCGTTGCCAGAGATTGATTAGATTGACAATGATTAAGTAAGGCAATAATCTAGATTAAGCATTTTTCTTTTGTTTTTACTAAGCACACTAACTGTTTGAAATTTTAGTTTTACTAATCTTAACTGCACTCAAACAACAGAGTGCCTTGTCTTTGTTTTTTTGGTTTGTTTGTATTTGTATGCCAGGAGGGAGAAGAGGTGAATCCACCTCATTTGATTCGGAGCCTGAGAGAACATTCTTGAGAGTGAGGAGAGAAGCAAGAGGGAAGGGAGTTATTGGAGAAGAATCGGAAAAAGAAGATTAGGAGATGGAGGGTAATCTCCCTAATCCACCTGAGGATGTGGGTAACAATAATGGTCAACATCAGAGAAGAGTTTTAGCTTCCTACACTATCCCTAACCCAAGAAACTGTGGTAGTAGCATCTTAACTCCCAATGTCCATGCTAATAATTTTGAACTCAAACCCCAACTTATCACTCTAGTTAAAAATAATTGTCAATATGGAGGAAGTGCTGCTGAGGACCCAAACCAACATCTCTCTGTGTTCTTGAGAATTTGTGACACTGTTAAAACCAATAGAGTCCACCCTGACATCTTTAAACTCTTGCTATTCCCATTTTCATTGAGAGACAAAGCCACACACTGGTTAGAGACATTCCCAAAGGAAAGCATCACCAATTGGGATGATCTAGTCAGTAAATTCCTAGCCAAATTTTATCCCCTTCAAAGAGTCATCAAATTGAAAACTGATGTGCAAACCTTCAGACAGCAAGAAGAAGAGTCATTGTATGAAGCTTGGGACAGGTATAAAGCTTTGATTAGGAGATGTCCAGAAGGAATGTTCAGTGAATGGGTCGAGCTCCAGAATTTCTATGAAGGCTTGTCTTTAAATTCAAGGAAAGCCTTGGACTATTCTTCAAGAGGATTTCTACAAATAATGAAGACTTCTCAAGAGGCATATGATCTCATAGACATGGTGGCCAACAATGAGTACTTTTATTCTTCTGAAAGGCAAGCAGCTCCAAAGAGAGGAGTATTTGAGCTTGAAGGAATTGATACAATCTTGGCTCAAAAAAAGGTCATGCATCAACAACTTCAACAACAAATTGAGATGATATCAAAGAGAATGGATGGGCTATAACTTGCAGCAATGAGCACTACAACTCAATCACCATTGGTGTGGGGACAACACGAAGAGAACTATGAAGAACAGCAGCCTGAACAAGTGCAATACATGCATAACCAGGGAGCTAGATCAAATGATTTTATTGGAGACACATACAACTCATCTTAGAGGAACCACCCTAATTTGAGATGGGGAGAAAACCAAAATCAACAACCCTGGCAGAGAAATTTAAACCAAAATAACTCCAGAAACACAAATCATCAAAACACTAACCAAAATCCATATAGAAAACTACAAAATAACCACCCTGCATCTACCTTCTATCCATCTAACCCCTCAACTAACCAAAATAACTTTCATCCACCCTCAATATCCCACAATCAACCACAACCACCCCAAGAATCTCAAAGAATTTCCAATTTGGAAATGATGATGGAGAAAATGATCAAGCATCAAGAATTGGCCAACAAGAACCATAGAGCTTCACTAAGGAACCTTGAAAGGCAAATTGGGCAATTATCTAAGCAAACAGTGGCTGAAAGACCAACCAAAACACTACCAAGTGATACCATTCCCAACCCCAAGTAAGAATACAAAGCAATCCAATTAAGGAGTGGAAAAACTTTGGAGAATGACATTTGCAGCAAGAGGCAAGTAGAAGAAGACAAGCATGACCAAGAGATATCCAAGGAGGAAGAACCACAAACTTCAAAGAAGGAAAAACAAGTAATGGAAGAGCATCCACAATTGGAGAAGAAGGTGGTGAAGCAATACACACCTTCTTTGCCATACCCTTAGAGGTTCAAAAGGGAGCTCAAGGATCAATAGTTTCCGAAGTTCCTAGAGGTTTTTAAGAAGTTGGAAATTAACATCCCACTTGCTGAAGCATTGGAGCAGATGCCTCTATATGCAAAATTTCTCAAGGAGCTCATCAACAAAAAAAGAAGATGGAATGAAAAGAAAATAGTTATCTTGACCTAAGAGTGCAGTGCAGTGATTCAAAAAGGCCTACCACTAAAACTTAAAGATCCTGGAAGTTTCATTCTATCATGCACCATTGGCAACATGTCAATTGGTAAGGCCTTGTGTGACTTAGGCTCAAGCATCAATTTGTTGCCACTTTCCATGATGCGAAGGCTATCTATTGAAGAGGTGAAGCCTACAAAAATGTCCTTGCAACTAGCCGATAAGTCACTTATCAGACCCAGTGGAGTGGTGGAGAATCTCCTAGTTAAGGTGGAAAAGTTTATATTTCCAGCAGACTTTGTGATTATAGATTTAGATGAAGAAGAAAATGATTCCATCATATTGGGAAGACCCTTTCTAGCCACAGCAAGGGCCATCATTGATGTAGAGAAATGGAAAATGACCTTGAGATCACATTATAAGCAGATCACTCTGAATGTCTTTGAGGAGATGCAGCATCATGCTGAAAATAAAGGTTGCATGAGGATTGAAGAAGAAGGCTTAAACTGGAAGGAAGAGCCCAATAAGGCATTCATCAATTTACCCTTGGTACAAAAGACCAATATTAAAGAAAAACAAAAGGGTCATAAGGAAAAGAAGGATAAAAAAAGACTACAGGAAGAGGTTGCAAGACTGATCACTAAGAAGGTCCCTGACATAAAGCTTGCTGCCAAGAAAGAAGGGCCACCAAAGAAAGAAAAGAAGAGAAAGAAAAAGACTCTAAAGGGGTGGAGAAACAAGAAAATCCCAACTGAAGAGTTCTCAAAAGGAGACAAGGTGAAACTAACCTACCAACAGTTGGAGACATTCCCACAATCTGATGATTATTACACTGACAACAAAATACTCTCACTGGAACATATAGAGATTGCTCATCAAAGTACAGGAAGAAGACTCACAGTGAGAGGAGACAAGCTGAGGCACTATGATCATCAACCACCCTAATAGAAAGCCAATGTCAAGCTAGTGACAATAAAAGAGTGCTCCATGGGAGGCAGCCCATGATTTAGTATTCTCACTTTTATTTTAATACCAATAATTAATGGTTTTTCATAGCATGAATTCAGGCTTTCATAGTTAAATTTGATGATTGCATATATCACTTCCTAGCATATGTCTGATTCCTAAGTTTGGTGTGCCTGAAGATACCCCAAAATGGTTTTCCAAGCATGGTGATCATATAACTATCTTAGGATATATACTCATTTATTTTCTTGAAGTATATAGACAAGCATTAAGTTTGGTGTTCTACATATGCTATAAGTTTAAGGAAAGTCAAATTTACTCTAAAGCTAAAATTCATGAAAAGGTAAACCATGTTCTACATCAGCTTTGAATTTATGTTAAAGCAGAAAATAAAGTGTTCCTTATAATGCATAGACTAGCAGTGACAGGAATTCACATGAACTTTTGATATAGAACAAGTTTGGTGTCCACCAAAACTATGTGTACTCACATAGGTCACGGTTGGTTATGCAGGAACAAGGAACATGTGACCAAGATTTTCTTTAATTTCTTTATTTAGTTATTAATTCTATGATTGCCTTTAAAAATCAGATTTTGTTGTTTATCGGTGCTTTGTTTAAATTAGATATGTATGAAGAAAATGGAGGCAAGGACAAAATCATATAAGATACAGTTGTCACAAGGAGAAATAGCATGTCACATGTGCTTGAAAATGGAATCTTGGAAAGCACACATATGCACAATGGTGGGGAAGGGCTCATCACCTAGGAAACCGAACCCATGTGCTCAATGAAGAGGTGATCCTTGTCCTTACTCAACTCCACATGCACACCGTTCATTTTCTTGCTTTCAACAACATCTTCACCCTTTATTTCAATACAACTGAGCCACCAACTCCTTGCTTTGCCTTAATAGTTCATATCCTTGCTACAAATTGGCCAGTACCACTTCATATGCTCACACACTTATACCTTGTTCACATATTCTCTCCCTACAATCTACAACATTCTTCTTCTAACCAAAAGCATCACACGGTACCCCTATTTCTCTTTTCTTTCCTCTTGACCAGTGCTCTAACCAAAAATACTCTTTATCACTCCTTCCCCATTTAAATTGCCTTATCAAGCTCTAGAAGAAGAAAAGGAAAGCAACCAGCTGAAGATGAACTACCCACCTATGATAGTAGAAGGTTTAAATCTCAGTTTCATGAGTCACAATATTATGGGTGGATGGAGGAGAAAAAAATAATCCCAGAGGTCAGATTCAGAATGAAGGATGGTGAGTACCCTATAATGAGGGAAATCATTGAGAAGAGAAGATGGGAACTCCTCTGTGAAGCCCTCACAGATATAATTGCAACTATGATACGAGAGTTCTATGCTAATGCAGTGAGACAAAGAAAAACTGAACTCCCCTACAAAAGCTATGTGAGAGGTGGAAGTAGATTTTAGTCTAGCTACAATCATACGGGTCTTACAAATATGAGCAATACCTTTTAGAGAACCCAGCTTTGATGAAAGAATAAATAGTGAGAATGACCCTGATGAGCTCATAAATGATATATGTTTGAATGGCAAAGATTGGGTGAGAGATTCAAATGGAGAGCCATGTCACTTAAAGAGGATAGACCTCTTACCTGAGGCTAAAAGATGGTACGAGATAGTGAGGAGATCAATCTTCCCCACTGAAAACCCCTCAGAAGTTACAATAAGAAGAGCAATCATGGTACACTGCATACTCAAGGGAGGAGAAATAAATGTCCCTCAACTAATTGCTGGCGGTATCCAAGAGATGGCTGAAAGCAGCAACAAGTCAGCCAGATTTGGCTACCCAAGTACCATATTGCGTTTGTGCAATAGAGCAGGGGTACTTTTTGAGGATTCAGACACAGATTGGGTGCAGGATGGAAGGGCACTCACCAGGCAGAGACTATAAGGTGCCACTGATGATCAGAGTGAAAGAACATCTCAAAGAAGAAGAAGGAGACCACAAATAGAAGAAAGACAAGCATCTAAGCCACAAAGGGAAGAAGGACAAGCCTCCAGCACCATGAATTTAAGCCAAATGCAAGTTACCATTGAAGAATTATCTCAGCAATTTATGATAGCTGATGCAGCGAAAATTGGCGAATTAAAAATTATTAAAATGTGTACGTTGCAAGTATAGTTCTTAACTCACCGGAAATCCACTTATCAATTTAGAAATATGTCACAGAAATTCAAATTTTAAATACTGGGAGTATGAATCCTAGGTTGTCTCCCAACGAGTTACAGAAAGGTGTGCTATTTTATTAATCAGATGTTTTCAAAAAGGTTTGAGTTGAATAACAGGAAATTAAATTGATGAATTTGAACAATGTAAATAAAAGCCTTGACTGGGAGTTGATTAGTTGGAATCCCTATTATAGTTGGAATACTCTCAAGATTAATTGATAATTAAAAGTTATTTTGTTTTGTTATCCTTTACTAGGCAAAGGAAAGTCAAACAAGTTGGAATGCTACGTCTGTTCACAAATTGCAACCCACTTAATTAAAAGGGATTGGTGTTAGTGATTAGAAGGCAATCCAACAGTAAACCCAATTAAAATCTTTCTTTCAAGCCTTCCAACTCAATTGGTTCCTTTCAATCAACTCCCCATCAAGTTAGGGAACTACTCGCTCATTGTGAATGCAAAATTCATAACATATGAGAAGAAATTAAAGAAAGACATTGTAAATAGAAATAAAAAATAATCCAATTAAAATAAGAATAATCCTTATATTGAATAAATCCTAATAATATTCCAATGGTAAAATTAACAAAGCAAAGGACATGGAAGAGTAAAGCCAAGTAAAGAAAATGAACTAGAATGACGAAGTCTTGATGAGGTAATGACTCTTCTCAATATCCCAATGCAAAAGTAGTAGAAAAATAATATCCTAAGAGTACCAATTGTGTAGAGAGAAAACCTAGAGGAGGAGTAAAACTAGATCTAAAAAACTCAAAACTGTGTAGAATGAATGTTGTCCTTCGTTTCTGCATGTTCTCTGGCTCTAGTCTGCTATTCTGGGCCGAGAACTGGGTCAAAACAGGGCCCAAAATCGCCCCCAGCGAAATCTGCAGATTATGCAGATCGCGCATGTCACGCGATCGCGTCGTCCACGCGGACGCGTCATTCGCGTTTTTCCGTGCCACGCGTTCGCGTCGTTCACGCCTCCGCGTCACTTGTGCTTTTCCTTTCTGCGCGGTCGCGTGAGCCATGCGGCCGCGTCACCGCGATTTCTCCTCTTCCGCGCGAACGCGTGAGCCATGCGGCCGCGTCACTTCTCGCTGGTTCTCTCCTCAATTTCTTGTGTTCCTTCCATTTTTGCTAGCTTCTCTTCCAATCTCCAACTCATCCATGCCCTATAAAGCCTGAAACACTTAACACACAGATCACGGCATCGAATGGGATAAAGGAGAACTAAAATGCATAATAAAAAGTCTCTAGGAAGCAGTTTTCAACCATGTAATAATTCCAGGAAGGAAATATAAATGCATGCTAGATTAATGAATAAGTGGGTAAGGATCATGATAAAACCACATAATTATACACAATATAAACCATAAAATAGTGGTTTATCAATAGCTCAAGAGCAGCAAGCAAATTGGCAGCTAAGAATGATGGAACAACAAGAGAACTTCCAGATAAAGATGATGGATCAACAAAGGGAATTCCAAGCAAGATCCCTAGAGAGGCAAATGTAACAGTCTGCACAATATCAAGAATCATTCAACAGATTGTTCCAACAACAAGTCCTGCAAGAAAAGTACATTCAAGATTTGCATCAATGGAAGATTCTGTATCATACAGTTGGAGAGGCTAGACAGGTAGATAGGATGGAATATGATATAGACACTCAATCAAAGTTAAATTACCTAGTTTGTGGCATGCCAATGGTGAACCAAGAAATCAAGCCATATGAATAGTGGCCTGAGCTAGGAGAGGCACAAAGAGAAAGAGCCAAAAGAAATATAAAGAGAATGGAGAAAATATTGAAAAATGCTGGGCTCTGGGATCGACCATTCTCAGGCTTCAAAAGAATCTTTTGAAGAACAAGTGACACTAAAGAAGAAGAAGAAGAAGCAGGAGCCAAGAAAAAAGGGAGAGTCAAGCAAGGGAAAAGAGCACAAAAACTAAAGGTGGTGGAGTTCCTTTCGTAAACTTAGTAAATAAGGAAGATGCACATCTAAAATATGATATGCCTTCCAAGTTTTCGTGCTTTACACAATTATGATTAGCCTTTTATGTTCTGTACTTGTATGTTTGGGTATCTTATGATTTTAAAATATCTGCTTAGTATAGCTCCTCTGTAGTGCAATAATGATTGCTTAACATTTCACACATTGCACTCTTGAAAACTTGCTTGCAGTCCAATATTTTAAAAATGCATCAAGGAACAATTCTTTGAAAAGAAGGATTGAAGAATTAAAATTTATTTTGATGCAAGCAAAAGATTAAGAGAAGTGGTGGTTCTAGTTATATAATTGTGTACTGAGGTTGCCTGTTTATGAAAACTTGCATGGGAGCTCATAGGCAGGAAATAGAATTCAAAGAAATATTGTGGAGATTCTCAAACATTTATTGATCCAAGAAGCAGCAGCAAAAGAAAATAAATGAAACAAAAAAACAAAAGAACATGGCAAAAAGCTCTGAGCATCAATTACTAGGAAGAAAAAGAAAGAAATAAGAACTCAAAGAGTTACTATCCTATTTAAATGCTTCTGGTAGAAGTGTGTCAAAGAGAGAGGCTTAGACAAGTAAATCCTAAGGGGTTCTTCAACACCTAATACCATAAAACCAATTGGTTTGGGAGTATTGATTGAAAGCTTATCTAAAGAGTCGCTTTGTGACATGACAGTTAGAGTTAATGCCAAAACAACCATAAGCTGCTTCAAGGTGATTACCTATAGAGAGATCTCCATGATATCATTTGAATGAAAATCCTAAGATCTAAGACTTCCAATATGTAGGAACTAGTAAGCACTGGAGCCCTTGCATGAGCATATAATTTAGAGTTCACCCCACTATCACTTAATCACTTCACTCACAAAGCACTACAAGTTATTCTTCAATCCAGTCCAACTAAAATAACCTTTGTGCATAACTCTTTTCTTGCTTGGGGACAAGCAAGGTTTATGTTTGGTGTTGTGATGACAAGTCATCTTCTTTGCTTTTATTAGGTTTATTACACTTTCTTGCACACTAAGTAAGTGATTGGAGTGGAATTTTATATTTATCTTGGCTCAATCAAACATGGTTGATTTTATACAAAATCATGAGATTTATGCAGAATTTAGTTGATTATTATGAATGATGCAAACTTTTGTGATTTTGGTGAGACTTTGATTGCTTGTTTGGTTGATGACAGGTACAAGGATGGAGAAAGAAAAACAAGGTGCAGATGAACACAACATTCATTTAATGAATGCTACGTTCACACGCGACGTGCACGTGTACAAGACTCCTTCGCGTGGAAGAGCAATGTGGAAATCCATGCGTACGCACGCTTGACGCGTACGCGTGGATTGATGATCAGCGTTCACCAACAACGAATGCTATGTTCACTTTGAGTGAACGCCTGTGATACTTTCAGAATTTGAATTTGAACATAGGCATCGACGCGCACGCATGAATGACGTGCATGTGTCGATGTGATAAGTGTGGTGATTGGCACAGACGCGTACATGGCGCTGGACACAGAAGCGAAGTTTTATCATCCACGCGCACACGCACAAGACGCACACGCGTGAAGAGCATTCATGGCGCTAACTGATGAGCGGATGATTTGTATGCTTTTTGGCATTGTTTTTAGTATATTTTTAGTAGGATCTAGTTAGTTTTTAGTATATTTTTATTAGTTTTTAGTTAAAATTCACTTTTCTGGACTTTACTATGAGTTTGTGTGTTTTTCTGTGATTTCAGGTATTTTCTGGCTGAAATTGAGGGATCTGAGCAAAAATCTGATCCAGAGACTCAAAAGGACTGCAGATGCTGTTGGATTCTGACCTCCCTGCACTCGAAGTGGATTTTCTGGAGCTACAGAAGCCCAATTGGCGCGCTCTCAACGGCGTTGGAAAGTAGACATTCTGGGCTTTCCAGCAATATATAATAGTCCATACTTTGCCCAAGATTTGATGGCCCAAATCGGCGTTCAAAGTCACCTCAAGAAATTCCAGCGTTAAACGCCGGAACTGGCACCTAATTGGGAGTTAAACGCCCAAACTGGCACTAAAGCTGGCGTTTAACTCCAAGGAGAGTCTCTACACGAAATTGCTTCATTGCTCAGCCCAAGCACACACCAAGTGGGCCCGGAAGTAGATTTTTCTGTCATTTACTCATCTATGTACTAGTTTTCTATAAGTAGGACCTTTTACTATTGTATTAGGGGGATCTTTTGATCATGTTTTGATGATTGAACCCTCTTTGGGAGGCTGGCCATTCGGCCATGCCTAGACCTTGTTCTTATGTATTTTCAATGGTGGAGTTTCTACACACCATAGATTAAGGTGTGGAGCTCTGCTGTACCTCGAGTATTAATGCAATTACTATTGTTCTTCCATTCAATTCCGCTTGTTCTTTGTCCAAGATATCACTTGTTCTTCAACATGATGAAGGTGATGATTGACGCCCATCACCATTCTCACTCATGAACAAGGTGACTGACAACCATTCTTGTTCTACAAGCATCTGAGGCTCTAGTGAATATCTCTTGGATTCTTTAATCGGAGTCTTCGTGGTATAGGCAGGACCTGATGGCAGCATTCAAGAGAATCCGGAAGGTCTAACCTTGTCTGTGGTATTCTGAGTAGGATTCAATGATTGAATGACTGTGACGTGCTTCAAACCTGTAACCTACTGGGCGTTAGTGACAGATGCAAAAGAGTGATTCTATTCCGGTAGGGGAGGGAACCAAACCGGTGATTGGCAGTACTGTGACAGAGTGCGTGCATTAGCTTTCACTGCGAGGATGGGAGGTAGCTGCTGACAACAGTGAAACCCTACACGAGCTTGCCATGGAAAGGAGTAAGAAAGGATTGGATGAAGACAGTAGGAAAGCAGAGAGACGGAAGCGAAGGCATCTTCATATGCTTGTCTGAAGCTCTTACACCAATGATATACATAAGTATCACTATCTTTATCTTTTATGCTATTTTCATTCATCATCATATACATTTGAGTTTGCCTGACTAAGATTTACAAGATGACCATAGCTTGCTTCAATGCTAACAATCTCCGTGGGATCGATCCTTACTCACGTAAGGTATTACTTGGACGACCCAGTGCACTTGCTGGTTAGTTGTGCGAAGTTGTGTAATGCCATGGAATTGAACCACCAAGTTTTTGGAGTTCATGACCAGGGATTATGAGAGTTGTGAAAAGTATTGTTCACAATTTCGCGCACCAAGTTTTTGGCGCCGTTGCCGGGGATTGTTCAAGTTTTGAGCAAGCTTTTGGTAACAATGCCTGGGATTGTTCTAGTTTGGACAACTGACGGTTCATCTTGTTGCTTAGATTAGGCATTTATTTTTTTCGAAATTCTTGAAGATGAATTCTAGAGTTTCATGATGATTTGTTGAAATCTGGCTGGCTGAAAAGCCATGTCTAATCTTATTGGACCGAGGTTTCAACTGATCATCACAATAGCTTGTTGATCTCTATCAATCTTGCTATTGGAGCAATGATCTGCTAAGGCTTGGCTGACCTTTGGTCATGTCTAGTGTTTTGGACCGAAGCTTTCCTTGAAAGCTTGGCTGGCTGTGAAGCCATGTCTAATTCCTGGACCGGAGTCTTAGACTAGAATTGCACTGATTCCTGGAATTCTCATTAAGAATTTTGATATCTTTTTCCACTTAATTTTCGAAAAATACAAAAAAATCACAAAATCATAAAAACCAAAAAGATTTTATGTTTCTTGCTTGAGTCTAGTGTCTCATCTTAAGTTTGGTGTCAATTACATGCATTCATTCATGTGTCTTAAGGATCTTCAAGTAATTCTTGATGATTTCTTACTCTGATCTTTGAATTCTTTTGACTTGAGTGTTTATGTGTCTCATATAGTGTCAGTAGTATACAAACTGCTAAGTTTGGTGTCTTGCATGCATTGTTATTTTGATTCTTGTTGCATTTTGATTATTAAAAATCCAAAAATATTTTTAATTTGTGTCTTTTCAAGTCAATGATACAAAGAATTGAAGATTCAGAACATACTGCAGAGGAATTATACAGAAAAAGCTGAGCATTCAAAAATGCCCAGTGAAGAAGGCAGACTGGCGTTTAAACGCCAGCCAGGGTACCTGGTTGGGCGTTTAACGCCCAAAAAGGTAGCATTTTGGGCGTTAAACGCCAGAATGTATACCATTCTGGGCGTTTAACGCCAGGATGGTGCTAGGGGAAAGATTTTGTTTTCAAAATCAATTTTTTTTTCAAGTTTTCAAAGTTTTTCAAAACCAAATCTTTTTCAAATCATATCTTTTCAATCAAATGTTTTCAAAATCAATTTCTTTCCTTTTTCAAAGATACTTACCAACAATTAATGATTTGATTGAACATTTTTTGCCTTTTCTATTAAGAAAGGTTTTATGTTTGAATCTTATCTTTTCTTGTTAGGCAAGTCATTAATATTTTTTTTAAATTCATATCTTTTCAAATTGTTTTCAAATCATATCTTTTAAAATTGTTTTCAAATCATATCTTCTCAATCACATCTTTTTAAAACCATCACTTTTCAATCAAATCTTTTTAACATCATCTTTTTCAAAATAGTTTTCAATCAAATCTTTTTGACTTCTAATTTCAAAATCTTTTTCAAAAATCACTTCAATTCTTCCCCACTTTCAATTTTCGAAAATTATCAATCAATTTTTTAAAATGTTTTTGACATCTTTTAATTGAATTTTCGAAAATTTCCTTCCCTCCTTCCCACATCCTTCTATTTATGGAGTACCACTCCTTCTAAATGCACAATTCGAACCTTATCTAATTAAAGTTCGAATTCTTCTTCTCCTTCTTCTTTCTATTTCTCTTTTCCTCTGACACTTCAAGGAATCTCTATACTGTGACATAGAGGATTCCACATTTTCTTTTTCTCTTCTCTTTCATATGAGCAGGAGCAGAGACAAAGGCATTCTTGTTGAAGCTGACCCTGAACCCGAGAGAACCTTGAAGAGAAAGCTAAGAGAAGCCAAGGCACAACTCTCTTTAGAGGACCTGACCGAATTCTTCAAGGAAGAAGAACACATGGCAGCCGAAAATAACAACAATGCCAACAATGCAAGGAAGGTGCTGGGTGACTTCACTGCACCTACTCCTGATTTCTATGGGAGAAGCATCTCTATCCCTGCCATTGGAGCAAACAACTTTGAGCTTAAGCCTCAATTAGTTTCTCTAATGCAACAGAATTGCAAGTTCCATGGACTTCCAATGGAAGATCCTCATCAGTTCTTAGCTGAATTCTTGCAAATCTGTGACACAGTCAAGACTAATGGGGTTAACCCCGAGGTCTACAGACTGATGCTATTCCCTTTTGCTGTAAGAGACAGAGCTAGAATATGGTTGGATTCTCAACCTAAAGAAAGCCTGGACTCTTGGGAAAAGCTAGTCAATGCCTTCTTGGCAAAGTTCTTTCCACCACAAGATGGAGTAAGCTTAGAGTGGAAGTCAAACCTTCAGACAGTGGAAGTCCAAACCTTCAGACAGAAGGATGGAGAATCCCTCTATGAAGCTTGGGAAAGATACAAATAATTAATCAGAAGATGTCCTTCAGACATGCTTTCTGAATGGAGCATCATAGGTATTTTCTATGATGGTCTCTCTGAACTATCCAAGATGTCTTTGGATAGCTCTGCTGGAGGATCTCTTCATCTGAAGAAGACGCCTACAGAGGCTCAGGAACTAATTGAAATGGTTGCAAATAACCAATTCATGTACACTTCTGAAAGGAATCCTGTGAACAATGGGACTAGTCAGAAGAAAGGAGTTCTTGAGATTGACACTCTGAATGCCATATTGGCTCAGAACAAGATATTGACTCAACAAGTCAATTTGATTTCTCAAAGTCTGTCTGGAATGCAAAATGCACCAAACAGTACTAAGGAGGCTTCATCTGAGGAAGAAGCTTATGATCCTGAGAACCCTTCCATGGAAGAGGTGAATTACCTAGGAGAACCCTATGGAAACACCTATAATTCTTCATGGAGAAATCATCCAAATCTCTCATGGAAGAATCAAGAAAGACCTCAACAAGGTTTCAATAACAATAATGGTGGAAGAAACAGGTTTAGCAATAGCAAGCCTTTTCCATCATCTTCTCAGCAACAGACAGAGAGTCCTAAGCAGAATACTTCTGACTTAGCAACAATGGTCTCTGATCTAATAAAGACCACTCAAAGTTTCATGAATGAAACAAGGTCCTCCATCAGAAATTTAGAAGGACAAGTGGGTCAGCTGAGCAAGAAAGTTACTGATCTCCCTCCTAGTACTCTCCCAAGTAATACAGAAGAAAACCCAAAAGGAGAGTGCAAAGCCATAGACATGGCTGAATATGGAGAGGAAAGAGAGGAGGAGGACGCCACTGAGGAAGACCTCAGTGGGCGTGTACCAATCTCCTCTGAGTTCCTCAATGAGGAACAATGGGAATCTGAGGCTCAAAATGAGACCATAGAGATTCCATTGGACTTACTTCTGCCATTCATGAGCTCTGATGAGTATTCATCCTCTGAAGAGGATGAGTATGTCACTGAAGAGCAAGTTGCTAAATACCTTGGAGCAATCATGAAACTGAATGACAAGTTATTTGGAAATGAGACTTGGGAGGATGAACCACCTTTGCTCACCAAAGAACTGGATGACTTGTCTAGGCAGAAACTGCCTCAAAAGAGGCAGGATCCTGGGAAGTTTTCTATACCTTGTACCATAGGTACCATGACCTTCAAAAAGGCCTTGTGTGACTTAGGGTCAAGTGTAAACCTCATGCCCCTCTCTGTAATGGAGAAATTAGGGATCTTTGAGGTGCAAACTGCAAGAATCTCATTAGAGATGGCAGACAATTCAAGAAAACAAGCTCATGGACTTGTAGAGAATGTTTTGGTGAAGATTGAAGACCATTACATCCCTACTGATTTCATAGTCCTAGAGACTGGGAAGTGCATGGATGAATCCATCATCCTTGGCAGACCCTTCCTAGCCACAGCAAAGGCTGTGATTGATGTTGATGGAGGAGAGTTGATCATTCAAGTGAATGAAGAATCCTTGGTGTTTAAGGCCCAAGGACATCCCTCTATCATCATGGAGAGGAAGCATGAAGAGCTTCTCTCAAAACAGAGCCAAGCAGCCCCCACAGTCAAACTCTAAGTTTGGTGTTGGGAGGCCACAACCAAACTCTAAGTTTGGTGTTGAACCCCCCATTCAAACTCTAAGTTTGGTGTTGGGAGGTTCCAACACGGTTCTGAGTATTTCTGAGGCTCCATGAGAGTCCTCTGTCAAGCTAATGACATTAAGAAGCGCTTGTTGGGAGGCAACCCAATGTTTTATGGCTAACTATTTTCTTTTGTTATTTTATCTTTTTTGTAGGTTGATAAAGAGAAAAACATGAAAAAAGCAAAAACAGAATGAAAAACAGGAAGAAAAACAGCACACCCTGGAGGAAGAAGCTGCTGGCGTTTAAACGCCTAGCCGTTGGGCGTTTAACGCCCAGTCTGGCACCATTCTGGGCATTTAAACGCCAGAAAAGGGCACCAGACTGGCGTTAAACGCCAGAAAAGGCAACAACCTGGCGTTAAACGCCAGGAATGGGCACCAGCCCGGCGTTTAACGCCAGAAATAGCTCAAACGTGATTTTGAGCAACATTTGGTGCAGGGATGACTTTTCCTTGACACCACAGGATCTGTGGACCCCACAGGACCCCACCATCACTCTCTCTCTCTCTTCTTCCCCCATTCACCAATCACCTCAATACCTCTTCCCCAAAAAAACCCTTCACCTATCAAATCCCATCTTTCTCTTCACCACTCACATCCATCCCTCATAAAACCCCACCAACCTCACCCTTCAAATTCAAACCACTTTCCCTCCCAAACCCACCCATAATGGCCGAACCTTTACCCCCCTCTCTCCTATAAATACCCTTCTTCAACCCTTCATTTTCACACAACCTAAACACCCTTTCTTACCCTTCTTGGCCGAACACACCACCTTCTCCCTTTTCCTTATTTCTTCTTCTTCTTCTCTCTCTCTCTTTCTTCTTTTGCTCGAGGACGAGCAAACATTTTAAGTTTGGTGTGGTAAAAGCGTTGCTTTTTCGTTTTTCCATAACCATTTATGGCATCCAAGGCCGAGAAACCTCTAAAAAGAGGAAAGGGAAGGCAAAAGCTTCCACCTCCGAGTCATGGGAGATGGATAGATTCCTCTCAAGGGTGCATCAGTCCACTTCTATGAAGTTGTGGCCTTGAAAAAGGTAATCCCCGAAGTCCCCTTTTCACTCAAAAAGGGTGAATATCCGAGATCCGCCATGAGATCCGAAGAAGGTTGGGAAGTATCACCAACCCCATTCAACAAGTCGGAATCTTGATGGTTCAAGAGTTCTATGCAATGCATGGATCACCAAGAACCATGACCAAAGTGTGAACCCGAATCCAAAGAATTATCTCACTATGGTTCGGGGGAAATACTTGGATTTTAGTCCGGAGAGTGTGAGGGTGGCGTTCAACTTGCCTATGATGCAAGGAGATGAGCACCCTTACACTAGAAGGGTCAACTTTGATCAAAGGTTGGACCAAGTCCTCACAACCATATGTGAAGAGGGCGCACAATGGAAGCAAGATTCAAGAGGAAAGCCGGTTCAATTGAGAAGCATGACCTCAAGCCCGTGGCTAGAGGAGGTTAGAGTTCATACAACGCTCAATCATTCCCACTAGCAACCGGTCCGAAGTTACCATAGACCGGGCTATCATGATTCATAGCATCATGATTGGAGAAGAAGTGGAAGTTCATGAGGTTATAGCTCAAGAACTCTACAAGGTGGCGGACAAGACCTCCACTTTGGCAAGATTAGCCTTTCCTCATCTCATCTGCCACCTCTGTTATTCAGTTGGAGTTGACATAGAGGGAGATACCCCCATTGATGAGGACAAGCCCATCATCAAGAAAAGGATGGAGCACACAAGAGACCCCTCTCATCAAGAGATCCCTGAGATGCCTCAAGGGATGCACTTTCCTCCACAAGACTATTGGGAGCAAGTAAACACCTCCCTAGGAGAACTAAGTTCCAACATGGGACAACTAAGGGTGGAGCATCAAGAACACTCCATTCTCCTCCATGAAATTAGAGAAGACCAAAGAATCATGAGGGAGCAACAAAGACAAGGAAGAGACATTGAGGAGCTCAAGCACTCCATAGGATCTTCAAGAGCAAGAAAGACCGCCATCACTAAGGTGGACCCGTTCCTTGATTTCCTTGTTCTTTATTCTTCTGTTTTTTCGATTTTTATGCTTATGGTTATCCATGTTTGTGTCTTGTTCATTAGTGTCTTAGTGTCTATGCCTTAAAGTTATGAATGTCCTATGAATCCATCACCTCTCTTAAATAAAAACGTGCCTAATTGAAAAAGGAAGAATTGCATGAATTCTGAATTTTACAATAGTTTAATTATTTTGATGTGGTGGCAACACTTTTGTTCTCTGAATGTATGCTTGAACAGTGCATATGTCTTTGATTTGTGGTTCTGAATGTTTGGCTCTTGAAAGATGAAAAAAGGAGACATGTTACTGAGGATCTGAAAAATCATTAAAAATGATTCTTGAAGCAAGAAAAGCAGAAAAAAAAAGAAAAGCAAGCGAAAAAAAAAAACCGAAAAAAAAGAAAGAAAAAGAAGAATAAGAGTTGTGAACCAAGGCAATAAGATGTGCTTAAGAACCCTGGACACCTCTAATTGGGGACTTTAGCAAAGCTGAGTCACAATCTGAAAAGGTTCACCAATTATGTGTCTGTGGCATGTATGTATCCGGTGGTAATACTGGAAGACAGAGTGCTTTGGGCCACAGCCAAGACTCAATAAAAAGCTATGTTCAAGAATCATCATACTTTACTAGGAGATCATTAACACTATCTGGATTCTAAGTTCCTAAAGAAGCAATCATTCTGAATTACAAGGGATAGAGTGAGATGCCAAAACTATTCAGAGACAAAAAGTTAAAAGCCCCGCTCATCTAATTAATACTGATCTTTATAGATGTTTTTGGAGTTCATTGCATATTCTCTTCTTTTTTATTATGATTTTCAGTTGCTTGGGACAAGCACAATTTAAGTTTGGTGTTGTGATGAGCGGATGATTTGTATGCTTTTTGGCATTGTTTTTAGTATATTTTAGTAGGATCTAGTTAGTTTTTAGTATATTTTTTATTAGTTTTTTTAAAAATTCACTTTCTGGACTTACTATGAGTTTGTGTTTTTTCTGTGATTTCAGGTATTTTCTGGCTGAAATTGAGGGATCTGAGCATAAATCTGATCCAGAGATTCAAAAGGACTGCAGATGCTGTTGGATTCTGACCTCCCTGCACTCGAAGTGGATTTTCTGGAGCTACACCTAATTGGGAGTTAAACGCCCAAACTGGCACTAAAGCTGGCGTTTAACTCCAAGGAGAGTCTCTACACGAAATTGCTTCATTGCTCAGCCCAAGCACACACCAAGTGGCCCGGAAGTGGATTTTTCTGTCATTTACTCATCTATGTACTAGTTTTTCTATAAGTAGGACCTTTTACTATTGTATTAGGGGGATCTTTTGATCATGTTTTGATGATTGAACCCTCTTTGGGAGGCTGGCCATTCGGCCATGCCTAGACCTTGTTCTTATGTATTTTCAACGGTGGTTTCTACACACCATAGATTAAGGTGGAGCTCTGTACCTCGAGTATTAATGCAATTACTTGTTCTTCCATTCAATTCCGCTTGTTCTTTGTCCAAGATATCACTTGTTCTTCAACATGATGAAGGTGATGATTGACGCCCATCACCATTCTCACTCATGAACAAGGTGACTGACAACCATTCTTGTTCTACAAGCATCTGAGGCTCTAGTGAATATCTCTTGGATTCTTTAATCGGAGTCTTCGTGGTATAGGCAGGACCTGATGGCAGCATTCAAGAGAATCCGGAAGGTCTAACCTTGTCTGTGGTATTCTGAGTAGGATTCAATGATTGAATGACTGTGACGTGCTTCAAACCTGTAACCTACTGGGCGTTAGTGACAGACGCAAAAGAGTAATTCTATTCCGGTAGGGGAGGGAACCAAACCGGTGATTGGCAGTACTGTGACAGAGTGCGTGCATTAGCTTTCACTGCGAGGATGGGAGGTAGCTGCTGACAACAGTGAAACCCTACACGAGCTTGCCATGGAAAGGAGTAAGAAAGGATTGGATGAAGACAGTAGGAAAGCAGAGAGACGGAAGGGAAGGCATCTTCATATGCTTGTCTGAAGCTCTTACACCAATGATATACATAAGTATCACTATCTTTATCTTTTATGCTATTTTCATTCATCATCATATACATTTGAGTTTGCCTGACTAAGATTTACAAGATGACCATAGCTTGCTTCAATGCTAACAATCTCCATGGGATCGACCCTTACTCACGTAAGGTATTACTTGGACGACCCAGTGCACTTGCTGGTTAGTTGTGCGAAGTTGTGTAATGCCATGGAATTGAACCACCAAGTTTTTGGAGTTCATGACCAGGGATTATGAGAGTTGTGAAAAGTATTATTCACAATTTCGCGCACCACTAACGTAGCGTTCAGTTAATGAACGCTACCAAAGGACGCACATGCGCACATGGTACGCGCAAGCATGGTTGAGACAGAAGACAGCATCGACGCGGACGCATGAAGGATGCGCATGAGTCAATGGGGAGAAATGCAAGGGACGCGCACGCACCAGGGATGCGCACGCGTCGGTGAAAGAACACTACGTTCAATCTGAGAACACTACGTTCACCTGATGTTGCATGGAAGCACCAATTTTGGACTCATTTCATCAGAAGGCCAAGAAGTCCACTCCAAGCACTTAAGGACTGAATTAGAAAGTGTATAAATAGGAGAAAATTCAATTTCATAATAGCTTAGATTTTGGGGATAGGATTCTCTTTTCATATTTTCTTTTTAGCTTTCATTTAGTTTTCCTTGAAAATCTCAGATCTAGTTTATTTTCCTTTCTGTTCTTCATCTTCTTCTGAAATTTCATTTTCTATTTTGGTACTAGAGCAATGATGAATTAAACCTCAATTTCATTAGGGGGAGGAGCTCTATTGTAATTCCAAAGAATCAATGAAATTCTTCTTCTTCTCAATTCACTCTTGTAGCTATTGGATATCCTCTGTGTTGATTTAGAATTCCTCACTCCGGGAGGAGGTTGAATTCAATTGAATGCTTGTGTGAGCCTCGGAAGGGGAATCACTTGCATTAGATTTGGAACTCTATCCTTCACTACTCTCTTGATCAACACCATTCGAGAGGAATTGAGATCTTGGGAGTTAGTATGGCTTATGGACGAGAGATTTGCACTTAACCTTTACTCATGATAATTAGATCAAGGAATTGGCAAGATTGATTATGATTTGAAAGATTGGATTGCCAAAGAATTGGGATCCAATCAATTTTAATCCGCTATAGATCTACTAAGTGATTAAGAAAGGAGTTGAGACCCAATTGATTCATGAAGGATTATAATATCTCCAATACCTAATGAATCAATTTATTGAATTTCTTTCACTTTAATTCCTCTGCACCTTCTGCAATTTCATGCTGTTTAGCTCTATTTTTATTCCATAAAACCAAATCCCTTTATTATTCATGCAATTTAAGTTTCCTTGCCATTTAAAATTTCTACACTTTTACTTTCTGCACTTTAAGATCCAGTTATTTAATTTCCTTGCGATTTAAGATTCAGCTCTCTTTAATTTCTTGCACTTTAAGTTTCAATCAATTTAGCTTTCTGCCATTTACTTTTCTATCAATTTTCATTGTACATTTGAAATTTTTACAATATACATTTTGTAAATCCAATTCATCAATAATAGCTTGGCTAAATTCATTACCTAACTAAAGTTTCTCAATCCTTCAATTCCTGTGGGATCGACCTCACTCTTGTGAGTTATTATTACTTGATGCGACCTGGTACACTTGACAGATAAATTGTGTGGAAATCTAATTTTCCTCCATCAGTACGCGAATTTGTGACTCGCACAACTGAACCGGGAAGTGCACCAGGTCGTCGAAGTAATACCTCGGGTGAGTGAGGGTCGAATCTCACGAAGATTGCCAGATTGAGCAAGCTGTGGTTATTCTGTAGATCTTAGTCAGGCGAATAGAAAGATAGTGGTTGGTTGTTGTAGGCGCATAAATAACCAGTAACAATAGAACGTAGAAACAGTAATTAATAGTCAGTTAAGGCTTCAAAGATGCTTCTTCTTCTAGATTAACACGTCATACTCACTATTTCAATGATGAATGATTCCCTCAATGGCAAGGCTGTAAGTGATTAAGCCATTGGTCATGGTCATTAATCTCCTCAGGTCCAAACCAAACATCCGAACGGACTAGATCAATCTGGGAGAGGGTGAAGCACTTGCAATTCAATCTCTTTGGTGATCCTACTCAAAACGCTACAAACAAGGTCGAATCTTCCGAATCAGAGACTGACGCTCTTATGGTTCTAGCCCTTAGAGCCACAGGAACCTCAATTATCCTTGACTCACGAGATGTTATGCCACATACCCCAATTAGCCCAGATAACTTGTTAGAACCCGTGATGCATTCTTAAGCTGTAGTTCAATACTTTCTGGGTCAAACATTGATTGAAGTAGAAAAGTAATTGCATTAATCTATAGGAATCAGCAAAGCTCCTAACCATAACCTAGGAGGTTTGGTTGCTCATACTGTACAGAAAATAAAGTGTAAAGTTCGAATGTGGTGGAGAAGATGAAGATCATAAACAAGGGTGACCTTCCTCTATATATACTAATCTAATAAATAAAAATTACAAAAGTGAAATAAACTAAGCAGAAAGGTGCGAAAATCCACTTCTAGACCCACTTGGTGAGTGTTTGTGCTTAGTTTGGCTTCTGACTTGAAGGAGTGGGCGTCCAACGCCCAATAGGGGGTAGATATGCTACTTCCTTGCTCCCTTTGTGGCGTTGAACGCTAGTCTTGGGTGTTCAATGCTTGCTTCTGTCCTCCTGGGGCGTTGAACGCCAGAAAGGGGTCATTTGGGCATTCAACTCCCATTTTGGACCTTTATTTCCTAAGCAAAGTATAAAGCATTATATATTTCTAGAAATCCCTAGAAGTTAGCATTATTCCAACATCATTGAGAACGCTTCATTTGGACCTCTGTAGCTCCAGAAATGCTCGTTTGAATGCATGGAGGTCAGGGTCCGTGACGTTAGGATTTTTGCTAGTAAAGAATTTTATAAAAATGGTCGCGTTGTAGATATAGATTCTAAACCAACAAAAATCCCTTCGTGCAAATGTTTTGGTTGTCACAAGTAACAAACCCCTTTTTAAAATTGATAACCGAGTATTAAACCTCGGGTCGTCTTCTCAAGGAATTGCAGGGAAGTATGTTCTTATTATTGGTTATGGGGATTGTAAATTGGGGTTTTGAGAATGAGGAATAAATATGGCAAATAATTTAAATGACAATTAAAATAAATAAATACTGTAAAGCAAATTCTTTGGCAAGGTATGAGAAATTGGAAGCCCAGACTTAGTTATTCTTATCAACAATAATGAAAGTTGAATCTTAATTCCACTTAGTTAACCCTTGCTAAAGCAAAGGAAAGTCAAGGAACTAATTAGTTGACCTTCGAATCCTATTTAATTCCTAAGAAAAGGTTGGGATCATTGAAGTTCAGTCCAATTAGCAAAGATAACAGTTATCAATTATGTTGAGCTAAGATAACTCCTGAGTTACTGATTTCTTGACCAAGACCAAAAGGAAAAGAAATTAAATCTACTGGAACAAAATATCTTCAGATTGGGAATAATCAATAGCATAAACAAAAGAAAGCAATATTATACTGGAATACCTCAAATATCATTAAATAGGGAAATCATCATGAAAGTGGCATAGGCCAAATAGGCAACATAACTAATACAAGCAAGCATTCAAATGTCTGAAAATAAGAAACAACATAGAGTAAAAGAACATTGAACCTGGGCTCAAGAGTCACTCCTAAAACTAAGAGAAGTCCTAAATCCTAAATCCTAATCCTAAAGAGAAAGAGGATAGAACCTCTCTCAAAACTAGATATAAATCATCCAATGTAACTAAAAATGTCTCCACACCTTGAATGGATGCATTCTCTCACTTCATAACCTCTGGTCTATGGCTTCTGGACTTGAAATTGGGCCAAAAAGGGCTTCAGAATCCGCTATGAGCGTTTTCTGCAATTTCTGGTGCGTGGCCTCTGTCACGTGTCCGCGTGGGTCATGCGGTCGCGTCAATTGGAGTTTTTCTTGTCGCACGGTCGCGTCAGTCATGCGGCCGCGTCATAGGTGTTCTTCATTAGGCACGCGATCACGTCAGCCATACGGCCGCATCGCTGCTTCTTCGCGCTTAGCATGCGGCCGCGTCGTCCATGCGGTCGCGTGGATGCCAGTTTCTCCAAAACTCCGTTTTATGCTTTCCTTCCATTTTCGTATGTTTCCTTTTCCATCCTTTAAGTCATTCCTGCCTTAGAAGATCTGAAACTACTCAACACACTAATCATGGCATCGAATGGAAATAAAGGTAATTAAAATAATTAATTTAAAAGCATAGGAAACACGTTTTTCACATACATCACATAATAAGGAAGGGAAAGTAAAACTATGCAATTAATATGAATAAGTGGGTGAAGGATTGAATAAATCACCCAAACTAAGCACAGAATATCTCACAAAATATGGGTTTATCAACCTCCCCACACTTAAGTAATAGCATGTCCTCACGCTATGTCCAAGGTAAAAAGTAAGGTTGAAGTGGTTGCATACCATGCAATGCAATTCTAATCTAAATACAACTAACTAAATGCATGATGCAACTCTAATTTTATTCACTCATATATAAAGCTTACATGTAGTCAAATCAATTCACATTCTTAAGGAATCATATATATATAGCCAACCTTAGATAATGATAAAGCACTTTTGCAATTGAGATGGGAGAGAAAAACATTTTATAAACTTGCAAGACAATTAGTAATTTAAGAAGAGATATATGTTAATGAGTTAGTGAATCCTCACTGGATTTTGTGTTTACTCTCTAGTCACTCAGTGTTTATTGGGTTAATCACTCTATTCTTCTTTTTATCCTTACTTTCTATAACTTTGTTCTTCATCTAACCAATCAACAATTATAAAATATAGACATACCAAAAATCATGAGGTCTTTAATTAAGGTTGTAATGGGGCCAAGGTAAAGGAAAGGGTATATGTATAAGGCTAAGTGAGCTAATAAGTGAATCCTTAATTAGTGTAAGATCTCACCTAACATACATAATTTCTAAAGTAAAGCTTCTTTGCCTATTTTCCCATAATTCCCACTTTTTATGTTACATGCTCATATTTTGTTCTTATACCATGTGCATTTGCTTTAATTTGCATTTTTTTTAATGCACATGGTAATTAATTATTTTAATTTCACATGAACATGCTTCCCAATAATTTTTTTTTATTCTTTTCAACTTTTCTACCTTTGTTTCTGTCATCCATGTTCCCATAAAGTTTCCCCATACTTAATTGATTACACAATTTCTATCTTAAGCTAACCAAGGATTCAACTTGGGATTTTTAATTTATTTTTTTTTCTACTTAAGGCTAGTAATGTGGTTATAGAACAAGAGGGGATTAAAAAGGCTCAAGGGAGCTAACAAGGATGGCATAAAAGGTAGGCTTTATTTGGGATAAGTGAGTTAAAATCAAACAAGGCCTCAATCACTCTCTTGGTATGTATCTATATTCTGTAATCGGACATATAGATTAAAACAAAGCAAGGAACACCAGAATAAAAAAGAAGGACGGAACACACAGAAATAAAATATTATGGTTTAAATGTAACCATACAATTAAGCTCAAAACTCATAGGCTGTATGTTCTCAAACTCATAAATCATACATCATTCATATATGTCATGCAGGTTTAGTTAAAATTTCCCATTATTCTCATAAAAAAATTGTTTTAGGTGGTCTTTAAGGTTTTAGTGTTTCTCCTTGATGAAATGTTGTTAACTAACTAACATGTAATGCTATATATACAAGGTGTGGATTGTTTATATCTTGTTAAAGTCTCTAGCTTACTTCCTTTTTATTTTTCAATTAAGTCAACTATCATATACTAAAAAGGGTAAACTATACTAATTAATCCACTTAAATAAAACTAATAAACTAATGTACAAATCAAGCCAAAATATCCAAAATAGTATACATATAGCTCAAAGTGCAAAATGCAAAGAGTACAATAAAAAGCAAAAAGAGAAAAATATGCAAAAATATAGAAAATGAACAAAATAAGAGAGAGTTTGTAGTGGTTCACCAAAATAAGATATGCCAGAGATGGCAACCTCCCCACACTTAAATAATAGCATCGTCCTTGATGCTCGCTCAAGCTGGGTGTGAAGGGGTGTCATCACTGATAGGGTGGATGGCTGGAGTCTCTGTGGTGGTGGTCTGAGGATCTGTCTGCTGTAGAGAAGGTGCTGACTGAATGAGAATCTCGGGATCTATAGCCTGGATCTGATGTGGGACCTCCTGCTATGGTGCAGCCTACTCGGTGCCTGCCTGTGCAGCCTGAGGGGGTGCCGGCTCCTCCTCGTGCTCATCCGCCTCCTCCTCAGATGGGTCTGATGGTGTGTCAGGCTCGGAGGGGATGTCACCGCCAGATTGAATCAGCAGTTTCAGGTGCTCATAGCGTCGTCTGTTGCGACGCTCAGATCTCTCATACCGGCGTCGGTTGCAGCGTTCTATTCTATCTAGCTGCTGAAACAGGCGGTGCACAAGGTGATAAACTGGCTCTAAGGCAGGTGGAGGTGCAGTAGTGGTAGTAGGGGTAGCTGTGGAAGAAGAAGGACCAGCAGATGGTGTGGCTGTCTCATCAATAGCAGTGAAGGATGGGGGTCTGTAGCCCAAAGCTAGAAAATTCCTACTGTGAGGAATAATCTTCCTGCAGTCTGCAGTCGTGGGCTTCTTATCGGCATCCTCACAAGGCACGTCAGCACGACGGCCCATCTGTGTAACCAAATAGGGAAAGGGAAGAGTGCTTCGGACGTGGACCCTGGCCATGTAGTTACCCTCCAACACACACCAAAGGAGGGTGATCATAGTGGCCGGTATATCTGTCTCATGGGTACTCGGCATAACATAGTTGCTCAAGATCTGGTGCCATAGCCGAGCCTCATCATTTAAGTAAATCCGCTTGATTCCCTTAGGCATGGTGGTATCCTGACCCATTTCCCACGGAACAGTCGGGTCAAGGGCTATCCTTGCCTTGACAGCATCCCAATCAAACCTCAAGAAACGCATGTCCTCCTCAGCCTTTTTGTAACCATCAGGCTGATCGGACTTGGGTGGGAGCTGCAGAATGTCCTCAATTGCTTCTTCAGTTACCAGTATCTGCTTCCCTCTTAGGTTCACTGCATCTAGGAAAGTTTTGAAGTAATTGCAGTAAAATTCCCTAACCCAAGATGCATTGACCTCTGTCAGGTTTCTCTCTAGGAAGAACCAGCCTCTTTCTTTGATCTGATCAGAGGTATATTGCTGGAGTTCTCCTGGGATCTTCAGAGTTCTCTCCAGGTATAGGTTCCTGGAGGTTGCAAACACAGGATACTTCAGCTCACAGTATCGGTTTGCAAACTTATGGGATCAGTAGCAGGGAGCAGCTGGTCAGCCTTCTCCTGGGCGGTAAAGTGTTTTTTCCGCCAGGAGGCATCATGCAGAAGATCTATAACAGACATAGAATAATCTCCTCTCTTACGTTTGCCAGTGGTAGCCTTTCCTTTTCCCTTTCTCTGGGACTCCAACATCTTGAAAAACAGAAAACCAGGATATAATAAAATAGGAAAACAAATAGGCAAAGAGTCAAAAGAAACACAAAGTGGCAAAGGAGAATTAGATTGAGGAAAATGAGTTAAGTAAAAAGGCATTAAGGATTGTATAGGAGTTAAAAGTTCGAAAGGAAGAAGTCACAATCCAAAATGGAATTCATAATTAAAAACAACAGGTAACTCATAGCCAAACAAGGAAAACAGGTTGATGAAGATTCAGATAGATAAAGAAATAGCAAAAATTGGAATCAAACATCAAAAATGCAATTTATGAGCCAGGAGATCGAAGAGAATAAGAATGCGTGCCCGGGCATTCATGAATTGGTTTGGGAAAACTAATGAAAATACAGTTGAAAATGCCAAAACCAAGACATGAATAGAAATATTTTGCAGAAATTTGGGCAGCATTTCGGCTAAAATTGGACTATCCCGGAAAATAAACAGCAGCAAAACACTTCATATGAATCAAAATTAAACATAGCTGCAATCACATATAAAGAGTATGAACATGGAAAAAGGCAAAGTAAAAAGCAGCATGAAATAAGAAATCATAGCATATGAACAATAGCAACATAACAGAAACACCAGAATCACGAAAATCATAAAGCAAGAAACACGAACAGCGCAATTATCAGGCCTAAATCCACTAACACATCATAGGCTACCTAACAACCTAGAATCCACTACAACATGCATATCTAACTAGCCTAAATATGACAAAATAAAATATGAACGAACTACGAATGGATAGAAGGGGACGTGATGCGGAACCTGGTAGGCGAATGAAGGAGATTGGGGCAGAGAGGCGGCTGGGGGTGGCGGTGGTGGCGGCTGTCGCGGCGGAGGGGGGAGACACGGCGGCGGTTGCGGCTGGTTAGGGGGCAGGGGCTTCGGTAAGGTTAGGGGGAATGGGGGGAAAGGATTGGGACGGGGGTTGAGGGTGGTGGTGGTTAGAGGTAGCGCGGCTGGTGGCAGTGCGGTGGGCGGCGATCGTGGAGGGGGCAGCGGCGGTAGAGGGAGAAGAGGAGAGAGGAGAAGAAGAAAGAGGGGGACGGAGGAACCGGGGGTGGCAGTTATTTCTGGGCGGTCGGCGGTGGCGGGGGTTGTCAGTGGTGGTGGCTGGGTGGTGGTTGGGGGAGTTGGGGAGAAGAGAGGGAGGAGAGGGTTTCGGGAAGGGGGTGCGACTGATAGGGTTTGCGTGACAGAGGGTTATAATTCAAATCCACGCGATCGCGTGGAGCAAGCAGTCGCGTGGCTGGGGTGAAATGGGGTTGACGCGATCACTTGGGTTGCGCGATCGTGTGGAACGGATAGAAGAGGGGGTGACGCGATCGCATGAGGCATACGATCGCGTCGCTTGAAATTTGTGCTAAACGCACAATTCCAGCATCGTGTCAGCGCAACTCTCTGTCTCCTTCGGGGTGGTGTGCAATCCGCACAACGCGATCGCGTCGCTCACGCTGTCGCGTGGGATTAGTGTATGTGCATGTGACGCGATCGCGTCAGGGACGCGATCGCGTGGGTCTTTTGTGCGAAAAGCACAATGGCCACTGGTGCACGAAATTGTGATCATCAATGGCGCCATCAACATGGTACGCTTAATTGCAATCTCAACTCTTTATCACAACTTCGCACAACTAACCAGCAAGTGCACTGGGTCGTCCAAGTAATAAACCTTACGCGAGTAAGGGTCGATCCCACGGAGATTGTTGGTATGAAGCAAGCTATGGTCATCTTGTAAATCTCAGTCAGGCGGATTCAAATGGTTTATGGAGGATTAATAATTAAAAGATAAATAAAACATAAAGATAGAGATACTTATGTAATTCATTGGTGAGAATTTCAGATAAGCGTATGGAGATGCTTTGTCCCTTCCGTCTCTCTGCTTTTCTACTGTCTTCATCCAATCCTTCTTACTCCTTTCCATGGCAAGCTGTATGTTGGGCATCACCGTTGTCAATGGCTACAGTCCCATCCTCTCAGTGAAAATGTTCAATGCGCTCTGCCACAGCACGGCTAATCAGCTGTCGGTTCTCGATCATGTCGGAATAGAATCCAGTGATTCTTTTGTGTCTGTCACTAACGCCCCACATCGCGAGTTTGAAGCTCGTCATAATCATTCAATCCTTGAATCCTACTCAGAATACCACAGACAAGGTTTAGACCTTCCGGATTCTCTTGAATGCCGCCATCAATTCTAGCTTATACCACAAAGATTCCGATTAAGGGATCCAAGAGATATCCACCCAATCTAAGGTAGAACGGAGGTGGTTGTCAGGCACACGTTCATAGGTGAGAATGATGATGAGTGTCACGGATCATCACATTCATCAAGTTGAGGAACAAGTGATATCTTAGAACAAGAATAAGCTGAATTGAATAGAAGAACAATAGTAATTGCATTGATACTCGAGGTACAGCAGAGCTCCACACCTTAATCTATGGTGTGTAGAAACTCCACCATTGAAAATACATAAGAACAAGGTCTAGGCATGGCCGAATGGCCAGCCTCCCAAAGAGGGTTCAATCATAAAAACATGATCAAAAGCCTCTTAATACAATAGCAAAAGGTTCTATTTGTAGAGAACTAGTAGCTTAGGGTTTACAAAGATGAGTAAATGACATAAAAATCCACTTCCGGGTCCACTTGGTGTGTGCTTGGGCTGAGCATTGAAGCTTTCATGTGTAGAGACTTTTCTTGGAGTTAAACGCCAGCTTTTGTGCCAGTTTGGGCGTTTAACTCCCATTCTTGTGCCAGTTCCGGCGTTAAACGCCAGAATTCTTGAGCTGACTTAGAACGCCTGTTTGGGCCATCAAATATCGGGAAAAGTATGGACTATTATACATTGCTGGAAAGCCCAGGATGTCTACTTTCCAATGCATTTGAGAGCGCGCCAATTGGGTTTCTTTAGCTCCAGAAAATCCACTTCGAGTGCAGGGAGGTCAGAATCCAACAGCATCTGCAGTCCTTTTAAGCCTCTGAATCAGATTTTTCCTCAGGTCCCTCAATTTCAGCTAGAAAATACCTGAAATCACAGAAAAACACACAAACTCATAGTAACGTCCAGAAAAGTGAATTTTAACTAAAAACTAATAAAAATATAATAAAAATAACTAAAACATACTAAAAACAATGCCAAAAAGCGTATAATTATCCGCTCATCACACCAAACTTAAATTGTTGCTTGTCCCCAAGCAACTGAAATCAAATAGGATAAAAAGAAGAGAATACTATGGACTCCCAAATTATCATGAAACTTAGCTCCAATTAGATGAGCGGGACTAGTAGCTTTTTGCCTCCGAACATTTTGGCATCTCACTTTATCCTTTGAAGTTCAGAATGATTGGCATCTATAGGAACTCAGAATTCATAGTGTTATTGATTCTCTTAGTTAAGTATGTTGATTCTTGAACACAGCTACTTTATGAGTCTTGGCCATGGCCCAAAGCACTCTGTTTTCCAGTATTACCACTGGATACATACATGCCACAGACACATAACTGGGTGAACCTTTTTAGATTGTGACTCAGCTTTGCTAGAGTCCCCAATTAGAGGTGTCCAGGGTTCTTAAGCACACTCTTTTTGCCTTGGATCATGACTTTAACCACTCAGTCTCAAGTTTTCACTTGACACCTTCACGCCACAAGCACATGGTTAGGGACAACTTGGTTTAGCCGCTTAGGCCAGGATATTATTCCTGTAGGCCCTCCTATCCACTGATGCTCAAAGCCTTGGATCCTTTTTATTACCCTTGCCTTTTGGTTTAAAGGGCTATTGGATTTTTCTACTTGCTTTTTTTTGAATTCACTGCTTTTTCTTGCTTCAAGAATCATTTTTATGATTTTTCAGATCCTCAGTAACATGTCTCCTTTTTCATCATTCTTTCAAAGAGCCAACAATTTTAATATTCATGAACAACAAATTCAAAAGACATATGCACTGTTCAAGCAGACATTCAGAAATCAAAAAGTATTGTCACCACATCAAAATAATTGAACTAGTTTTAAGGATGAATTCGAAATCATGTACTTCTTGTTCTTTTGTAATAAAAACATTTTTCATTTAAGAAAGGTGATGGATTCATAGAACATTCATAACTTTAAGGCATAGACACTAAGACACTAATGATCATGTAATAAGACACAAACATAGATAAACATAGGCATAAAAATTCGAAAAAAAAAACAGAAAAATAAAGAACAAGGAGATTAAAGAACGGGTCCACCTTAGTGATGGCAGCTTGTTCTTCCTCTTGAAGATCTTATGGAGTGCTTGAGCTCCTCAATGTCTCTTCCTTGCCTTTGTTGCTCCTCTCTCATGATTCTTTGATCTTCTCTAATTTCATGGAGGAGGATGGAATATTCTTGGTGCTCCACCCTTAGTTGTCCCATGTTGGAACTCAATTCTCCTAGGGAGGTGTTGATTTGCTCCCAATAGTTTTGTGGAGGAAAGTGCATCCCTTGAGGTATCTCAAGGATTTCATAATGAGGAGTTTCCTCATTCTCATGTCCATGAGTGGGATCTCTTGTTTGCTCCATCCTTTTCGTAGTGGTATCTGTTTCGAGGGTTACCTGAAACGTGTAGCTCGGTCGTCTGGGGAGGCCCGAGGTGGGGGTTCAGGGACCCGAGCTTGATATGCAGAGTGGTTGGTGGTTGTACCTGCAATGACACTCCGATGCTTAAGTTAGCATGGGTCCAAGCAGATATGTGTAGAATGTGGAATGAATGCCATACCTGGGTGCTCCAGTGTACTTATAGTAGTTTGGCAATGATCTTCCCTGGATAATATATTCTTATCTTATCTTATCTTTTTGGGAGTTTATCTCTATCTTTGCGGAACCGCCTCTTCTAGGCCTTTTTCGGCCTTTAGGTTTGGGCTGCGTTCCTTTTGATGGGCCTTCCTTGCTTGATGTCCGAGGTCCGACCTTTAGGCGTGAGCTTTAGGACGAGGTCGGACCTTTTATGAACTTGCCGAGTTGGAGGAGCCCGGTCAGGGTATGAACAGTGCCCCTGCCCGAGTTCGTCCTTTTTGGGAGGTCGAGCTCGGGCAAAGTAGTTTTTCAAAATTCAAAAAATGGCCGTTCCTGCATTTATTGCATTTTTACCGTTTTTTTCCACGATTTCTGTTCGGGCCCTGTGAAGGCTTTATTTATTTGCCCCTTTCCTCCTTTTCTGCGTTTTGTTTTTCTTTATCCTTTTTCGAGCACTGCTTCTTCTTTCTCTTTGCTCTGTTTCCCCGAATCTCTCCGTGTCTTTCTGGGGTTTTTTCTCTGTGCCGTCGTTTTGTTCTCCTTGCTTCGGAGCTCGTCGTCTTCGTTTCCTTTTTCCAGGTTTGTTCCCATGTTTCTCTTTTCTTGTGCACATATGCTTCTGTTCTTTGTGTGGCTTTTGTTTGTTTCTTTTTCTTTATGCCTGGGTTGCCCCGAAAAGAGGCGCCGCCATTGCTTGTTGTTTGTATATGGGGGGGCTCTTTTTGTTCTCTGGTATTTTTAGTTCCGGGTTGCCGCATTTTCTTTCGTGGGGTTCTTTGTTTCTTGCATTGCTTGAATGGGTTTTCGCTGTCTTCTTTATGTGATTTTTGCTTGCTGTTGTATTCTTCTTTGTAGGTAAGAATTTATGTCTCGAAAGGTTCTTCAAGCGATGTCGACTAAAATTCCATGTGGTCTTGATTGGGTAGACCCTTCTCCTCTAAGAGTCCCTTCTGTGGTAGATTCTGAGTATCTAGTTAGGTTCCGTAGGCATTGTAGCATATGTGAGAATAGAGAGTCTGAGAGGGATTATGAACTAGTAGCCCCGGATTCCGAGGAGAGAGTGTGCTTCCCGCCCCTAGATAGTTCCGAGAAGCTCTTCTTTTATGCTTTTGATTGTTTTTTCTCTAAGCTGAATGTCCGACTTCCCTTTACCGATCTGGAGTCCGAGGTGTTATGGTCTTGTAATCTTGCTCCTACGCAGCTCCATCCAAATTCTTGGGCGTTTTTAAAGCTGTTTCAACTTTTGTGTCAGTTTTTGGGCGTTGCTCCCTCTATTTCTCTTTTTTCCTATTTGTTTGTGTTGACGAAGCCGGGGTCGGGTGGAGGAAAGGTATCTTGGGTCTCTTTTAGGGCTAACCAGTGAAGGAAGTTTTGTACCCTGTATGATGAGTCCTTTCACGATTTTAAGAACTTTTATTTCAAGGTCCGGGCTACTGGAGACGTCCGACCTTTCTTTCTAGATGAGAGTGGGGAGCCTTCTTTTCCTCTTTGTTGGCAGGAGAATGTGTCTACTAAGTATACCTTTGAGAGTCTAGATGAGGTGGAGCAGGCTTTTGTGGTGTGGTAAGCAGTTTATGGGGTCGGGCACCTCACTTGGACACGAAGAAAATGTTGGGAGATCCAAGCCTTCTCCGTTCCGAGTTAGGTAGTTCCCGACCTCTCCGAGACTCATCTTTTTCAGTATTTTGGCTTTGCTTGTTTTGGTGGATTTTTCTGTTGTGGTAATCCTTTTCTTTTATTTCTGCAGAGATGTCTTCTCAGGCGGATTCCATGAAGTACCTTCGTCGGACGAAGAAGTCTGTGGCCGCTCGAAATATTGAGGCTGTGGAGGCTTCTGCCCGATCTTCTCCGAAGAAGACTACTGTAGGTGTCACTACTCGGTCGAAGACTATTCCGTCTCCCCAGTTCCGACCTGTAAATCAAGATCCTCCGACCTCTGGACCCGGTCACTCTTCCCCGCCTTCGTCCTCGGGTCCTCCTCCCAAGAAACAGAAGACCTCTCAAGAGCTTGCGGGTTTTAATGACAAGGATTTTGATGCTCTTGGTTGGGTTGAACAGCATATTCT